>NW_028258305.1:47276406-47595000 GCF_053883595.1 Heterocephalus glaber
TGGAGCTGCATTCTAACTGCGTGGATGGAAGAGTGTGTGAAAGTCTTTGATCCTTAGGGTTTTGAGGACTTCGACCTTTCTGTTTTGATTTCCTGTATGGTTGGAAACAGAAGCTTAGTTCCTAGTTAAGGAAAGTACGGATGCTACACTGTTTGATGTTTATTGACCATCAGAGCCACGAGATAGATACAGAGGAAACTCTTCGGGGATTCGTGGAAAAGATGGTCACCACACCAACAAGAGCTCTTGGGAGAAGGAAGCATTTGATGGTGTGGAGGATGAGCAGGAACTCAGCATTGGGCAGAGGGCACGGTTCTGGTGGAGGAAGGAAATCCCAGGCAGGAGAGAGCTGCCCTCTGTGGCTGTGCACCGCTCTGTGATGTGGGGCCGAACAAGTGGGTTGAGCTGAGATTGGGGAAAGGTTTGCCAACGACTGGACATTAAATTTGTAATGGCACTGAAGAGCCTGTGAGATTTTGTATGAGTCAAGGTTTTATGCTAAACCCAGAGCTTTTACACTGAGTTACATCCTCAGCCTTTTTAAAAATTTTAAATTTTGAGGCAGAGTCTTGCTATGTCACTGAACAACCCAGGCTGTACTCAAACCTGAGATCTTCCTGTCTCAACCTTGCAGAGTGCTGGGATTACAGGCATAATCCAGGCTTTAAAAGAATAAATTGTTGAGTATCCCTTAGCTGCTGTCGCCATGTGCCTTAACTCTCTGTTGGGACCAAGAGTGTAAAGTACACAGGGGCCAGTTGGCTCAGCCACTACCGGACTCCGGGGTTGGACCCTTGTCATGAGCTTAGTCCTTCAGGGTTGAGGAGTTTCGGAACAGTGCTTTTCAGTGAGTGATTTTGGGCCAGGTCCACAACGAGAACAGCCAAATGAAACCAGTGAGGCGGGTGGGGTGTATTCGGAGCTATTTACCAGTAACTCGGGCCCCTCAGTATTTTCCCAGGCTGTGGGTGAGATCAAGCTGTTGAGCAGGTGTTTTCTGGGATTTGCCCCACCCCACAGCATACTCTGAAGTCATTCACAGACTCCATCTGCCTTTCTTGTCTTCTCTAGAGTTCTGCTCCCCATCGCATTTGGGTGAATGCAGGAGCATCAGGAAGGTTGATGGGACATACAGATAGCTGTCTACTCTCTGTACATTGACGTGAACATCCCTCCGTATCCGCTGCCCGAAGGACCCCCAGGTCTGCTGGGATGGTTCTGGGGAGGAGGTCTCTTCCTTCTTGGGGGTCTGGTGAGCTGAGCCCGCTCCCAGGACCAGCACCTCAGTGGGCTTCTGGGAGGGGAGCTACAGCAGTGGGCTGCCACCCCGCGCCTTGGGCCATGTACACCGGGGAGCGGCCACGGAGCACCAGCTGTCAAGTGAAAGTCATGCCTTAGGGTTCTGGGTTCCCTCAGGGTCCTCGGTTTGGCTTGAAAGCGTGAAGCAGGTCTGGATGTGACCATGCGTGAAGCAGGTCACATGCGTGAAGCAGGTCTGGATGTGACCCTCAAAGTGGCACTGGCTGCAGCCGGGTTTTGTCTGGTTGGGTAAACTGTGAGGTGCATTTTTGTTAAATCGTATACTGTTCACAACACTATTTGTGTAGGAAAAGTGCCTGGGTGGGGTTATCATACTCTGACCTACTTGTAGCAGTTCTTGTGGGCGAGGGTGGACCTTCCTCTGTGATATAATTAACTGCAGAGCAGCGGGAAGACCACTAGAGGGGGGACCCACGTGCCATGGCCACCCACGTGCCCAGGGACGTGGAATGAGCTCCACTCCTCAGGTGTTTAGTTGTCCTCATGAGAACCGTGTGGCTGGGCCAGATGAGCTCAGAGGCCCCTCCACCGTGGAGGGTGACAACTCAAAGTGCCCTTCTTAGGGAAACTCGGAAACAGCAGGAGGAGATTTTTGATGCCCCTTGCACTCTTGGGGTCTGAGGTTTGGTGTCACCATTCTGTCTCTCGCCAGACTACGCATTGGAATGTCAGAACATGTGCCCTCTGCTGGGCCTGGAAAACACGCAGGTGGTGTAAAGGGGGCCTCCCCATTCCTCTTGGAGGGGAGAGACTCTCAGCCTTCTGCTGTGTGGATGAGAAGAGCAGAGCGAGTGGGCTCTGACAAGCTCAGCACAGACTTGAACATCGCAGGAGTCATTTAAAGGAAGGAAACTGGGAGCAAAAAGATGAAGACAGGGAAATGAGGAGTCAGGCATGGCAGGAGCCTGCACGAACCGGTCCACTCCTGCAGCTGTGCATGAGGAGACAGGAGATGCGTGTTCTCAGAATTACAGGTGTGAATCTGAGCACCTTTCGTTTGCAGCTCTGGGCTTTCTTTGAGAATGTCAGTCAAAGAGCTGTAGTTTTCTCTTGGACCAGCGCCTGCCCTCTGCTGGAACACGCGAGGTGCCTGATGGAGGGTAACCGTCAGTTCTCTATGAGGTCACTCTGATTCCAACCTGGCCACGGGGGAACTTTGACGAGTGTTGTGGCCAGGAGCTGGGTGAATACAGAAGCTGTTGGAGGTGCTTTCCCCAGAAGGTTCGGAAAGGAAGACATCGGAAAGACCCTGCTCTGCTTTACAGTGGAGAGGCTGGCAGACACTGCCTTGGTGAAGCGGCTGAGGCGTCAGCATTGCTGGACATCACTTTAACAGAGTGAGGCTGGCTGTGCAGCACTGAGGACACTTCACTTCTGAGGTATTTGTCCCTGAAGCCCGCGGCCCCAGTGTGATCACGAGAACACCCCAAGACAAGTCCAAGCTGAGGGATGCCCTGCAGAATACCTGACCAGGACCTCTTAGAAATGGTAACGTTACCAGTAAAGAGGAAAGGCCGAGAAACTACTGCAGAACAGCAGAGCCTAAGGAGACACGAGGCCTCTGTGCCCTGTGGCACCCTGGAGCGGACCCTGAATGAAAAGGGGCTTTAGAAAGACTGAGGCCATCTGAAGAAGAGCTGGGATTCAGTGCGCAGAGACCATGCCGAGGGTTCTTAGTCTTATCAGGTGCACGGGGGAGATGCAGGATGCTGTCAGGAGGGGAAGCTGGGTGAGCTTTTCGGGCTACCTTTGCATCTTTTCTTGTAAATTTAAAATTACTGGAAACTGAAAAGTTTATCAAAAGTGCAGGTGCTTTGGGTTCTGGGGTGAGTCTGTGTGCCCCTGCTCGCTGCTTTCTACTCTTCTACCCATCTTCTCATCTTTGCTGTTCCTCTGAGGGTATTTCTTTTCTCTGAAGTCCCCTTAGCAGGACTCCATCATTGAGAGTGCCAAGCCAGTTTGCTCTTGGAAACACTCTTACTTTTCTTAGAAACCTGATGTTAAATGTCTCATGAGAAAACTCATATACAAACCTCATGATTAAATGGTTTTCCAAGCTGTTTTGAGTGGCTGTCACAGAGTCAGGAACAGACATTTGGATTTCGGGCTGGACTCTTGGCCGTTGGCACTCTTAGAATTCGGTGCCCACTCGAGTCCACTCAGCCTTTCCATGATGAGGAGAGCGAGGAGCAGAGGAGCTGAGGGGCAGACTTTCTGAGGCAATTGGCGGTTCCTCATGGCACGCACACTGTGTGCCCAGCCCTCTGCCGGGGTCTGAAGATGAGCATAATCTCATGGGGGACAAGGCAAGGCAGCCCCTGGAGCAGCCATGGGCACTGAGTGTGTGCTGGGAGACTGGCAGGCCGGGCAGTGCCTCCTCCAGCTGCCCGCTGCTGTGAGTATCAGACTGTCCTTCCACAGCCAAGGTGACCGACTTTTCCTGGGATGTGTGACTCTGATGCTAAAACTGGGGTGACCCAGGGAAACTGGATGGTTAGTCACCCTGCCTGCAGCTGATTTAGCTTAGAAAGAACCTTGACTAAGGGACCCATGGAGCATTCGTGACTATCTGTGGCCTGTCCTGGGGCTTGATCATCAGTAGACAAGAAGCTAGAAATCATGATTACATGGATCTCTTGGTCTAAAGGGAATCATTGTGGAAATACTTACAGACAGAGGCTCTTAGCCTGGTAGTGACTGGGTACTGAGCATGAAGCAAGGAGCGGCTGAGTCCGTGGGGCTGAGGGGCTTCCTGATGTCCCGTGGAGGTGGGGCTGAGCTCTGGTTGCCCGAAGAAAGTACATGGGTATTCCCTGCCCAGCGGCTCCCCAAGTCTCAGCCCAAGGATGACCAAGCATTCCTGAACCAGCTACCTGATGAAGACCGGGCCAGGTGTCAGGCCAGAGCCAGGCGGCAGCCCTGCAGGCGGCCCACAAAGTGCCACGCGTGAGGGAGCATCGCATGAGCTTCGGGGGCCGGGTGGAGCGTCTCCTCTGTGCTCTCACCGTCTTCTGCCTGGTGGGATGTTTTCTTTGGTTTTGAATTGTATTTACTCGCCCGCTACAATTTCTTCATTTTCTCTTGTGGGTCCCATTTCCAGGGCACGGCTCCAGGGGATCAATCCTGTCGCCACAGACACCTCGCGCTCTGTCTGTTGTCCCCACCTCAGCCCGCCCCAGCGGGGCCGGCCCACAGCTGCTCCTCTTATGCACTCGGGCTGCCAGTCCATTGTCCCGGGCGTCTTTGGCCTGCTCTGCTCTGGGCCACAACTCCTCCTTGACGTCTTCCAGACCAATGCTGACTTCTAAGGCCACGTGGCTCCAGCCACCTCCCTGTTCCTCTCACACTGCCCTGTGGATGCCAGGTGTCTGAGGGCCGGGCCACTGGTGCTGGAACTGCCGAACCCTGCCAGCTTCGGGCCCTGCCCCTAGCACGGATGGACCTGACTTCCAGGGCCTGTCATTTACACACTAACCTGAGCCCGGAGCAGGTCCTCTTGGGGACAGGACAGCCCAACTCCAGGCACCGGTATGGACGCAGACTGGACTCTGCTTAGGGTCAAAGGGTCACTGAGAGAACCAGGTTCCCCCTCTTCTCCCCGTGTGTGTGTCAGCATCCTTAGCCTTACCGGGCACAGCCATGTCGAATGTGGCCCTTGGTAATGACCAATGTCCTTGGAGTGTCTGGAGATGTGTCCTGTGCCCTGTCCCGGATCATGCATCTCCCTCTTGAGACCTGTACTTGAGACCTGAAGGTCCGCTGTGCCAGGCAGTGAGGCCTGTCTGAAGCCCCAGGCTCCTGCCCTGACCCCCGCCAACCCTGAGAGCCCGCATTTGGGTTAGGAAGGCGCAGGGCTGACCACTGTCTGGTCAGAGTTGTGCTGAGTGCTGGCCCAGGAGGGAGGCTTAGGAGGCAGCAGAGAACCAACAGTCGCCCGGGGAGCTGTACCCCCAAGCAGAGCCACAAGTGTCTTGGCAGAATGTTTTATGAGCAGGAACATCCTGGAGAAGCAGCAGACTGTTCATTTAGCCAGAAATAAAACATACCGAATAGAAATAAGCCCTGACTCCTAGTAGGAGTGTTTGTGCCCACCTAGGGCCCAGGGCGATTTCAGCCCCAGCTAGCAGCCAAGGCAGCTGAGGCCGGAGGGGTGAAGGCCACACTCAGGGTGCAGTGCGCTGAGGTGAAGGGCTCCGTACGCCGCTCCGTGCCCTTGGGACTGGAGGCTGACTCTGCCCCAGGGGAGGCAGCCCTTCTGCTCTCGAGGGGACGGGGACGTGCGTATGTGCGTGAAGGAGAGGCAGGGACAGCAGGGAGATGAGGAGTAGGTGCAGGAACCTGAGAGGTGGTGGGCGTGCTCTGCGGTGAGACAGCAAACTAGGGGAGGCGACTGTGTGACAGGGAGCAGAGCCCAGGGGTCCCCCTGAGCCTGCGTCAAGTGGGTGCCAGGTGCATCGGGATCGGGTTTGGCCCCACGCAGAACTGCACGGAACTGAACAGAGCTGAACCGAACATGATGGTTGGTTTAGGAAACCAGGGCTCATTTGCTCAGTGAGGCCAGAGCCGAGAGGTAGCACAGAGGGGTGTCGCCACTGTCCGGAACTGGGCTGCGTCCTGAGTGGTCTCTGTCCTCCCGGGCCCTTCTTGGTCACAGGGAGGCGGCTCCAGCCCAGTGCCCGCCCGCATCGCCCCTGTGTCAGGAGAGGACCCTGCATGGACTGCGAGGTGAGCCCTCCTGAGATCTGAGGGCAGAGCTGTGCCGTGGCCCTCTGCTGTGCTGCACGGAGCAGTGCGGGGCTTTTCAGCTCTGCCTCTGCCAAGCTGGCTCTCACTCTGTCCAGACCCAGACCCCGCTGGCTCCTAACACTCAGGTGTCGAGTGGCCCGTCAGAGTCCTGCCTACCCCGCCTCCCTCTTCAGTCCTTCCGGTCCAGCCTCTTCACCTGACCCCAAGGAACCCCCTTGGTGCTCCCTTAGCTCTCAGGCTCTGCCCCACGCCTGTGGCTTGAGCTCACCCACTCACTCAGGCCTGGACTGGGCTCCAGACAGGAAGGTGAGGCCAACCCGACACAGCCCTTGCTCCTGGGCTCTCCTGCTGCCCTCCCCCACGTGCACATCCCAGCAAGGTGCGGTTGGAGCGTGTGCTCTGGGCTGGCCAGGAAAGGGACAGACGGCCTCTGCGGTTCGCACACCGAGCTCAGAGAGCCCAGACCTTCCTGCACACGGGGAGCAAAGCAGCCGCCCAGGGATAAAGGGTAAGAGCCCAGAGCAAGCCAGGGCGACCCAGAGGCAGGGAAGACAGCGCCTTCTCCCAGGTGACCCGGAGGAGGGAGAAGACATCCCTCTAAACCCGAAGGTCAGCACGTTTCTGCTCACTGAGAGATGCCCACGCCTCCGTCCTCGTGGGCCCTCGCCTCAGCCGTGCCAGCTTGCCCGCACCATCAGTGTGCTCCTCCACGGCTGCTGTTTCTTCTCTGCCTGCTAAACTCTTCCCCATCCCTCAAGGCTCACGCAGCCCTGCCTTTCTCTGGAAGATTGTCCTCACTGCAGGCAGAATCGATCCCTCCGTTCCTGTGCTTTCTCACAGTCCCAACTGTGCTTGCAGGACGACCTTGTGCCGGGACCCTGCATGTCAGGTACACGTCTTTTCTGTCCCAGGGGGCTTACTGGGGCCTGCCATGGAGTAGTCCTCAGGGAAAGATGGAGCTTTTAACCAAAGTGTTCCTGCCTTCAGTTGTGTGCTAGCTTCCCTTCACCCACAACCCCGGGCTGCCTCAGGCTGGAGCTCACCTGACCCCTCCTGAGGATCTTGCTCTGAGCTGCTAGCAGCCTCTGGCCGACTCAAACACCAGTGGATGCCCTGAGGGGCCATGCCCAGCCGGGAAGGAGTGATCCTGATACGGCGCAGCCAGGGTTTCCCGTCTTTGTAACCCGACATGCAGCACTCCTAATTGTCCTCTGAGTGAACCTGGCTCAGCATTTAGTGTGTCCTATAGAATAATACTGAGAGAATGAACAAATCAGTGGCAGAACCTTCTGAGACTTGCCTAATTGCAACTCAAATTGTTCCCATATTGGAAATTACATGGCTAAAATGCCTTTTGGGGAACTGAGTATTAGGAGCCCAGGGAGGTCAGCCAACAATGAGTTGCTGGAGTCTTTTCCTCCATGGACTCTTATTGAGACATTTTCCTGCAATGAGACATGGATAGGTTGACTCAAAACAGATTTCACAATCGCTTTATCCAATTTTGGACGGCTTAATTCAGCAATTCACATAACCCTCTTTAATCAGCCTCACGTTCAGGGCTTATTGTGGACTTTGACGGTTAGATGTCACTCAGGACGGCACCCCTGGGTGGGGAGGCCGTGGTCAGTTCCTGCGTGGCCCTGGGAGTGGGGACTGTGTTTGGGACTCCTCGGAGCCCTGGGTCACTTCAAGGGGTCCAGTGGGGCAGGGGAGCTGTGGTTCTGGTTCCCAGGTGTGACAGTACCCTGTCCCTGAGCAGGATTATGTCCAGGATGATGAGAGCCACAGTGCTTTGCACATTAAGGTTGCTGCAGTTTTGACACTCTTAGCAGGGATGTTGAGGTCTTAGGGGTTTGACTCCAACAGTAAATAAAAGTAGATTGGCTATGTGCCTAGTTCAGTGGCTTCAGGGAAAAAGTCATTTCCTGTCCATCTCTCTTTATGGCTTTGGAGGAACCATGTCCCTGGAATTGGAGGGGGCAGTTACTTAACTGGTGGCCTCTGTCGTGTCTTTTAGGCACTGAGGGAGACACAGAGATGGAGAGTTCCACCAGGGGGACTTCTGTTTGTCTGGCTTCATAGCTGCCCTGTGACAGGGCCCGGGGAAAGAACACTCCATTTCAGACTGGGCAGCCGAGGTCTGGAGGCCAAGGGACTTGTCCAAGGTGATCCGAGCCAGGGCAGTGCCAGCCTCCTGCTCCAGGCCAGAGGCTTCTTTTGTTGATTGCTTTGTTTTCATTAAGGAGCCTGCCTCCTCTTCACCTGGATAAATACTGTGCGCATGGAGGCTGTGCTCAGTCTGAAGGTGGAGCCTCAGTACCTGGGTGAGAGGCGTCCTCTGCAAACCACCGCCAGATGTGTAATCTCCCAGTTACCCTTGTCGTGCGCGTGTGTTATTCTCTGCCCAAAGCCCTCTGGCACTGTCTTGCTGGACAGGCTTAGCCCCCATTGTAGAGCAGGTCTGTGAGGGCCTGGGAGAGGGTGGGGCCGTCCATGTGCCAGGTCCTGTCCAGGTGCCTTGCAGGCATCATTGCTGTAGGGCTGCCGAGCAGGAGTGTGCTCTAGAGGAAGGGCAGTGAGTGTGGCCGCACGCTGGGAGAGTGCATGTGCGGTGTGCTTATGTGTAGTGTGTGGTAGACGATTTATGTTGTATATACGGCACATAATACGTGTGTAAGGCATGGTATGCATGTAGTGGGAGTATATCATCTGTTCTGTGTAGTCCGTACAGTACATGGTGTGTTGGTGTGCATGCACGTGGATGGTGTATGTGTAGATGTGTTTGTGTAGTGCATGGTATGTGTGTGGAGTATGTAACAGTGTACGGAGTGTGTGGGGCATATTTACCTATAATCTACATGTGTGTGCACAGTTGTACAGTATGTGTTGCATGTATGATGCATGTATGTGTATGCAGTATATGTGTGTGTAGTAGTGTGTGTGTTTGTGTGTGGTGTGTTTATGGTGTGTGATACTCTTATCTGTAGTCTGTGTGTATGTGTACCCAATATGGACAGTGTGTGTCTGTGTTTACGGCGCGTGTGGTCGATGTATGCCTGCACAGTGTGTGTCGTATGTATGGTGTGTGTGTGTGGTGTGTTTGAGTCCTGCGTTTGGCATGTGTGGTGCATTTATCTTGTGAGTGTGTGTGCGTGCGCACATGTGCGTTGGGGGTGGTTGGGAGGGCTGCTGAGGACTCGGTGGCCTGGGCAGCACTGCCCCTGCATGTATGTGTCCCGGGAGGTGGCAGTGGCCAGGAGGGCGGCTGAGAGGCCCAGGCGGGGCAGGCAGGCAGGGAATGCAGGGCACCCGCTGCGGTGTGAGGTCAGACTTCCAGGGACCCCAGCCTATCTGCAAGTCCTCCTCCTCCAAGGCCAGCGTCTGACCCCAACCATCTGCTGCAACTGGCAATTAGAGGGCAAGTGGAGACCCATGTGGGCGGGAGACTGGGAGAAAAGAGAAGAAATTTGGAGGGCAGGAAAGGGAAAGGAAGGGCGTCACCATGACGAGGAGAATGCTAATTGGCTAATTGCCTTACCTAATCCCACGTGAGCCACGCCTGCTTGGGTGTGTGTGTTTGCACGTCTGTCCCACTGACGGGTGTTCAGGCTCTCTGGGTGCAGAAGAGTTCAGGAGGGCTCAGGTCCCGTCCCCCACTAGATCACCTTGCATTGGCCGAGGCTTGTGTGCTGAGTGCCGGCCACGCTTTGCAGTGCATACAGAAAGGAGGCGCCGGCCTGGATGGGAAGACTGAATCTGTCGGCCCAGAAGAGTGTGAAGAATCACAGCCCTCCTTCAGGACTCTTGTTTCCAGATCTCGGGGTGGCGGATGAGGGCTCTCCATGTCCTTCCTCAGCAAGTGGACAGTAAAGGTCGCCGCGCCTGGGCCCGGGGACGCCACAGAAAGGGAGTGGTGGTGCGGCCTTCTCTGTGGGAGCAAGGACCGCACCTGCCGAGGGAGGACTGGAGCTGGGCGCTGAGGTCGGAGCCCGGGGCCCTGGAAGGACAGCGGTCCGTCCGTGAGCTCAGGGGGACGGGGAATGCGGGCAGCAGCAGGGCCAGATGGGCAGGAGTCCCTGCTCCGCCCTGGCCTCCGGAGCCCAGCGTGGAGCCCAGGTGGTGATGCCCGCTGACAGCAGCGGACGGCGCCCAGCCCTCGGGGAGGCCCTCCTCATGCAGGCAGGAGCCCTCGCCTGCCTGGCCCGGCAGGGGCCTTCCGGACTCACCTCTGCTCTGCTCTGGGACCTCAAGCACCCTCCGGGGAAGACTTCTGGAAACAGAGCCAGAGCCAGCTTTCCATTTATGGGTGGAACCACCTCGGCTCTGGCCTTTTCGCCCAACTCTCTCTCTCTCTATTTTTTGATTCCCCCTTGGTTGCATCGTAAGTTTTCCTAGTGTTTCTCCAAGTGCAGTTTACTCAGGGCTGATTTTGGAAATGAATTGTTTGTTCAGACAAGGTGCCTCAGCAAAGGGAAACAGAGTAGTCTTAAAGTGTGGCTTTTTCTGACCACGTTTTGCCTAGGAAAACTAGCTTCATTCTGCCCCCTCCTATCCATGATCAGAGAGCCATCCTGCCCTGCCGGGCCTCCGCTACCCTCAGGGTGGCCTCGGCTCTGCTGCCCAGTCTTCTTAGAAAAATCCTCTTTAAAGGAAGGAGCAAAACAAGTTCTTTTTCATTTTTTATATTTACTTATTTTAAAATATTTATTTATTCAAAAATACTTT
Organism: Heterocephalus glaber; assembly: GCF_053883595.1. Classification (NCBI taxonomy): domain Eukaryota; kingdom Metazoa; phylum Chordata; class Mammalia; order Rodentia; family Bathyergidae; genus Heterocephalus; species Heterocephalus glaber. The sequence goes on from NW_028258305.1 coordinate 47,287,201, forward strand.
ATCGGTATATATTTGCAAAACATAATAATTATCTTTGCTTTGGGGATGGGCACTCACACGTCTGAAACATCTCGATCATTTTCAGTGTCTTTTCCTCTCCCTACCCACCCATTTCCTCCTCTCTTCCTGTCCTCCTTCCCCATCTCCAAAGTCTGCCTCCCTGTTTCCTACCATCTGTCTTTATTTTACTCTTTAATTTGCTTATATTTTGGGTTTCTCATATAAGAGAGACCATATGATATTTAACCTTCTGTGTCTGATTTCTTTCATTTAACAGTAAGGTCTCAAGATATGTCCATTTTCTTACAAAAGATGAATTCACCTTTCTTCATGGCTGAATAATATTTCATTGTGTGTATACACACCACATCTTCTTTATCCATTCATCTGTCCACAGATAGCTTGAGACTGTCTCCGTAGTTTAGCAGTTCTGAATTTCACTGCTAACAATGTGGGTATGCATGTACCACTATAGTATGGTGTCTTTAAATCATTTGGAAAGAGACCCAGGAAAGTTGTAGCTGGGCGAGTGAAATTTCAATTTTTAGTTTTTTGAGGAGTCTCCCTATTGATTTCCATACTGGTTGTTCTAGTTGCCATTCTCAGCAGTAAGGTAGAAGAGTGCTTTTTCCTCTACATCCCTGCCTTTTTTTATTGTGAGCTTAATGACTGTCATTCTTACTGGAGTAAGATAAAATCTCAGCGTTGTTTTGATTTGCATTTCTCTAATGGCCAGTGGAGTCGAACATTTCCGTGAATTTATTGGCCACTTGTACTTCTTTTTTGAGAAGTGCCCATTTTTTGACTGGCTCTTTTGCCTTTTAGGGTCTAATTCTTAGTTCTTTGTATGCTGTAGATGGGAGTCCTCTGTCAGATCAGGGCTGCCCAGTCTTCTGCCCTTCACCGAGCGCACCGCACTGTGCTCTGCCGCTCCCTTGCTCTGTAGCGTGTGCGGAGAAGCCTAGGAAGAAGGGAGAAGGGTGTGGCCGCCTGCGCGGACAGGCGGGAGCTGGCTCGCTGGTGCAGAGGCTCCCCTAGTGCAGCAGGGAGCGGAGGACGGTCAGGGCCAGATCCCGAGGCCTTGCCTACGAACGCCAGACTTTACCTTCTAGGTACCAAGGAGTCCTGGGACCTTCGAGGGGTGGCGTGATGAAAGCAGAAGCGCGTTGGGGCTGTGGCCTCTCGTCTGCAGGGACTGCCGTGGGATCCGGCGGCCATGACATGAGAAGATACCCTGGAAGCTTCAGCAGCCCACTCTGGCCCGGCGGCCACCGTATGCGGGCGGCTCCCACCCTCTTCTCCGTCCTCTGAACTTGTAGCTACACAGCAGCGTCTCCCCAGCGTCTCCCAAGCGTCTCCGCTCCCAAGTCTTACGGCTCAAGTTCGGCACAAGCAGACCTGCTGAACCTGCCTCAGCCTTGGTAAATGGGACCCCAGGCACCATGACTCCAGCTGGAGACGGAGCCACTGCGGTGCCCCCTGCCCCGGGCACCCCATGCCCTTTCATCAGTTCTCTTGGTCCCGTCTTTAAGTATTTTTCAGACTTGTCCACTTCTTTACTACGGGCTGTAGGCTAGTCTGACTGCCCCAACCCTCTGCTGAACTTAGCTGCCGCTTACTGCCCTTGGTTCCAATGTACAGCCCTCCCGAGCCTGCCGCCCACAGCCTGCCTCACCTTCGCAGAAACGCTCGGGATGGTGTAACTGCCCGTGCAGAGCCCTGGCTGGCGTCCATCCTGCACCAGGACCCCGATGTGCACTCCCTGCGGCAGCCGGGTCCAGGGTCCTCCTCAAAGCCCTCCCTCCTGCTGTGCTTAGCAGGAGGGGCCGGCCCTGGGACCCTTCTGGTCCTGTACTGGTCCCAATTCCTCTGCTCCTGCAGCCCAGCTGCTGAACAGCTCCCAGGAGTCGAGACTGTGGGTCCCTCCCAGCAGCTGGTGGAGAACAGCTCAGCCCAGACTCAGCCGTTTTCAAACAGATTCCCATTTTCAGACCAGGACAGTAAGGCCACAGGAGGCCCACCTTGGTTTTCAGAAAGGTTGCTCATCAACTATGCTGTTGCTTTCTCTTACAACTTGGGATTCTATCAGTTTCCAAACTGTGCATACAAATAAATTCATAATAGTAGCAATAATCAAAATTTTACCCCCTCCCCTACCTGATTTTTTTTTTTTTTTTTGAGACAGTGTCTTACTATGTATTTCAGGCTGGCCTGAGAGTGATCCTCCTGCCTTGGCCTCCTGCATGCTGGGATTGCAGGCATGTGCTGCCAGGCCTGGATTCCCCATCCGTTTATGGAGTTTTGACTCTTATGCAGAGTTCCCTTTGGTACTGCTGGATTCCCCTGAGGTGGAGTATATGCTCCTAAGCATGTCTGCATCGAGGGTGTGCCTCTCCTTCTAAATCTTCCTTTCCTCTCCTGGAGCTCACCTCGAGCCGCAGAGCCCTAGTGTGCTGCCTGCACACACCTGACAATGCTGATACCTCCTGTGGCTCCCAGAGCCTCCTGCTGCTCTCCTCACTGCCAGCCCCTCCCGCCAGAAACTGTGGTCCTTGCCCGTTACAGCAATGATATGCAGGGACTTACTGCCTGAAGCTGAATGCTGCCCTGTGGCCTTCCAGTTACAGCTTGTCCTAAACAATTTAAAGATGATGGATGTGAATCTATAGACTAGACAGAGAGATCTGTGGGTCAGAGCAGAGGACATTCAGAATCCCTCCTTTACTAGGTGCAGAAACCTTATACCCAGGTCTCCATTGTTGAGTCTGCCGTAGGACGAGTCCTCTCCCTGAGGGCAATTTAGTTCTCTGTGAAGTTAGGTTTCTGGGATTTCTGCCCAGATGTGTCTGGATCCCTACACCGGTATAAGCCAGAATCTCTGCTTTCACACTATGGCCCAGGAAGGTGGAGCTGCATGCAGTCCAGGGCATTGAAGGTAGTTTCTATGCTATGGGCTGGGAAGCTTGCCCTGCCTGCCTGCTATCTGGGGGAAGACACCATGCAAAAACTTCAGTTCCTCTGAAAACCCTCAGTTCTTGGCTTGAGCTGCAGGAATCAACCTGAGGAATGGGATTCTGTGGTCTTGCTTCTCCTTTTGCACTTTAGCGTGTCTGGCTGTCTTCTGGTCTCCCTTTATAATTTCTCACCTGGACACACAACATGCATGGAATCAAGTATTCCAAGAGCAGGTTGGAATGCCCCTTTGGGAGTGCGGCAGGATTCCAAGAAGATGTCATGGATTTTTGTCCTAAGTAGATTAGAGCCGAGAGCCCTGCAAGTTGTCTCTGGAACTTCAGCTGTAAGCATCTCCACACCTTGATCTCACACAGCTATCCATCCACGGGGAGCCCAAGACTGGATGCCTGAGGACTGGCAGACAGCTTAGGGCTCACGGGGACTCCGGGATTCAGCCGCACTGCTGGGGGCAGGCTCTGGGGTTCTGTAGGTAGTGCACGGGCGGGCAGCCTGGCGCTCACAGGCACAGAGCCCTGCTTGAGTGAATCACCTGCTGCAGTTGGCACCGGATCTCCTTCCTCAGGCTGGAGGCACCTTAGCTTGGCTCCATTTCCTTGGCAAAGCTGATGCTCCAGGAATGTTTCCCTTGGAAGGAAGCGCTGTTATCTCACTAGGAGAGAGCCAAGGGCTTTGTCGGGGTTTCCAGCCCCAAGAGCGAGCTCCTCAGGGCCCTGCTCCCATGCTGCTGGAACGATGCCGGGCTGTGGCTGATAGTTCAGTTCATCAGGTGTGGAACTTCCTCCTCAGTGCCACACGCTGAGCAACACCGGGGAGACAGAGGCAATCAGGGTGTGATTCCTGCCCCAGAGGGCTTCTTGGTCGGAATAGTTATGGGGAGGGAGGATCACCCTGGAGCGTGGTACTGTGTGATCCTCTCTGGGCCAAAAACCCAACGAAAGATGTTTCAACGAAAGCAACAGATTCACTTGTAATCATGTCCCCCCCCCCCATGGTTTTCTATCTGCCGGTGCAGGGGACCCCTTCAGTTGGTCCCCACTTTGACAAGTTCATCCCACAGGACAGGTGGCGTGGGGTCAGCTGGGACAGCTTCCCTTGGGCTTCTGTATCATCACATGAAGGGAGAAGCTGGCCCAAGAAAACAGTGAGGACTGAAGGAGCAGCCATGGGTCAAAGGATGTAGACGGGCAGAGAGGATGGGGCAGGAACAGCCAGGCCCCCAGTCTGGATGACTGGATAAAAAGTGCTGTTGTTAACTTGGAGGAGACACAGCTTCTTCTCCACAGAGTGACCAGGAGCGGGGACACTGCACAGTCCGGGGGACACAGCAGGCACCGGAGCAGGGACGCTGGGGGCCATGAAGGAGAGGCAGATGCAGGCCTCCTGCTTCCAGCTGTGCTGGCCTGGCGGAGGTGGCCTGGCCCCTTGGGATGACCTGTGATCTCCACGCTCAGCAGGGGAGTTTGGTTTCATCTCTGATGTGCACCTGTGGTGTAACCAAGGGACCTTCACCAGGTGATGTCAGCTCACATCAAGAGAGGGCCGCTTTTTCACCCGGAGCAGTGTTAAGTTCTGCTCAGGGACCCACTGGCTGTTAGCCACATAAGAAAGCTGGGGAACTTTTCTAACTCATCCCGCCTAGGCTCCCCAGGGTCTGCTGATCGGTACTGTCTGGGGTGTTGGTTGGGGCCTCTCATTTAAAAAGTTTCTAAGTTGATTCTGATGCATGCTTTATTTAGGAAGAACTGGCCTGCCAGCCTGGACCTTCCCTTCCTTTTATAACTGAAGCAATGGCGATCTTAGGAGAGGGAGGGTCAGGGCCCAGATCTCCTGCATGTGGTGTGGCTGGGCTCAGCTTTCTTGAATTCTGAAGCACCTTTCCCTGGTGCTTCTTGCCAGGGGTGAGACTGGGATCTTGGGCTCCACCCACTAGGGGCACAGTCTTCTAACTGCTCCCAGTTCTTCCGTGGAAGGCCTAGGGGTGGCTAGGTTGGCTGGGTTGGGTGGGTTGGGAAAACAGCAGTTTTCCATGGAGTCCATACCAGGAAGTGGGGGCTGAATTGGCTGTCTTCATGGCCTCTAGGGACACTGGGTCCCATCCACATGGGTGCGGCAGGTCCTGGCAGGTGCAGGGCCCTGGAATTCTCCCCTGAGGGCATCACAGAGCCAGTCTGTTCTGTGCTGGCTGGAGGCAGCCCATGTTCCACTTTCCAGAGGGCTTTTCCTGGCTTCCAGAGGGCTTTTCCGTGGGCCACTTGCCAGAGGGCTTTTCCTGCTCATGGTCTAGCTTGACTATGAAGTGGGGCTGCCAGGGCCCAGAAGACCTCCTTCCAGGCTGGGAGGGCAAGGGTGCTGAGGACAGATGTGCTGGCCCTCTGTGAGGCTGTTTAACACTGGCGATACTCTCAGGGCCCGTGAGTGTAGCTTCATACTTGGCACATTCTAATATTAAGAGGATTTTCTAAGAGGATCCAGCCTGGGCCACTTCCCTTAGTCCTGAAGGTAGGCCTTGGCTCATATTCTTTCACTAGGTTCTGAAATGGGAATGTTGTTCAGGGATGGGCAACTGGTGACATTAAAGGTACAGCCATGGGCCACATAGCAACATTTCAGTCAATAGATCACACATGTGACAGTGGTTCCCTAAGATTGTACCTCCTGGTGATGTCTCAGGGACTGAAAGTACACTCCATGTGTGAAAACCAACCCAACTCCCTCTTGAGCCTCACCACCATTTTGTGCTTGTGCTGGACAAAGCACCCAAACCCCACATCCTGTTTGGCAGAAAACTTGCTGCAGTTGCAGGATGTTTTGTAGCTCACCTAGTGTGTGAACTTCCTCTTGCCCCACTAACCTGGCATGGTTCTGCTTTGGTAAAATTCTGCTTGCTCTCCCCTGAGCACTCCCCAACTGAAAGCATGGTTTAAAGGAGAGAAATCACATTGCTCCCCGGTGCCGAGAGCTCTTTCCAGGCACCAGCCTCTTTCGGACACTGGCTTTGAATAAACGGACTCAAATCTGACTCAGAGTGTGGCGCATCTCTATAGTTCCAACTTGATTGCCTATAACAGATGGTGTTTACATAATGGTGAAACTGCCTGCCAGTGCAGCTGTCGGAACAGGTCCCCATGTAGCTGTGTACACAGCAGGACTACATAGCAACACCCGACGAAGCTGTGTGGCCACATGGATGTCTCTGAAAGTGAGGAGCGTGTGACTCACGTGGGCAGGAGGTGGCTCAGGAAGGAGGGGATGCTGGATAGCAGGAGAGGCTGCTTCAGGCAGAGAGACTCCCAGTGACCACTCTTGCAGGGACGTGACAGTGCGCAGTGTGTGGCCCCTACAGAGTTGTGTGCTCCGTGTGGGGTTGGAAGCAGGGATTGGTGTCTGATCACACAGCTGGAACAGTGGGAATGCAGCACAACAGGGTGGGGATGTGAGACAGCAGGGCTTGGTCTTTCAAAACTCAGAGAAGGGGTAGACTGAGGTGTTGGTCAGATGGTTACATCAGCCCCCAAACAAGGAAGGGACCAGACTAGGCTAGTGCAGGCAGGGACGTGGGTCAGCACGAGATGGTGCAGTGGCCGGAGGCCTGTGTGCGTGCAGCGGGGGTGGAGGCCAAGGGTGGCAGGGAGTGGCAGAGCAAAATAGGGCAGATGGCGCCTCCTTCTGCCTGGCTCTGACTCTCATCTGTGGCCCACAGAGGGAACTTGGTGTGCGGACCGGAACCTGGTGGGTATTACTGCATGCAGACTGAATGGCATGGTTTTGATTGGAGGCCCAGGGCATGTGGCCATTGCTAATCGTATTCAGAGAAGAGTGTGAATGAGATTCATTTCCACACTAGAGTGGACTGTGAACATTCAGACATCAACTGTGCTGGCCTCTCACCATGTCTTCATGTACACTGTTGCTCTCTGTTTCTCACAACACTGGAACACTTGAGGAAGAGGGGTGTGTGTATGTGTAATAGAGTGCATAGGAGGCACAGTCTTATATTATAGTCCAAGTGAGTGCCCCTCCTGGAATTGCGTAGTGTATAACCTGCACACTGCACATATCAACTCTGACTTAGCTACAAATAGAACTTCTGAAATGTGTAGACTATTGAGCTTAACACTAGCATGGCTCTGTGATGTGAAAGAGTCCACCATATGCTTTATCAGGGGAATGGAGAAAGAATTTGGTAACCTTTTTCAGGGAATGCTCCAACTGGGAGAAAAACTTGTCTCTCATCGAGTGAGAGATAAAACTCCCGTGAAAGTAAAGAGATGGTTAACCACATTGTGAAGATAGGGTGCAAAAATATGAGCTGTGCTGAGAAATGTCATGAAGTAGAGAGCCAGGGCTTTAACAAATGCCTAAATTTTTGTATTTGTGTATTGTTGGAGGTTTCTGGGATATTGAAATGTTATTTACAAAGACTTACTGTGCATGAGATATACAGAGCTGTGTGCATATGAACAAGTTCACTTGGTCTCCAATTGTCTATAGTGAACTCTCATTTTTATGTGCATTTTTGTTACACACTGGCTTTAGACATTAAGATACAGCTTCACTGTTGCCTTCAGAATTCACCACAACAAACAGACCTGGACATCATTAAGTTGGAGTTTGGGGCTTAATACGGGGACAGAATGGGAGAGACCTTTAGATCAGTGAGTATTTTCTACACAACTTCTAGTTACCTGTAGGAAAGTGATGGTTATTTATTTATTTATTTATTTATTTTTTGTGGTACTGGGGATTGAACTCGAGACCTTGTGCTTTCGAGTCAGGTGGCAGAACCACTGAACTAAATCCCTGGCCCTAGTGATGGTTATTTTAAAGACAGAACATTTAAAAAATGTTGGCATATAGCATGCATAAGAAAACATATGGCAAGGGAATGCATACTCTTATCTAACTAATGCTTACAAGAGTAGCTTTCTGAGCCCTTCAGAAGGCCCCTTGCACTCTGCCCAGTCATATCTTCCTCCAGACAAAACTGATATCCTAACTATATATTTGTTTGGCCAATTTTGAACTTTATATATACAAAATCTTTACATACAAAGGATGTCATAGGTATAGAATGATGTATGTTGTCTTTTGTGCCTGTCTTTGTTTGGCATTGTGTTTGTGACATTTATACTACATAGATAGTAGTGTATTCATTTTATACCTGTTCCATGCATATGTCACAGTTTATTAATTTTACTCCTTGTTTTCTTTTTGACACAGGGTGTCACTGAGTTGACCAGGCTGGTCTTGAACTCATGACCCTCCTGCCTCAGCTTCCCAAGTAGCTGAGGTTAGAGGTGGGCACCACTGTTCTATCATTGATGGGTGGTGCCCAGTTTCTGGCTCTCATGAAAAGGAAGAAGCTTCAAAATGCTCTAGGACTTTGTGTAGTCATTCTTATTTTGATTTTCTTTAGTTTAGATCAATCTTTGTGGCAGGCCCCCTGACCACAGTCAGAGCAGGCTGTAATATGGAGCAACCTCCCCCCCCCGCCCCCCCATAATTGGCTACAATGTACTCGGAGCCGTACTGAAGCCTACATGACTCACAAGAGCATGTCGAATGGCATGCAGGCTAGTACAGCTTCCCTGCCAATGGCTGCCATGGAGATCTAAGTCCTGATCTGTGAAATTGCAGCTCCTAAGTGAGATAACTGTGGCCGAGGACTGTATGGTTACAGACCACATTACATTCCTAGAGCTACCTTGTTTCAGTAGCTTACTAGTTAACCACAACCTACCTGTGGTCTTTTGGTCTTTTCTGCTCCTTTTTCAAGGATGCCTTATCCCCCCCCCCCTTTTTTTTGATACCAGGGATCAAACTTGGGAACTTGTACTTGCGAGGCAGGCACTGAAACCACTGAGCTAAATCCCCGGCCCGCCTCATCCCCCTTTACTAGTCTTTCCTGTGTCTGCTGATAGCACTGGATGCCACATTTATCTCCCTGCCCTATTCTTACCCATGCCTGTGTACTCAATAAATACTGGTGGTCCTGGTTGCTTGGGGTCCTTGCCACATGCTCAGTGTGGCCCATCCCAGTTCCCTGTTTTCTGTTTAAGTCTTGTTTCCATGTCTTTCCTTTGCCTTGAGTAGTATTGGCTTGCAGGAGATTGAGACTCTCAGACAGGGTCCTCGATAAATCTTTCTAAAAGAATTGTGCATATGCAGACAAAACCATTAATATGGTGTTTTATGGGCTCTTGAAGACATTTTCAGGGATGACTTAGGTCAGTACCACCCACAGTCTGGTAGCCAGCTATTACTTGTCTGCAGTGAGATAAGGAGATTATACCAGAAGGAAAATCAATATCACCCACAGTAGAGCTAACATTTTCATTTGTTCATAGTAAGACTTTCTTGATGAAGGAAGTAGTATTTGATTTAATTTCTGGCAGAAGATTCTTATCTTGTTACAAACCAGTAGTAACAAGCCCTTCACAGACTGGCTATTTTGGGTAGCACTGAGGATAGACTACTTAAGCTTTTAAATTTTAACTGTAATTGTGATGATTATGGAACCTATTACCCTCCACTCCCAGTCTGGTAAGACCCTCACTGTGCAGTTCTCATAGTGCATAGAATTGCATTTTCTTTTGGGGCTTTAGCAAGTTCTGATTTGCTGAGGAGAGAGACAGACTTGAACAGACATACCACCAGGCTCCACAGTTCCAGTCATTTTCTCAGAGGACTAGGACAGCAGCCAGGCCAGGGGAGACCGTCCTGGGCAAGCAATGTCTTCTCAGTTGGACAGGACATCACATAAACTGCTCAGCTAAGGGGCCTGATTTGGAAGTTAAGTCTTGTGTTCACAACCGCCCCACCCCCAGCTGTTCCACAATCTTCTCGCACCATCCTCCCTGCACACATGAGCCTGTTTTGCATCTTCTGCCTGCAACACCCCATCTCTGCAACACTACCCTGCCCACCATTCGAGCTCTGTTTCCAACACCACTTTCTGTTTTCAAATGATCTACTGAGATGAAGTTCACACAATATAAAGTCAACCATTTTGAAGTGAACAAGTCTGTTCTACATTCATAGTGTTGTGCAACTATGTGTGCAACTACGTGGAACTTCTCTCTAGTTTCAAAACACTTCTATCACCCCAAAGTAAATCCCCTTACCCATTATGCTGGGTTGAATTTTATCTGTTCTGAACTTCGTGTGCTGAAGACCTAAGCCCTAGGGCCTCAGGGTGAGACAGATGAGAAGCACCACTTGACTCTCTCACTTTTTCCTGTGCTGGTTGGAGGGGGGCTTGGCTGTATATGGCACATGTACTCCCCTTGCCTCCCCTTGCTCCCCCTTGAACCCCAGTGGAATGGGGCATTTTGCTTCAGTGTCCTCCCTGGCTATCAAGCTGCCATTTTCCACTCCAACATGAGTGCAGCCAGTCAGCATGGCGCCCCTCCCAAACTCCAGCCACTTTAGCCAACACTGTCACCTTTTAGAAGAGTGGAGGGGGCCCCTGGGGTGGCTAAGATCAGGAAGGGAGGAACCTGGTTCCCTTTTTTTTGCATACCTAGCATTCACAGCAAGCCTTCCAGAAGATTCCCTGGTTTCAGCCCTCACTGTCACTGAAACAGCATTGGAAGTTACATCAGCAGCACTTCCAGGCATTTCTGAGTTTTATTCTAGGAGGGCCCTCCTGTGTACTGACCCCTTGTGCTGCAGCACAGGTTCTGTTAAAATAAAGATTTGCTTTGGTCTTCCTGTAAACCTGCTCATGATTTATTTCTTGAGTAACGTGGACTTCAAAAGTCCTGTAAATCTGTTTGAAATGTTTATCCTGAATAGTCTGGACAGAGTGGTCATTTCCAAGGAAAGGCAAAACTCAGAATTGTAAACACCAGAGAAGCCCAGCAGTCAATGTAGACCAGGAGCAGAGGCAGTGCCTGGTAGCATTGACCTATGGTGCTCAGCACAAGCTGGCATCAGAAGGCTGTGGTCAGCAATGGCAGAGACCAGTGCCTGGCAGAGCCCAGCCATGGTGTTCAACACAAGCTGGCATTGGATGGTGACAGCTGGCAGCAGCAGTGACGAGCAGCTGGCACGTCCGTTGTTGGCATCCAACTTTACCTGGTGTCCATTGGTGACATCAGGACTGCTAGCAGAACTGCACTCTGCCAACTCATGGTTTTGATCTGAGTTGAGCAAAAGAACCCTGGGCCAACTGGCAACAAGGGCATGGGACTTTTGGGAAATAGGGCCTTTGCAGATGTACTTAGTGAAGATGCATCCTTTGAGAGGGTGCTAATTCAACATGACTGAAGGGGAAATTTGGATACAGAGCCACATGTGCAAGGAGAAAGCCATGTGAGGGTGGAGGCAGGGATTGTGCTGGTGCAGCAGAAGCCACGGAACCCCCAGATGGCCAGCAAATACCGGAATCTAGGACAGGCAGGAGACAGATCCCCCTCTCGGCCTTCAGAAGGAACCCAACTTTCCAAGACCTTCACTGTGCTTCTGTCCTCCAGAACCAAGACATGCAGGTTGTGGTATTGTTATGATGTTTAGGAACCTTAGATGTCTGCTGGGCAGTTTCTCCCACTCCCACCACTGCAGTTGATTTGTGTGTGAGCTTGGCCGGGCTAAGGCACTTGGCTTTTGATCAGAAATTAATCTAGCTGTAGTTGGGAAGGTATTTTCTTTAGATATAATGAGCACTTAGATCAGTAGACTCTGAGTAATGCAGAGTATCCTGCATAATATGGCCAGGCCTCATCTGATCAATCCAAGTTGAAGCTCTTAAGAGAAGCAAGACTAACACAACTCGAGGAAGAGGAAATTCTGCTTCCAGACTGCATTTGGTCTAGAAGCTGCAGTGTCAACTCTTCCTTGATTCCACACCTTAGCTTGCCATGTGAATTCAGGTTTGCCTGGACCCAGTTTCTTAAACTAACTACCTCTCTTTCTGTATGTATGCACGATAGATCTGTGTTGTATCTCTATAGACTTACCTCTTTTGGATATGTCACATAATGTGGACACTTTGTGTCTGGCTGCTTTCACATAGCATAATGTTTCCTAGATTCATCCACCAGGGCTTCATTCCTTTTTGTGATTGAACGATACTCTGTTGTATGTATAGACCACAATCTGTACATATATTCATCCATTGCCGAGCATTTAGGCTATTTCTATCTTTTGGCAATGTGAATAGTGCTGCTATGAACATGCATATAAATATAGATGTTTGAGATTTCATTTCTAATATTTTAGATATATATCTAGGAGTAGAAATGAAGACTTCTGTGGTAATCCTATTTCACTTTTTGAGGAACTGCCAATTTCCATGGCATCAAAAATATTTTATGTTCTCATTAACAATGTATGAGGATTCTAATTTCTGTACATCGTCACCACTGTGTTATTTTCCATTTTTTATATTGTACTCATCCTAGTGATTGGGAAGTGGCTCCTCATTGTGGTTTTTATTTGTATTTCTCTAATGGCCAATAATGTGGGATATTTTTTCTTGTGCTTTTAGCCATTCATACATCCTTTTTGGAGAAAGGTCTATTCAAGTCTTTTGCCATTTTTCATTTGTGTTGTTTGTCTTTTTGACCCCTGCCAGATAAATGAGTTGTATTTTTTCCTCATTCTGTAGGCTATATTTTTGCTTTCTTGGTAAATGTCTGTTCATGTATAATGTTTTTATTTTGATGAAGTCTAATTTTTCCATTGTTGCTCATATGTGAGAATCTGTTGCCAAATCCAAGGTCATGAAGATTTGCCCCTATATTTTCTTTCAAAAGTTTTGTGGGTTTGATACTTCTATTTAGTCACTGATCCATCTTAAGCTCAGTATGTTTATGGTGTGAGGTATGATCTAGCTGCACACGAATCTAATTGTGATAGAACTGTTTGTTCCAAGGACCATTCTTTCTCCATCACGTGGTCTTAAACTGTTGTTAAAGAATAAATTGGCTATAGATGTATGAGCTTATTTCCGGACTCATTATTCTGTTGCATCAATCTCTATGTTTATCTCTTAGTTTATCCTTTGCCAGTACCACACTGTCTTGATTTACTATAGTTTTATAGAAATTTTGAGATAGGAAAATGTGAGTCTTCCAACTTTGTTCTTCTTTTTTAAAATAGTTTTGACTATTTGGAGCCCCTTGAAATTCCATATGAATTGAGAATCACTATTCTGTTATTAAAAAAGACTTACAATTTTGACTGAGATTGAATTAAATATGCAGACTGCTTTGATATCTTAACAATATTGGTCCTTGTAATCCATGAAGAGAAGATTTAAAAAATTTATTTAGGTCTCCTTTGATTTCTTCCAACAATACTTTGTAATTTTTTGTGTAAAAATATTTTTCTTTTATTAAATTTATTCCTAAGTATTTTATTTTTTTGGATACTATTGTAAATGGAATTGTTTTCTTAAGTTCCTTTTCAGATCATTCATTGTTGGTGTATAAAAGGACAACTGATATTTATGAATTGATCTTGTACCTTTCCACTTTGTTGAATTTATTAGCTCTGGTAGCTTCTTGAGAAACCTTTCGAATTTTTCTGTATATAAGATTATGTGTGAATAAAGACAGTTGTACTTCCTTCATTCTAATTGGGATGTCTTTTGTTATTTTTTTTTTCTAGCCTAGTCACTAGAACCTCCAGCATGATGTTGGTTAGCAGTGGTGAAGATGGGATTGTTGCCTTGGCCCAGTCAATGGCTGAGAGTTTCTGGTCTTTTACCATTGAGTGTGATGCTAGCAGTGGGTTTTCAGTAAATGACTTTTGTTATGTTGAAGAAACTCCCACTCCTTGTTTTCTGAGTGTTTTCATCATAAAAGGGTATTGGATTTTTTGTCAAGTGCATTTTGTGCATCAATTGAAGTGGTTGTGGTTTTTATTCTCTGTTCTCTTAATGTAATGTATTATATCTATTAATTTCTTAGTTGAACAATTTTTGCATCCCTGGAATAAATCCCACTTACTCATCGTATGTACTCCTTTAAATATGCTCTTGTATTTAATTCACTAGTGTTTTGTTGAATATAGTATTTTTGCATCTGCATTTATGAAGGCTATTGACTTGTGATTTTCTTTCCTTTTGACACCTTCATTTGGCTTTGATATCAGGGTAGTGCTAGCCTTATAGAATGAGTTAGGCTGTGTTTCTTCCTTTTCTATTGTTGAAAGAGTTTGGGGAGGATTGCTTCTAATTCTACTTTAAATGTTTGTTAGAATTCACCAGTGAATTCATCCGGCCCTGAAATTTTCTTTGTTGAATGTGTTTTGATTACAATTCAATCTCTATTTGCTATAAATCTGTTCAGATTTTCTATTTTTTCATGAGTCAGTTTTGGTAATTGTGTGCTTCTAGGAATTTCCCTACTTCATCTAGACAATCTGATTTGTTGGCATACAATTGTTCATAATAGTCTCATAATCTTCTATTTTGTTAGTGTTGGTAGTCATGTTCTCACATTCATTCTCTACTTTATTTGCATTTTCTCTTTTTAAAAAAATCAGTCTATCTAAAGGCCTGTCAATTTTGTTGTTCCTTTCAAAGAGACAACTTTTGCTTTTATTGTTTTTTTATTTTGTATTTCCTTTCCATGCTAATCTTTATTATTTCTATTGTTCTTCTAGTTTTGGGTTTAATTTGCTCTTATTTTCCTGGTTCCTTAAGATCTAAAATTGGATTGCTCACTTGCAGTATTATTATTGTTGTTGTTGTTGCTGTTGTTGTTTTCAGTACCAGGGATTGAACTTAGGACCTTGTGCTTGCCAGGCAGGTGCCATGCCACTGAGCTAAATCCCCAGCCCATTCTTATTATTTTTAAATGTAGTTTTTACTGCTACAAAGTTCCCTCTGTGCACTGTCTTCACTGTAGCACATAACTTTTGAAATCTTGTGTTTGCTTTCATTGACCTCTATGTATTTTATAATTTTCCTTGTGACTTCTTCATCGACCCATTGGTTGCTTGAGTATATTGTTTAATTTCTACATTTTTGTAAATTTTCCAGTTTTACTTCTGTTATTGATTTCAGTAAGAAATGGTGCTCTGTATAATTTCAATATTTTTACTTTTCTTCAGACTCATTTTATGGTTAACTGTGGTCTGTCTTGGACAGTGTCCCATGTGCACTTGAGAAGAATGTGTAATCACTCTGTCAGTTTTGGGTAAAGTGTTCTACATTGGTTTGCTATTAGTAGTTGCTTAAAGTGTTGCCAGAATGTTTTTCTCTGTACTGATCTTCTGTCTAGATGGTCCCTCCATTATTAAAAATGGGATATTGGACTCTCCAACTGTTATCATCCAACTGTCCCTACCCCCTGAAATCTATTGGGTTTCTTCCCCTGCTGCGGGGCTCGGATGCTCAGTATGTAGGTTTGTAATTGCTGGGTGCTCTGATGATGTGACACTTTATCAGTATATAATGTCTGTGTGTTTCTTCCTCTCACTTTGGTTGGTAGGTATATTATATTCCCATTACCCTTAGAAGGCCAGTGCCTCTAGAATTAATCTCCTATTGTCCCCGATCCTTCCACTGGACGGTGCACATGGGGCTGCTGGGCAGTTAAATCAACTCCTGTGAACGCTCCTGAGCCCTGGTCTCCCCTGACATTGACAATACCTGGCTTCCTCTCATGGTTGGGACGCAGCTAAGCTGGCGACGTGGGGTTGATCCTTTGCTGGCCCTGTGTGCCTGCTGCAGGTGGCAAGGGGGCTGCTGGTCCTTCTCGCTGTCCTCTTCTGTTTCTCCCCACAGGGTGTTTCTCTCCAGAGAAGGCTGGTCTCAGAGGCTGGGCGCTGGGCTCTGGCTGGCCTGAGGCCTCCTCTTTCACAGTAGTCCAGCAGCCCTCATGCTGGTTTGGCGTCTGTGCCAGTGAGTTTGTATCATCACAAAGACAGAATGACTTGAATTAGGTTTTAGTTTAAATAATGAATGAAATCCCAGAGCAGGCCCTTTGTCACTCGTGGAATTTATGGCTGTTTGAGAAGCCAACACCCACTTCCAGCCACTCCTGCCCTTACTTTTCGGTCAGCTCGGCATCCCCACTGATCAGTGAGGGTGACTTCAGGTGCCGAAGCGGAAACTCGGAGCTGCCCTCTCCTGCCTTGGAGTGACAGCGCTCCCCTCCTCACCTCCACGTCTGCCTGGACCTCCAATCTCAGCCTGGACGCCTGCTCCTGAGGGCTGGGTGTGGAAAAGGCACGGGCAGGGTGAGGACAGGCCTGAGCTCTGGGCAGGCAGTGCCCGTCTGTCATCCCCATTAGAGAGGGTCCCCAGGGCAGGGAGCTGGGTCCTCATGCACTGAGTGTGATGCCCGAGTCCCTGCCCCATGAGCACACCCTTCGCCGTCCCCCTTGAGAGAGACGCCCACCTTCCCGAGTCCCCGCGGTGCGTGCGCATGTGTGTGTGTGTGTGTGTGAGAGGCCCGTGTCTTCTCAGAGGGTGAGCAGGGCTGTCCTGCCTGTGGGCGTGAGGGTGACACATGCGCTCACGAGAGGGAGCGCTTCGATGGGCTCCTTGTCCCCTCTGCCCAGCTGTTCCCAAACTGGTCCCACGAGAGGGGCTGGCTGGCTGCCCTCCCCGGGGCTGTGCTTCGGGGGTCTGGAATGCGCCCAGCGGAGGGGCGGGCAGCACCCCGGTCTGGTCGGAGGGTGGCAGGAGCCAGGGCTGTTTGGTGCCCCACTGTGTGCTGTGGCCCGGCTGTCATCATGATCTCCTGGCTTTTATTGTCATAGCATTAATCATTCTGAACCCACTTGGCATTAGTGAGGACCTAATGTGTATTTGGAAGGGAATTTCTATTGTAGTGCAGCATTAACTAACCGGCCTATTATACAAAGTGTTACCAGACCCGGTATGTACAAATGGTTCACTTTGCAGTCTCCAAGTGTTGAAACTTTGTATGGTTTGTGTCAAGACAACATGAATAGAGAACACAAAGGAGGCAGGGGCTGAGATAATGTGGGCCCGTCCTCCGGCTGGCAGGGGCCAGAGCACCCTCGAGGAGGACGCCTGCTAGGCAGCCTGGGCAGCCCACGGTGCCTGCGGCTGCCGCCCCCACGCCTGGGTCTGGGCCAGAGGCCGGACATGGAAGCAGGGTGTCCTGAGGGGCTTCTGAGTCAGCGCCCTGAGAATGAAGAGAAACAGGGTAACAGGGTTTAGAAGCGGCCAAAAGCTGCAGTCTGTGTAGCAGATCATGTGCCCTCCGGGTTCCCCTCTCCACTGTTGCTCAGTGGCGGCCACAGCCCTTGTCCCTCTGCACCTGCCCAGCCATAGGTATCCACCCTTTCCTGACACACTGAGCCCGAGCCACACTGCCCGCCCCACTGAGGGCCACCCCACCCTCCGGGAGGCCTGGCCTTTGCACAGGTCGCTCCTCACCGGGCTAACACCCACTTCTCTTTTGAGGCCTAGCTCAAGCAGTGCATGCTCTGTGACGTTCCTAGTCTCCCCACGGTCACGGTGTGTTCAGGTGCCCTTGCCTTGCGGACCCTGCTAAGGGACACACGTGCTGGCACACAGGGAGACAGCTTGGATGAACACGAGCTAATTCTTGCCAGTGTAGTGTGGAAGGCAAGTCACATGCACTCACACTCACACACACACACACACACCCCCCCTCGTTTAGCCAATGAATAGGCTATCAGTGCATAAAGCTCAATTGCTTTAGAGATAAAGTGCTAAACTCTGCAGTCCTGACAACTACAGAGAAGTAAATCAATGGACCATTAGGGTAACAGTTGTTCAGAAGAGGGGGAAACTAGTTTGTGTTGCTTCTTGTAGAAGAGATAAGCAGAAGTACCTTTGAGGGTGTGGGAAGGGGCGCCCTGGGCTGGGAGGAGCTCAGTGATGCCTTCATGCAGATTAGTAAATCTGACTCCTGTCCTTTCATTACCAAAGCAGC
Source organism: Heterocephalus glaber (assembly GCF_053883595.1). Lineage (NCBI taxonomy): Eukaryota > Metazoa > Chordata > Mammalia > Rodentia > Bathyergidae > Heterocephalus > Heterocephalus glaber. The sequence continues at coordinate 47,305,065 of NW_028258305.1, forward strand.
ATTATTATTATGCAGAACAGCAGGAGACCAACGTGGAGACTTAGCTGGGTCAGCTGACCTGGAATGGCTCCCGCTGACAAGTGGAAGCAGGGATTTCTCGGCTGCCCCCGTGCAGGGAGTGCTGGTGGATGTAACGGATTACACTTGATTTTTGAGTGCAAATGTGACGCTTGCTATTTCTGCTCCACACCGACTCCAGTTGGTGCCTTAAATGAAAGGAGTACTGCACCTGGCCTTCGTGGCCACGTCAGAAGGTGACAGAAGGCAAGGAGCCAGGCGATGCTAGCTGAAGCTCTTGCCTGTACCTGTGAGTTTGACCGGTGCCTCTCAGGAAGAGATGAGGAACATTGGTGTGCGGTCAGGAAACAGCATCCCATAGACAGACACCAGTTCCACAGGACACATCCTCTGCCAGGGGAGCACCCGGGGCTCGGAAGGCAGCTGTGGTCTGGCCAGAGGCACAGATATAGGACCAGTGAGGTCTGTCCTGATGGAGGAAGGACTCTGGGGAGTGGTGCAGTCTGGAGAGGACAGGGCCAGGCATGAGAGAGAAGCTCCTGCAGGTCTGACAGCAGGACAAGCGCCATCCACTCTGGAAGTCAGGCTAAGGCACCTGTCCTTTGGGGGTCTTCTCAGGAATCAACGGTAAGGGTGATAGAAGTTAGAGTAAATAATATTATTAGCAGTTGTGTGGTCAAAACATGTCCCCAAATCTCAGTGCTTTATATAGAAGAAAGCCCATTTCTCACACACACAAAGCGCAACGTGATGTTCCTGGTGTCTGTCCAGGTGGCACTAGCCCCGTTCACTTCGGGACACTGGGCTCCTCTGTCTTGTGGTTCTGCTTCCCTTGTCCTAGGGCTGTGGATTGCTCCACTAGGTGTCTGTGTCTGGCAGGCAGATGGGGAGCAGAGGGAAGACGCCACATGGAAGGGTTTAATGGGCCAGGCCTAGGAGCGGAGCACAGCACCACGGCTCACATTCCACAGGCTGTACTGCAACGCAGGGCCACCCCTAGCTGCAAAGAAGACTGGGCCTGTGGTCTGCTTTCCAAGAGGAAGAGGAAGGGGGTTTCAGAACAGCAGTGTCTGCCGTGCCTCGAATTGGTGGTGCAGTCCTAACTCCTTCGTATGTGTTCTTACCATGTGTTGGGCTCTATACCAGTCTCTGCCTGTGCTATGTGAAATTCGGAGCCTGCCCAGACCTACTTGGCTTAGGACGGAATGGCTTTCGCTTAGTGAGGGTGGGGCCTCCTGCACAGCACAGCCTCTTTCTCATTGTTCAGGGTCAGCCTGAAGTGGGATGATTTTAGGCCCTTGGGTGCCTGTGACTGATAGGAGCTGGGTGGGCAGATGGGGGCCCATGAGTCTGGCGTTGTTGGTCCTGAGACACTGCTGCCAGGCTGGTGCTTCCAGATTTACTGGTCCAAGTGGGCTGGGTGAGGGATTGGGACTTCACCTTGGCCAGACTGCGGATACCGTTACCACGAGTGACACTCTCTCAAATCTTTTATCTGCTGTCTTTTCTCCTTCTGCTTCTCTGCTCCTGTTTTTTTCCCCCATGGTTTCTCCTGATTTCCCTCCTAATTGGCTCTGTGGGCAAGGTCTGCTGGTAAGCTAAGGGTTCATCCAAGCTGATACCCTATAATTGACAGTTGACATTCAGCTGTAGCAAGGGCCTTCCATTCTTGACCATGGCCAGTGTGTTCTCTCTGCGTGCTTGGTGCAGGGTTGTTCAGAGCGTGGAAAGCAAGGGTCAAGTCTTCCATGGATGTGATGCTGATGCAGCCTGGTCTCCACGGGACAGGCGTCTGGATGCCACATGCGGCTGTCTGCTTACTCCTTCATTATCCACAAGTAGCAGCACCCACATGACATGCAAGGAAACCATCCAGGAGTTGGGGCCTGCAGGATTAAGGGCTGGGTGATTCCTCCAGCTAGCCATGTATGACCCTTCCCCTGTCTCTAATCTTGTCTTTATGATGCCTCCAAATTATGATGGGGCTGGGTGGGAGCACAGCATTCTCCTCCTATTCTGAACAGCTTTGGGTGAGTCACTATTTCCCTTTTGACCTCAACTTCAACAACCCCATGGCAATGACATCAGCGAAGATGTTATTTGAAGTACCACTCAGCTCTGAAATCTTAATTTTCTTTGTAACTGGTGCAGCTCTCTTGGGGAGCATGGCAAACAGAAAGGCTGTGTTCTTTGAGGCTGAGCGTTTGTGCCTTCAACCTGAAGAGAAGACCTAGTGCTTTGTAGGGCTTTGTGAAGCTCAAGTGAGAAGATGTACAGGAGGGCTGAAGGCGGTGCCTGGCTTGTGGGTGCTCACAAAGGTGCCATCTGCTGTACATGTCACCAGGATTCCATGTGGTCTGTGGCTCTCTGGAAAGCCCAGCCCATCCTCCTCACAGAGAAACCACGTGTAGGAGGTGGTTGATCAGCCGTATGGGGCAGTGACCCAAACTCCAAGACCCGGAGCCACCCATGTTAAGCCACAGATTTGGGAAAGAAGAGATGTTATTTCTGGAGTGAGTACCTGGCTTTGTCCTCTAAGCACAGGAGAAAATGCAAACAGGCCACAGAAAGGGCAGGCTCCATGCAGAAGCACATGCAAATGTGTTTGTCATTAGGCCTTCCATGCCAATAATCCAGATCTCTCCTCTTGCCTTTGCTGCTTTTTTTTCTGGTGGCCAGAAGCCAGACAAAACACACTGTCTTATGAGCTTCAACAGCCGGTTTTGCTCCCTGGGGCTGGAGTGGGGGCCACTTTCTAGGCCCTGGAAGTTCAGGTGCTCTGTGAATTGGGCTGGAATTTGCAGTCAGTCTCCAAGCTCTCCTGGCCAGCCATGGCCTCCAGTTGTCCCTCAGCTAACACACGATGGTCATACCAAGGGCCAGAACATGCAGGTCAGGATGCCCCCAGGTATGGATGCCCAGGCGGGCCCTTGGCTCTCTGAGGACAAATGGCTGGGTCCATTCCACTTAGCTTGGCCCGACAGTCCTCCATGGAAGGGCTCATCTTTCTTCTCCTGGTTTTTTCTTGGCAGCTTCCCTACCCAAAATATTCGGCCCCTTGCCCCCAAGCATCTCAGACCTGCTCACCTGTGTGTCTCGGCACACACAGTCCAGTTCCTAGAATTCAGATTCCCTCATGTTTCACAAGCATCAGCCCGCTGTGAGGCCTTCGCTAGTAACTTCACTAAGAATGATGTCCCCTCCTCTTCCCTCTGTGTCCCACCTCTCAGGCCCATCCCTCCATTTGAAGCTCAGCCCAGGGCACCTAAAGGTTATTTTCTTGACTATTGCACTCCTTGGTGACCTTCAGCCCTCTCCTGTGACGTTGCTTCCTCCCTCCTCACTGCAAAGCCACGCGATACCATTCTTCATTGCTTTATACACCAGTGACTGCGCTTTTGAAGAGTGTGTACATTGGAGTTCACTCTCGTAAAGGTTTTTATGTTTCCTATCGTTACTTTCAGTGACACCACCTTGGGTCTCCTTTTCACACATAATAGCGGCTCCAGATACCACAACTTTTCCACCACATTTGGTTATTTGAGCAATCTTATTTTGTGATTTGACTTATCCCTAATAATTAATTCAAACATGCTTTAGTCTCAAATTTGACTCTACTCCTTCCACCCAGAAATTTCCAGCACGCTATTTCTAACTTCTTGGCTCCAGAGGCTTTGAGAGAATGTACATGTGGGTGTGTGTATGTGTGTGTATGCGTGTGCATGTGTAAGCGCATGCATGTGCGTGTGCATGTTTGTGTGTACATGCACACATAGGTGGCATTCGTCCCTTGTGTGCCTTGGAGGTAGAGAGAAGAGTCCTGGTGAGGGAGCGCCTTCCTTGCCTGGCAGGCTGTGGTCTTCCTCCAGCTGGCGGGAGCTGCTCTCCTGGCTCCTGAGCTCGGTGTCCATGCAGCATCTCCATGTGCTCTGCTGATGAGGCCTCACCAGACGAGGTCCCTCAGGGATATGCTGGCCCGGTTGGGCTCTTCCTGTGTGCTAGGACCCCGGCTGCCTCCCACTGACCACAGAGCTTTCTGCTGGTGACAGCAGGTATTCAAAAACGCATCCGAGCTCCGTAGCCAGCCTGGGCTGCAGGCGTCCTCCATACCTCCTGGCAGTGGGAAGCCAGGCAGAGAGCTCTGGCCCTTCCATGTGGCATCTTCGCACCACTCTGGTGCTCTCATTTTATTCCTCCTTGCCCAGGTAACAGAATTGCAAGTCAGCAAGTCTGATGCCAAAGCAGACACCAAACAAGGGAATGAAATGCAAGTCTTGTTTGTGTGCATACCTTTTTATTAGCTTCCTAGGACTCTCCTAACGAACTATCATGGACTGGGAAGGTAGGGCGTGGCTCAGAATCGCAGAAAGTTCCTTCTCTACCAGTTCTAGAAGCCAGCAGTCCGAAATCAGGGTGTAGGCAGGCCCAGGCGCCCTCTGCAGTTGTTAGGGGATAGTCTGTCCCAGGCCTCTCCCACCTTCTGGTAGTTTCTTCGCTTGTGCACCATGGCTCCAGTCTTCCCGGCATTCTCATTGCTAAGGCCAGCAGTCGCACTGGACGAGGGGTCGTCCTACTCAGGGTGACCACATCTTCACTCACTGCATCGCAGTGTCATTTCTGGGGAAGGTCACATTCAGAGGCACTGCTACTTCAGACTTCAGCACGTGCATTTGGGGACACAGTTCAACCCACAGCAATGGTGATACTTCTGATCTTCACAAGTGACTCTTGGACCTTTTCTCTTCCCTTGCTTAAAGGACATTTCTCTTTGACAGTTTGCTCTGAGAGTGTAGAGCCCCTCCCAAGGCTTCTCAGTTCTCTTCATGTGGGCAGAGGCTTGATGTTCATGTTGGTACAGCTGGTTCTGGTATCTTGAGTAAAGAGTGAGAGGGGACAGTGATTCTGAATTTAGAGTATGGGCTACTCAGCACCTTTCTACGAGCACTTTGGGCCTTAGCCACAATTCTGAGACGAGATCAAGCCTATATTTTCTCCTGTCAGTGGGCCATCTGTCTTAGGTTGACTCTGTCAGGGAAAAAAGCAGCCCCTTGTGGGCCTGAGTGTCTCTCAAGCCTGATGGAGTGGCTGCTTTTGGCTCTTTAGTCACCGAGCCAACAGCCAGAGCATGCGGGTCGCCCTGGGCTGAGCCTTCAGGAGGCAGAGGTGAGGACCTGTTTTCCCTCCTGTAGTCACCACTGTCTTGTGGAGACACCGAGAGGAGGCTGGGAGAGGTGCAGTGGGAGTCTGAGGGAGCAGCCCACAGAGCCACAGTGGAAGAGCCTTGGTTCTCTCCGGTTTGCCCTCGAGGCCCTGGGTCTCACCCTCAGCATGCGCAGCATCTGGCCACCACCGTCCTATCAGTAAAGCACCAGAGAACAAGGGTGCTGGGGGCCTCGAGAAACATTTACAGCATGAGCGATGCTACAGAGGCGTTTGAGACCCATCGCTGCCTAGGGAGAGGGAAAGGTGTAGTCAGAGCCGAGGGCTCCCTGGAAGACCCTTAGGTGCTGCCTCCTGCAGCCCAGGCCCTCTGTGACGTCCCTGTCCTGGGAGTGGTTTTTGCAGTGAGCAACAGGGGGAGAGGGTCAGAATCCTGGGGCTCTGTGGGGGTGGTCCTCACCCACAGAGATCCCCATGCAAGGGCATCTGGAAGGGACACTGGTCTTTACCGTTCAGGGTGGCAGCGGAAGTCGTGCGACCCCACACTCTGACTCACGCTTCTTCTACCTTTCTAGTAAGAACAGTTCAGGTCTGTCCCGGCGCTACGTATCTCTGACATGAGCTTTTTAGAAATCTTTTCTTAGAACTTGGAAGCCGGGCCTGTGTCTGCTGTCTGCCAGGTGAGGACGCAGTGCGAAGATGGCAGCCTGCGAGCCGGAAAGGGGACTCTCGCGAGACTCTGAGCGAGCTGGCATCCTGACCTCAGACTTCCGGCCTGCAGACCTGGGGACGTCTGCTGTTTTAGCTGCCTGCCTTGGGGTCTATCCCTGTGGCAGCCTGAGCTGAGACAGAAGTCATTTCCTAAGGTCAGAAGCTCAGAATAAAGAACCATTTCTACCTAAGTCCAGCGCAGTTTTCCACTCGTGGTGCCTTTTTTGAGGTACGTGTTCATTTAGTTTGTTTTGGCCAATATTTATTGCGTGTACTAGTGAAAGAGGCCTTCTGTTTTCTCAGTTCTCCTCTGTTCTTTCTTTTTGTGTGTCCCTGACCTTTTTCTTTCCCCCTTCTTCTATCAACTCTTATCAGAGCCCTATAACTGTTGTACATTAAATGTCCCCGACCACCCCTAGTAGCACATATAAGAGGCGCTAAATTGTGATGCCCACCTCTTGTTCGCTGTGCCCCCATGAGGCAGCAACTCTGTTTCTCCTAACTCCTGGGTGACGGCGAGTTCCCGGGATGTTAGTGCTCCTGTATCGAGCACTCACAGGTGGTACCTTCCATTCATGATTGGCCTGATTCTCTAGAAAACTCACGAGCAGAAACAGCTGTCACCAAGGCTCACCTCGGCCCACTGTCACTTTTGGTTACCTTGTCCTCAGAGGAGCTTGCTGTATTCTCCAGATCCTGTGCAGATTCATGTCTGGGGCGGTAAATTGGCTCGATGGGATTGATGATTTATTTAGCTGAGTTGTCCCAGCTCAACTGGAGTCAGTCAGGTAAGGAGTGGGTCAGTTGGGGGATTAAGGCATTATATATGCTTTTAAAAGGTTCAGGAACCAGAAGCCCCCAAATGACAATCTGGGAAGCAGGAGCCAATAGTGTTTTTATTCATTTTTCAAGCTGAGATGAAGACAAGCATTTTATTGGTTTTTAATTTGATACCAGTGAGCTCTCCCACACCAATCAAGGCTTCCCCTGCTTATGACCTGGGAGGGCTTCTGATCTGAGAGGCTATTCTGAGAGATGGTTAGGGACTTGGGCAAACACATGGGGACATGGCATCAGCTCCTTGCACGAGCAGTAGTTCTGGCTTTGAACTGGTCCCCTAATGTGACATGTAGCTCTGCATGCGTGTGTATGTGTGTGTGTGCATGTGCTCGTGTGTGCTACCATACGAATATACCTATGGATCTGCCCTTTTAGTTGGGAGTCGAATTGCCTTTCTCTGATGGCGAAAATGATACCTGATCCTAAAGGGTTGACATTGGCCCTGTTTTCCCAGCAGAAACTCCCAGCCTTCTCAGGTCTGTCTGCTCCACCAAGCCTGTGCGCGACCCTGGGGCCTGCTTGTTTTGCCTTGTTTGGGCCTCTGCAGGTCTCCAGGAATGACTCAGGATCCAGGATCTGTCAGCTCTGGAGCAGGGCCAAGCTCATGCCTTCCTTTCTGCTGTCTTCATTAATACTGGGCTTGCGTCCCGGCATTCCTGAGAAATTGATAGAGACAGAACATCAATTGTAGTTTAGCTCTACAATGGAGAAACTCACGGTGACAGGCTGGGGGATTTTGTTGCCAGGGAAGTCGCTGGGCCCTTTCCTGGAGCGGCCCAGTGCTGAGGCTCACTGGGCCTTCGTGAGGTCATCAAGTGGGACACAGGACAAGAGCAACAAGCCGCTAATCTGCTAATTGCAGCCTGGCTAAGTGATATTACCTTTGTGCTTGGCTTTCTCAGACTTGATGAATGGCTATGTCCGTGCAAGAGAACAAACTGAGGCTCCCTCTCTCAGGCTGCCAGGAGGCTCAGTGGACCAGATGGAGGCTGGGCCGGGTCGCCACAGTCCATTCTAGAACTCAGCTCCAAGGGTGGGCACAGTGTTGGGGCAGGAGGGCGTGGCCAGGGCAGTGTTGGCAGCAGTGGGCCCACTTCAAGGTTGCTCAATTCCTCTATCACTTTCTTGCAGTCTTTAGCAAAACATGTGCCTGTTTTCCCCATTTAGTTCTCTTGGGGCCCCCTTCTGACGGGCCATTTTTGAGGAGGTGTCTGCAGGGGCTGGTGATTTTTAGGGGGCACTTCCAGAGAGAAGACACTGTGGCCTTTGCACGAGGGCCAAGGGACAGAGATGGCGGGTCCTGCCCAAGCTCACCTGCTGCCACTCTTGTGCTCTTCATCTTAGCGAGCAGCAGCACCTGCCTCCCAGCCACCGGTCCAGAGGCCGTGGGGTGGTCAGAGTCCCCCCCCTTGTGACTTCTGTGCCGAGAAAGGGCCACTCTCTTTCTCTAATCTGTCTGGAAGACGTCCACATGCCTCCCACTGCCTCCCTCACCAGGGCCTCCGTCTTTCCCATGCTGGGCCACAGTGGGCTCTACTTAGTAACTGGCTTTCCATCCTTCAGCCAGAGTGGTCTTTCCAAAGTGACTGGGTTACTCCCCTGCCTAGCCCTTCCGGTGGCTCCCCATTGCCTTCTGGATCAAACACAGGCATTTGATTTCTTATGTAAGGGTACGATTTGGCCTGGCCTCTTCTTCACCTTCATCCTGGCCCATCGGCTGGTAGTGCTCTTTCCAGCCTCAGTAAACCTCTTGCAGTTCCCTGTACATACCGGGTTTTCTCTTGCTTGTAGGCCTTTGCATGTGCTTTTCCTGTGCCCGAATCTCTTTCCTTCTGCCCTTGTTCAATTCTGCTTTTTCTTTTTTCAGAGCTGAGCGTAGGTGTTGCTTCTTTGGGATATCTTGTTTGTTTCCCTGATCACATTGTGTATCTTTTCTGTGTACTCAGAATAGTACATGGAAACTACCCATTTATTCAGAGGAAGATTTTTTTTCTTACTAGATGGACAGAACTTTTCTTAAAGAAGGAATTGGATTTGTTTAGAAAAATATCTCGATTTGGATTAGAAAATGAGATTCAGACTTGGTTCAGCAGGAGATTGGGAAGCGGGAGGGAAGTCTGAAGTCTTGTAAGTGAGAACTTGATAGGAGTCTGGGTCTCAGTGAGAACAGAGTTGGGGAATTGGGTGGGGGAGAACAGTTGAGCCCCAGGTGGGGTGGTCAAAGAATTTTCAAGAGTAGAATAACTCACATTCAAGGTTGTGGGCATTTTGGAGACATGATCATTTATTATCAACCTAAACCAACAGCAAAATTACCCTGTACACTAAGGTGTTGTGTGACATAAACCCAAGAGGGGAAGTGGCTCGTTGTCTGGGTCTCTTGTGAGGTGGAACTAAGGAAACAGTTGTCACACACTGAGGTAAAACCATGGATTTGGAGGAGAAAGGGTGTCACAGGTGCCCGGCCTGACGCCAGGAAGCGTGCTGACCTTGGAAAACAGGGATGCTGAAGAGCCCCTTCGGACCTCCTTCCCGAGCGTCAGGGCTTTGGACTAACTTCACTTCGATTTACTTGGGGGAGAACCCAGTTTTCTCTCTGCTTTCCACTACCTTGCCCTACTTCCTCGCTGAGAGAAAACCACACGAAGCTAAAAATGGGTGTGGGATAAATGGAGGAAGGAAAGTGATTTTAAAAGGTGAAGTAGCAGGTCCTTCTCAGGAGCTATTCTAGGTTTCAGGAATATTCTGGAGCAAATTGGGCTCCCAGGAGGGAGTGGGAAGGAGACTCAAGTGCACATTGTGCCCTTACTGACCAGAACCATGGCACAGAGGTTCCTCCTGCAGGGGATCTGGGCTTAGCAGGACCAGACGTGACACATGGGGGAGCCCGGGAAGCTGGCAGGCCGGCTGGCAGACGAACCAGGGCTTCCCTGGGAGTGCACCTGAGGTCTCCTGATCAGAACTAGGAGGCTGCAAACCCTGGCTTAGCTCCCTTCCACAGTCACCCGAGAGTCACCTGGGAGGTCTGTGTGCTCGAGGTCCTCACGGGAAGCAGGTCCTGGATGGGAGAAAAGAAGAGTCGCCTGGGACAGGGCAGTAGACTTTGGGAACCCAGAAGAGGGCTCTCCTGTCCTGCCAGTGCCATCAGGGGCACTGACTGAGCTGGAGGCTGGAGCCAGCACCAGGTGGCCTCAAACCCTCGAGGGCTCTGTTCGCTCGTGATTCATTGTGCTTTCATGTCTGCTGCATTTGTTTTGTTTCCTTTAATTATCCATATTTGATTTCATCTTTCATAGAATAGGATCATTCCCAACATAGATTTTACCATGATTTAGATATCACAGATAGAGATGAATCTGCTCTTGCCTTTCCAGGTATGAAATTGCTGGGTTTTCTAAACCTGCAGTCAAGTGAATGCCTGTGGCTGTCTTAATAAGTCACCGTTCACCTCGCTCTGGGGTTTCTTCCCTCCATTTCAGACATGTGCCTGAGCGGCCTGATGTGCTCTCCCCGCTTTAGCTGCCCTGGAGACAACCTCACAGTTGGTGGACGTAATGAGATTTCCCTTCCCTGTTCCCAGCGCAGGGTCCCCGGGGCTTCATCCCTCCAAGGCCAGTGTGGGAGCAGCTCTTTGGAAAGCTGGTCTGGGAACAGCTATAGGAAGTGTGTTTGTCTTTTTGTCTCCGAGGAAGGTCACAGGAAAACCTCTCCTAGGATGAAGGTTTTGGAGTTTAGTGAGAGCTGCCCTGTCTGGGGAATGGGGTGTCAGCGGCCGTGGGGAAGGGAAATGTCACCACTGCTCCGTCAAGGGATGAACCTGCCTTCGGCCTCGTGTGCATTTCTCTTTAGGAAGAGTTTGGCCCTGGAAGGGCTCCCTGGACCCTCCCTTGCTCCCCTTTTGTGCTTCTACAGCTGGGCAGGGCCACTCTGTGTCACCTGCCTGCAGGGGCCGTGCTGCTGGTGTCCCCAGCTGCCTTGCCTTGGCTCATGTGATTCCCTGGCCTGAAATGCCCTGTCCTCCCTCTTTTCCTGGCCCTGTCTTACTCCCCCTTTAAGACTCAGCTCCATTACCAGCTTTTTGGGGAGCTCTTCCTTGGCCCTTAGATTGGAGAGGATGCCTGCTTTGAGCTCCTGAAACCTACCTCCATCCCTGTTCTGTTTGTGATCTGTGGAAATGAAGTTTTTCCTTGTCTTCTCTAGACTCCAACCCTTGAGAAAGGGGTACTGTCTGAGTGAGTACTGAATCCCCCTCAGCAAGTCTCTAGAGGAGTGGGTGCTGACTACTTGTTGAATACAAGGAGGGAGACAGAGGATCAAAGGAAGGGAGGGGAGAGCAGGAGGAGGAAGGCAGGCTGGGGGACAGGCGAGTGGGGGAGAGGGAGAAGGTGCCATTGATTCGCGGGCAGCTGGAGGGGTGGGGTGTGACCTCGGTACTGTGTTCTCACCCGTGCCACTGACCCTGTCCATGCCAGGTGGAGGTGCTGAGCCAGGGCTCAGGTGCCCTGGCTTGTCAGGTTACCCTCGGGCTTGGGTCCCCCGTGTCGAAGTGGGGCAGACTCCATTCGCCACCGATTGGGAAGCTCTGCCCTAAGCGTTCTGTCCTTCTCCTCTCTAAACTGCTGACTCTGGCTCTGCTCATTGTCAGCTCCTTCCCCCAGCACATCTTGTATTTTTTGTCTCCTTTGCTTGGAATCTTCTGCCCTGTTCTCTGTGTGCACTCTACCATTTTCCAAGCCCCTACGGCAGCCCCTATTTTGAGGAATCCTCTACTTCCACCCACTCATCTCCTCTGAATCCTCGTGGTCTTGACTTGGATCCTCTACACCGCTTCTTAGCATTCACGACTGGCCCAGATCTCCCCAGAGAATGGTAAGTGAATCGATCACTGAGGACCCGGCTGCATCTGCTACCCCTAGGCCTGGTCCCTGGCCAGCATTTAGGGGACACTGGACTCTGTCTCTCCTTGACCCGCAGCTATGGGAGGCTGTGCCAGGCAAGTGGGGCCCAGAGCTGCACGGAGGACAGGCTGGGTACCCAGAAGCAGAGCAGGTAGGTGTGGGACCGGGTGATTTCAGGGCTCTGCCACCTGACAACCCAGCTTCCCCTGCAGAGTCACTGGAAACCTTCGTGACATCGGAGGAGCAGCCAGAGCAGAAGCTCGTGCTGTGTCCTGGGGCCTGACTATGGCTCAAGGATGCCCACAGGGAAGGACCAGACAAGAGGGGGCACCAGGAGGTGAAGGCCTGGTGAGGACCCTCTCGTGACCTCTGCTCTGTGAGGGCCACTGGGCTGCAGTAGGCTGGGGTGGGAAATCCGGAGGGGCCTCAGCGCCCCCTTTCTGGGGATGAAACTGGGCTCCTCCTCCCAGTCTGGACGGGCCACTGCAGTGAGGTGCCTGTTTAAAAGGTCCCCCAGAGCCATCCTCATGGGGTCAAGAAGCAGAAAATAGCGTAACGAGGACACAAGCCCGCAGGTGCACTGTGCTAATTCTGCAGACAAAGGCACTAACCTGACAGCTCAGAGCAGAAGGAACCATTAAGCCTCTTCTGGGAAACATCAGTACTGCAGGGCGGACAGAAGCGCCTCACTGGAGCTGGAGGTGGATGGGAGGACGTCCGAGGACGCTGCCCCCACCCCGCTCCCCCGGCTGAGATGCAAGCTGCTCCATGACAGGCTCTCCTGTGTTTGCTGCTTGGCAAATCGGGGCAGCACGGGACCCTGGTGGGGGTGAGGAGACACCTGTTGCATGGAAGGTGGGGAGAAAGGGTTAGAAATTCCCTCAGGGGGACTCTGATGGCAGGGGAGAGTCCAGCGCAACAGCTGTGAGAGAATTTAAACTGGCCCATAGCAAGAAACAGATCTAACACCATGTACCTTTGCATCCCCTCTGTGTATGCACCTCTGCATGTATGAAGCAAAAATTTCTTGAAACAGCGCCTACTCCTACTATGTATGATGATTCTGGACATTAGGTCCATGCTTGCATTTAAAAATGCTGTGACCCACTGTAGCTTCCTGAAGTTCATTCAAAAACTGCGAATCAGGGAGATTGAAATTGAGTGGCGGGTAAGCCAGGCTTCAGGGCAGGGGAAGGGGACACAGCCTGGGCCTCGGTCTCTGTCCAGTGGGAAAGTAATTGTGCCTGCTTGGGAGGTTTGTGGCCAGAGTTCCATGAAACAATCGTCATAAGCTCCTCAGCACAGGGTTTGATGAGAGGTGAGGACGACAAGGGCGTCACTGATTCTATTTCCCGGAGCAGGAAAACACGCTGCTGCCCGCTGTGGCTCTGCCTCTCCCCACAGCCATCACCACTGGATTCAGCTGCCAGCGCGTTTGTAATGGTTTGAAGGCTGCAGCTGCCCACAGAAGAGAGGCACTCACTGGGAAAGGACAGGTGGAGCTGGCTGGACACCATAGCTGCTCCTCACAACAGGGCTTGCAAGGAGCTGCCATCCATCTGACCCCTGTGATGTGCTCGGCACGGCAGGATTCTCTCTCTCCCACCGTTAAACAGGTGGAGACAAGGGACAGTTATGAGAGAAGCTAGAAAGGTGTTAGTCAAGAATGGCAGAGAAAACATCACTGCATTGAAAGAGGCACCTGGAGAAGAGTGGTAGACCAGAAGTCAGAACAGGGAGTAGCAAACAAACTGCTCCACCTTTTGGATGAGTTTTTCTTTTTGCAGTTTCCTGGCTTTTTTGTGCAGTGAGAAGCTCTGAGTCTTCTCTGGCCCAGTGGCACCTGTCTCCCTTAGCCCCAGTGTGGGAGGAAGTGACAGGATAGGAGGGAAAGTTGCACTTTGAGAGCAGTTGGCCCCGAGCTGCCAAGACTGGGGTGGACAGTTGGAAAGGGACCTCTATGGCCTGCAGGGGAAGGGGCTGGTCACCTGGCCTGGGGCTGAGCAGTCAGCTGTCTGGACACAGCCAGGGAGGAACCTTTTTGCAGCCTTCAGCTTACGTGCTGGGGCTTGCATCGTGGAAACAACGGGCTCCTCTTCCATTCCCCTTCCTTTTCCACACTGCTCGGAAGGTTCATGATTTCCTCTCTTCCCTAAAGGGAGTGTTGGAGGGAGGAGAGCCATGCTGCTGAGCCTGGAAACCTGGCTGTGTCCTGCTCTGCTGGGTAGACTAAGCCTCAAAGGGTGTTATGGTTTAGATCTAAAACATCCCCCAAAGTCTCACATGGCAGAGGTGGGGCTTTTGGAAGGTGATTGGATCAGAGGGGTGCTGTACTCATCAGTGGATGAATCCTTTGATGAGTTTATAACTGAATACGCTGTTAGGAGGTGGGGTTTTTTGGAAGAGGCAGGTCACCCAGGGCATGACCTGAAAGGTGTGTTCTTGTTCCCAGCTGCTCCCTTTCCTCTCTACTTCCTGGCCACCATGCTTTGAGGAGCTTTCCTCTGCAGTGCCCTTTCACCATGCTCTCTCTGCCCTGGAGCCATTTAACCATGGACTGAACCCTCTGAAGTCAGTGAGCCACAATAATTGTCTCCTCCTTTAAGTTTTGAGTGTCAAGTATTTGTCCTAGTGATGCGAAAGTAATTAATTGAGGGGATATGTATGTCTGCACATCTGAGGTCCGTGCAGGCCTGGCTCAGCCTGTTGAACTTCTAGGGTGGAGTTCCTGGCTGGCTCTCTCTGACCTTGTGGCCAGTAGTGGGTAGATGCCCCTGCTTTCCTCTGCAGTGTTCGTCCCTCAGCTCACAGGCCAGCAGCTGCTCCCACTGGATCTGAAGGACCTGGCTGAGCTAGGCTGCTGCCCATGGGGCTTGCTGCTACACCTCACTGGCATCCAGATGGCCTGGTGGGAACCTGACCACGCCAGGAATACCATTTTGCAGAAGTGAAAGCCCAGTTCTTCTTTTGTTAGGCTTAAGTCTCTTTGTGAGATGCCCCTCTTTTCTACTCTACGAACAGCCACTCAGAACGGTTGCCATACTTGAGCCACTGTTCACCACTCAAGCACAGTGGCTGCCCCTGCCGACCAAGCATGCAAGGCAGGACTTTGCTCCGGAGGTCAGAGGTTGTGCGCTTCCCCACTCTCTGTCTGTCCCTCTCTCCAAAGGCCCTTGCAGTTAGTTGTGCAGAAGTGCAATGAACACTTGCTAGTTCACAGAATCTTCTCTTTGTCCTGTCACATGCAGTGCCCAGAGCAGGGAATCTCCCAGAGAGACTTGGGCAGTAGAAGCCCTGGACAGCCAGGGTGCCCTAAGGAAGGGTTTTGGGGAAGAAGGTTCCTACCTGCCTGGGGCTCAGGGCAAATTTTAGGAAGAGGCCACCCTGACACCTTGAAGATGGTGTCTCCTTGACAGGAGGAAGTACTGTCTCCAAGCTGTGGCTGGCCCAGCAGGGGAAGGGCTGGAGGGCCCTGTGGAGAACTGAGGCTGAGCTCCAGCTCCTCAGAGTCTTTGCTCTGGGAGCTGAGGGAGGCACTGGGCAGGCTCCTCCTGCGCACTCAGGAAGTAGAGGCAAGGACTTGGGCCTGGGCTCTGCAGTGTCAGGGAGGCACAGGCAGCATCTTTTCGCTTGTGGATCTGGCTGGGGGCTGGGGAGGGGACAGCGTCCACTGGAGGGCACTGCAGCACCACCGTGCACCACCTCTAGCAGCCCCTCTACCCTTAGGGACGAGACCAGCTGGCTCCCCTACCCAGCAGTGATCCCCTGACCCTGCAGGGCTGGGGCTGCAGCAGTGCGGTCACCCCGCACCTCTGTACCTTCACTCACGTGTGCAGACGCACTCAGGCCCACGTGTTCACCATCACTCACATGGGTAACACAAGCATCCACGCACTGCTGGTGCCACACACGAGCACACACCCTCGATCAGCCATGTGGATGCACCCCACTCAGTCACACGTGTGTGCAGCCCCGCACACCCAGCCCCTGCATTGGCGCAGCACACGCTGTAACGTGACCCCCTGCAGCCATGTGCCTCCCACATGCTGAGGGCCTGGTGCAGCTGTTTGTGTGGTGGAGCTGATGTAATGTCAAGAAATTCCGTGTTATATTTAAAATGACACCTGTGAAAATAATCTTCAATTTGTAATTTAAATACTGTAATACTCAGTTATGTGAACGGACAGGAAGTGCCCCAGTGGCTTTGGAGAACAACATTCCTGTGTGCTGCCACCCTGCAGTGTCCCGGGAGCCTTGAGGTGGGGACGAGCCCGCCCTCGTTCCTGAGTGGCCGTCAAGGGTGCTGTGGCCCGCTTCCCAGTGGCTTCCGCACCCTGAGCTGGCGCTGCTGCTGCTGCCCGGCGCACACACACCCTGGCCTTCCCCTCCAGTGGCTCCCAGCAAGGACCCCTGCTGGGGTTTACTCAGCAGCCAAACCAGTGTCGCCCCAGAGGGGTGAGGCAGTGAGAGCATCCACAGTGTCTCAGCTCGAGGCCCAGGCTCACTCAGCCCCACAGTCCCGAGGCCCCAGGTGCTCCGCAGGGCCTCACACACAGTGGAGCATCTCTGTAAGCACAGTTCTGCGGCCCAAGGTCCTGGCCGCAGGACACTCAGCTCCATGACTTTCCCAGCAGCACAGTTCACCACAGAGCGAGTTACCTCAGCCTGAGCCCTGCCACCCACTTCTCTTCTTGTGTCCCTTAGCTCAGTCTCAGCCTCAGCCCGGAGCCCAGCCTCTAGCCATGTGCCCCCACCAGCCTCCAGTTTAGCCCGGCTGCAGCCCTGCAGGGCGTGAGCCCCAGGGTGGTTGATGGGCACCTCACAGCCAAAGCTTAGAGTGTCACTCCACACCCAGCCCGCTCCCCTGCGAGAGACTGCTGGCCCCCCGGCCGACTGTGCCAGAACACAGGCCATTGCTCCTGACTGTCTTAGCTCCTCTGCACGCCCTGTCCTGCAGCCAGCTAGTTCCCAAGCCTGTCCCTTCTCCCCTAAATTCTCGCCCACTGCATCTGCCCTCTTGTCTACATTCGACCCGGGCTGGCGTCGTGCTTCTGGGCGCTTGACTGCCTTGCCTCTGACTCATTTCCTTTCCCACAGAGGTAGAGGAACTGCTCCTGGGCAGTGCTGTCCAGCCTACCTTCCTGTGATGGTGGAAATGTTCAATATGGTTGCCAGCAGCCCTTGTGCCTGTGTGCATTGAATTGTGGCCAGTGGCTCTGAGGAACGCGTTTTACTTAATGACTATGCAGTTTAACAGTCACAGGCAGCCTGTGCTCTCGCCTTGGCATTAGGAGGAAAGCCTGCGTGGCCCCGCTCTGCCTGTCGTCCCCCAGGCCCAGTTCACCTGCTTTCCACTCACTGAGCTGCTGGACTCCACAGGGTTCCCTACGCTGCGCACCCTCTTTGCCACTGTCCCCTTCTCCCTCCATAGGTGCAGTCCCTGTGGACCCTGAGACTGCAGGGTGCCCGGACCAGGCCCCTCCTGTTCCCCAGGCCGCCCCGTCTGCTTCCTTAGGACCTTGGGTAGCCGTTAGTGTCCTGCGGTTCTCTCCAAGGAACACAGACGCCGCAGGGGCTGTGACCTCACTGCAGTGAGTGTGACCTAGGCGTGTGGTGTCCCAGGGCTCACCCATTCCTCTCATGTTCATGTCGCCTCCTGGCTCCACTGAGGTGGGCAGGGTGGGCCCCGATTCTCATCTACAGATAAGGGGTGAATGCTCCTCAGGTAAAGAAGTTCCTTGATGTAGGATTTAGCTTTCTGGGGGTAACGGGCCCTGCGGGGCACTGGCTGTCAGATCTCCTCCAGGCAATCAGTGGTGTCCAGAGATCCCCCCATCAACCGTGGGTGCCTGGGTCCTTCCCTCCCTCCGCAGGCCTCTTCTCTTCATGGCACACTCAGTGGGAGAAATGTTTTGGACCTTGCCTTTCGGATTTCTGCATTTTTTCCTTATTCACACCAGACCCAGCATCTCTAGAACTTGGTTATTCTTGGAAGGGCTCCCTGTGAGAATAGGCTTTTGTTTGGATTTCTCCTCTCCCTGAGGGGGAGGTGGGGGAGCTGGGAGCCAGCTGGGCAAGGGCCCTCCCTCCTCTTCCTGGGGCCTCTCTGGCACTGCGGACAAGGCCCACAGCCCAGGGAGAAGTGCTGTGCCTTTCCTGGGAAGGAATGGGAGGAGGGGGAGGGGGAGGGCAGATTTTTGCCCAAGGGCTCTGGGCGTTGAGGGAGAGCCCGGTCATCCTCACCTGGAAGGCTTCTTGCCAGCTACTGTGGGCAGTGGTACAGTGCTGGAGCTCCGCATAAGCCGGATGTTTATGCGCTGCCATGTACGAGAGACCCAGGGCAGCAAGAATCCAGCCCCGGTTGCTTCTCTCTGTGTGCACGCATGAGTGTGTATGTGCGCGTGTGCAAGGAACAATTGTGAAGGCCTACATTTCAATCACAAGAATGCTGAGTATTTGGAAAATCAAAAGGCTGTTCTTCCCCGTTCATTCTTGAGAGAGAGGATGCAAACTGTTTACAGCCACATTCCTAGCCCTAACCGAAAGTCCAGTGCATAGAAGGCATTTTGTCAATAATTATTGAGCAGGTTTTAAAATTTTTATTGTTCCTTCATAATTGAAGTATTATTGCATGCTATAACATGCACAGTTCGATGAGTTTTGATAAATGTGCTTGGCTTGAAGATATGAAATATTTTAATTCTCTGAGAATTTCCCTGGACCTCCTTCCTGTAACCACCCCCTCCCACAGAAAACCACTATTCTGAATACCACCCTTGTAGACTCGTTCTGTATGCTTTTGAAAATCAAAAGCTTAGATCTAGCAATAGGAACGCTGTTCCCTGCCTGCCTTAGGTTGGCACACTGCTTTTAGGGTTTACTCACGTGTATATGAGCAGTCTGCTTCTTTTCATCGTTGCATACTATTCTATTGTTGTATCCACCCCAGTTTGTTTATCTGTCTTCCCTTTGGTGGACTTTTTAGTGGTTTCCAGCTAAACACCTGGAGGTTTTATGGGTATTGTTGCTGGGAGTATTTACACATAGATCTTTCTGTGGACATGGGTTTTCCTTTCTTTTGGATAATTACACAGGAGTGAAGTTGCTGCATCCTGGGCAAATGTACTTTTAAGATGTTTGGCAATAAGAAGTTACCGGTTTCCACAGTTGGTGTACTATCTTACAATTCTCTGAGCCAAGGATGAGAAACCCAAGGGCTCTGGTCCCCTTTCAGTATTTGGTATCGACGGTCTTTTCAGTCTGGACCACTCTAGTGCGTGTGTGTGGATGTCCATAGTCATTGTGCTTTTAATTTGCACTTCTCTGATTACTAATGATGTCGAGCATCGTTTTGTAAATTTATTGGCCATTTGTGTTTCTTCTTTGTGAAGTGTTTATCCAAGTCTTTCTCTGTTTTATGTTCTGTTTAAAAATGGGTTTATGGGAATTAAAAGTACAGTTCTTTGTTGGATGCATGTATTGTGAATATTTGGTGGCTATCTTTGCATTTTTATGTGTTTTTTAGCGAACATAAATCTAACTTATCAATATTTTTGTCCTTGGTGCCTTTTTTACCTCTATCTGGGAAATCTTTGCCTACTCTTTGTCCTAAATTATTTTCTGGTTTTCTTGATGCTTTAGCTTTACAATTTCGGGTGTAAAACATCTTGAGTGAGTTTGTGTGCCCGGTGAGAGGCGTGGATCAAAGTTTGGTTTCCGAAGAGGACGCCTGTGGCCTGGCACCCACAGTCCTGTGCACCATCTCTGGCGGCAACCTGAGCAAAGTGCGGGTCCTCAGCAGCCTCTGCCTTGGGGAGCATCCCCATGGCGACCTGTGAGTACTTGTCACAGGGGAACCTCGCAGCATGTAAGGAGGAGGAGTCCTCTCCCTTGAGACCCAGGGAAGCTCTGTGGGGCAGGGGGTTCTTGACATGGGCTTGGGAGGATGAAGAGGAACTCGGCCAGCAACTGTAGGAGATGAATGTGCAGAAGTCAGCAGCTGGTGCCTGTGTCCCTTGCTAAGGGAAAGGAGCTCGGTGGAGAGATGTGTACTGGTACACGTGCACACACACGCACACACACACACACACACACACACACACCCTACATTGACATCTATTCTGTGTTTATATCGAGTCTAAATTTAAATCTAAATCTAAGCCTTGTCTGTGTCAATGCCAATGTCTGTCTGTGTCCGTGTGTCCAGAAATCTCTAGGCTTAGGTGTAACTAACAGACTTAGGTGTTCATACAGTTTGATGGTGAGTGTGAGCATGTACATGGCCAGGACAGTTCTTCTGCCCTCTAGCGGGTCTGTCAGCGCTGTCCGTGTCTAAGCCTCTCAGAGGAGTACTGAGCAGGCCTGCGGGCCATCACGCAGCCAGACCTCTCCTTGCATGGACGTGGGCACTGGACCCGCAGTGGGGAAGGGACTTGTTACAGCCTGGCAGGTCACTGGCAGAGCGTGGGGTACAACACACATTCCCTGGTTGTGAGACCTGGATCTTTCCATCTTTGCTCTCTTCACTCTCTTGTAGGCAGACAGCCTTTCATCCCGCTGCATTTCTGAAATCTCGCAATGCTCTTCAATGCTTCCACCATCTGTGGGGTTAGAGGTAACAGAACATCAGCCTTGCTAATCTTCCTCTATAGACATGCAGTTGTTGAGCCACCAGAGCCTCCTCTTCTCTTTAATCATTTATGGGCCATTTGAGGACATGGCTGTGTGTAGTGACCTTGACATCCCTACAGGTAGTGAACTGCCAGGTCTAGCCCTGCTCTACATGCAGCAGAACCACAGGGTGCTGAAGTTCTGGCCTGATAGGAACTTGGGCCAATTTGTCATTCTGGGCCAGCCAATAGCTTTCCAAAAACCCCTCCGGTGGAGTAGCTTCCACTTTTCTAGTGGCTTTGGTGCTTTCTGCATTGTGATTTCTTTTCAGGAGCCCACATACCTTTGCACAACCCTCAGATCTGTGCTTGTCACTGAGGCAGAGGCTGTGCCACCTTGGTGTAGAATAGTGCCTCCAAGGCGTGGGTTAGTCTGTCCTGGTATATCGCTTATAGACCTCACCAAGCACTAGTGGAGGGAAGGCTGAGTGTCTGAGCACAGCAGACAGGGCAGGTGGGCATCCCCTGCCTCTGATGAAGCTGATGGGGTGGGATGTCCATGGAAGACAGAGGACTGTGTCTTGTGGCTTGAGACTTCCGGTCATGGCAAGGCTGGGGTCCTCTGGCTTCTCTCTTGGGTTTCCATCAACACATCCCTAACTCCGAGAGCTGGTTTCCCCAGGAGCCTGAGCATGGCTCTTTCCATCACTGGCAGTGAGTGCTGCTGATTTGGCTGGAACCATAGCTGTGAGATCCCCCACAACTCAGCATGCCCTGGAGGGGAGGACGCCCATCTGTCCATGCTGTTCTTGGAGCCTGAGTGTCCCTTGAAATCAGAGTCCCCATGTTTATTTTCTCAGTGCCTTAGTGAGGGGCTCCTGCTGACTAAGAGGGAAGCTATGTGTCCTGTGGAGGAGGCAGTGAGTAGCTATTTTTTTATTCCAAATTTGGGGATGTCTCCATGGCTCTGGAGCCTTCCTTGGGGCATGGGCGTTTGGCTTCTATCTGAGGCTGGAGGCTCCTGACCACTGGGGAGAACTCAGGGCAGGAGCGAGAGCCCTGAGGTTCTGCCTGGCTGACCAGGGTCGGGGGCTGAAACCAGACCCTGGGTCTCCACCATGGCCCCATGACCTGCCCTCTAGAAGCCAGCGTGGACTGTCCACAAACCAACAGCCAGCTTAGGCTCTGTGGGCCTGACCTCCACCTCTCAGGGCTTTTGATAATTCAGATCTTACTCACAGAGGCCAAGCCCATGCTGCTGCTTCTAGAAGGTTCTCCTAGACTACCACTGTTCAATTTAACTCATCAGTCATACTATGATCTCATTGTTCACCAGTGTTCGGTTTTTTCTTTGCTAAGGCTTCTAGTAATCTTTCCCATTTGTTTCCCCAGCCAGGCCCTTCCTTTTCTATGATGTCTCCCAATGAGAGTGGGGCCTATTCATCCCTGATTTTCCTGGGCACTTAGTACCCAACAGGAGCTCAAAGACAGCTGAAGGTCCATGAAAGCTTCTGCTGCCTTTAGGCAGAACCGGACACTTTCTCCTTTGTGTCCCCAGGGTCCAGATGTCTCTCAACACCACACAGCGGGACACTTGCTTATTTGCAGAACTCTTCTAATAACTTCTGGGCCATTTGTGGACGGCTGTGTTTTAGTGACCTCAGGATCTCCATATCTCACAGTTTACCCTGAGAGCCACTTCGGCAGTGGGTTTGTTTACATACTGACTGTCCCAAGCATCGCTAGGGCAGGTAACAGTTCACCCAGTTGATTCTTGCATTGAATAAATTTGATAAAATTGTCATATTTATATTTCCTGTTATCTTATAAAATTAACATAACTATGCAATTTTTGGTCATCTTGTATTTAAATAATTGAACTGGTAAGTGGTTAATGAACTGATAGCTTGGCCTATATGCCACAGTCAAATGCACCAGCAGGCTTCTGAAGGCCCATTTCAGCAGAGACTCTCTCGGGCCAAGACATCGTGCGGAGGTGAGTCAACGGTGCTGCCCAGATGCCAGACAGTTGCCACTGCTGGAGCCGAAGGTTGTCCCGAATTTGCTGCCCCCTGTGCGGGTCTAGCTGAGCTTGGCTCCTCATGGGAAGCATAGGCAGCTCTTCGAGGTGGAGTAGAACAGTGCACCTGTCTGTCCAGAGCTACCTTGTGGGTCTTCGAGACACACACATCTCTCCTCACCCTGGGTTGCCGGGGCTGGAGCACTGAAGGAGGAGGTGGATGTGCAAGTGCTCAGCCTGGCGCATGGTGCAGAAGAGGAGCTTAACGACTGCTCATTCCCTTTGTGTTCGCCTTGAGGGAATCAGAGGAGAACACGCAGGCCTGGTCCCCTATGGGTGGTGACTTAGGATTGAGCAAAGCAGTGAAGCATCACACAGCTTAGTAAACTGATCCAAATAGCAGGTTTGGCAGGGTCTGAAGTCAGTAGACTCTCTCTTCATTTATAGTTCTCCACAATCCCTTCTCTCACCCCTGCATCTAACTGAGCCCCGACACTCATGGTTTGGGTCAATCTTGCTCCCCGCTGTAGTTCGGATCTGAAATGTCCCCCAAAGGCCTGTGTGACGAGGGCCTAGTTCCCAGGATGGCCCTGCTGGGAGGTGGAGGGGCCCAGTGGGTGGTTTCAGGTCACGGGGACAGGACTTTGGAGGGACAGTTGGAGCTCCCTTCCTGTCTTTCGCATCCTGGTCACATGGTGAGCTGCTTTGCCACGTACCTCCACGGCGAAGTACGCTGCTGGCCACAGGTTCAGAGCAGTGGGGCCGGCTGACCATGAACTAAAGCCTCCAAAGCTGTGAACCTAAGCAAACCTTGACTCACTTCAAGTTATCTCAGGTTCTTAAATTTTAAATAGCAACAGGAAGCTAAGCAGCACACTCCCTGTCTAGACTAGGAGCACCTTGCCGCTGAGACCATGCCTGGTCTGATCTGGTTCCACGTACTCTGCCTGGCTCAGGGTAGAGTCTTTGGTGGGCACTGCTTGCTAATGCCAAGTGTGCGGCTCCCTAAGGTGAAGCTCACAGGGGCTGAGTCAGTGAGCTACCCGGGCTCCCCTAAGCTTCTTTGTGGAGTTTCCGTCAGAGTTGGGAGCCTCCAAAGCAGCCCAGTTGAGAGATGGGTGGGAGTGATGTGGGGCAGCTGGGGTCTGTGTGGAGGAAGCGGAGTTCCTGTCGTTCCTCAAGGCAGTCTGCACCTGGTCAGCCTGAAGACCCTTGGCTGTCTTCGGCAAACCCCGGAGCATTGGCCTGGAGGTCTCGCCTGCACGCCCAGCTCTGATTACCCAGGCCCGGAGGCTGCTGCCCTCCTGTGTGGCCAGCTGCATGGCCACCACTCTGTGGGACCAGAGCTGCTTATGATTCCCGGGAGGGCAGAGCTCAGGTCCAGGGCGCGGACTCTGACGAATGATTGTTATTGCAAAGTGTGTGCAGTTGAATGAGATCATGCTATTGAGAGCAGGAATTTTTTTGCCAGTCTTTTAACACAAGTTTATGTTTTTCAGACCTTAAAACTGCAGGTCATTTTTTACATTTGCTATTGAGAGCAGATGTGACTGATCCCTGTCGAGTTCTACTGAAAACCGGCGGGGTTGTGGAAGGTCAAATGCAGAATGCCTTTCAATCTCCATTATTATTTCTTCCACTCAGTGGCCCCAGCAGGAAGGCGATGCTTGGTAGTGGTGGCCTTCTGAAGGTTCTCAAGCCTTTAGCCTGAGTCCCTGACCCTCTGTGAGGCATGGCTAGGTGCAGCAGCCTGCCAGGGAAGAGGGCCTGAGCCCCTTCTGAGTCTCAGCTCTTGGACTGGCAGAGGTCCAGGCTGGGGAGCATGTCTTTGGCATGACCGAGTGCCCCAGGATTTGGGGAAGTTCTGGGTGATGTTTCCTCCCTGCCGTGGTAGGTAGAGCGGTGGGGGAATAGATTTGGCGTTCCCTGAAACAGAATCGTGAGGGTGTCTTCCGTGTTCCCACCCATGACTGGGGCCCTGGTAACTCTTAGGGGCAGTTCTGTCTTCACAGGTCATTTTCCCATAGGAGAACTTCCAACTTAGACTTGAACAAATCTGCTCTATCTCTAGAATCAGAGTTCCTTCCTCTTGGAAGTGTTGGTGCTGAAGTGGGGTTTTCTGTGGTGGGCCCCGTCAGAGACCCTTTTTTGGTGTCCTTGGTTGTGTTGAGAAATAGAATCCAGGATCCTGATGCAAGGTGGTCAGTAGAGACCCCAGAAGAGGACCCCTGAGGGCACTGCAGCTTCTGAGCAGAAATACCACACTTGCTTATGAGAGCACAGCCAGATACGTTCTAGGCTGATGGGACACTGGGTACACCAGTAGTTTCCTCCCCTCAGCTGCTGCCTGGGTTCTTGTGACATTTTGGCAATGGCCTTTTGATTCAAAGAGGAGATATACCTTTGACTAGGTCCCACAGGCACCTACTTTCTAGCTGTGTGTCTTGGTGTTGCTGTGGAAATTCATGGATTCATTCATGGATTCGCTCATTCACTCATAGATTAGTCCATCCATCCATCCATCCATCCACCCATCCATCCAACAAGAATTTGTGGAGTGTCTTCTCATTAGAGATAGAAAATGGACAAGACAGTTCTTGGCCTGGAGTGCAGAGCAGACCCACTAAAGAGTGCAGCTGACTATGCTGAAGGTGTAAAGGGTGACCAGAATGGAACCGTGCTTGATGCTTAACTCCAGAAGGGAAATGGAATGTGCAGGGATGCAGGAGGTCAGGTGGGACAAGGAGGCGCTTGAAAGACAGGGCCCATGGGAGGCTGCTGCCTTCGAGTGTCCCATGTTCACTCGGGGCACCTCGGGTCTCTTTCTGCCTCACTTCTAGTGGCATTAGCACTCTGCAGGCTGAACCGTCATGGGTCTTGCTGAAAAGGGCAGTGGCCAAGGTGGGTGTGTTTGTGTGCATGCAAATGAGAAAGTCTGAGGTCTCAAGCGGCACTCCACAAATGGGGGTTGGCAAAGGGGTTCACATCAAAGGAGGTTCTGCATCACTTGGTCCACTTGTGTCTTAAAGAAAATGATTCTTCTTTTTGGCTCAGGAGCATCTGTTTGTCCACATCTGTATTCTTGGGAACTTGGCTGGTCAGGAAGACTTGCTGACCAGGTCGGGTCAGTTGTGGCAGCCAGGGCTGCAGGGATCTCAGCACTGGGGAGAAACCAAAGTCCCAGTCCTCAGCAGAGCATGGGAAGCAGCAGTAAGAATGGCAGCATGTTCACCTTGTCTCTGACTCTTTAGTGTCCATCTCTAAAAGTGGGACAGGCGGAGCCACCTCAAGCTGAAGCCAGAGGGCTTGTCATAGCTCATGCTGAGGGACGTGGTTCTTCTAGCTGTTTTTATGAACATCGCAGTGGCGGCCAATCCGTGACTCAGAGACTAGTGCTGTAAAATCTGTCATAGCTTCCCTTTCCCTGCTTCATGGGGACAGTATGGCATGGGAAGAACACGGGTAGAGCACCACTCTGACAGGTTATGAGCTCCTGCCCATTCTGCTTAGCCTAGCAGGGAGCAGGCAGTTAGAGGGAGTCAGGCATTTTGCAGGAAGTTGGCCCTTCATTTCCAAGGGAACCCTCCTCCGACTCCTCAGGTTGGCTTTACTTGAAGAGGAGCCAGCGGCTTTTAGCACGAGGCTGTGAGTGGAGGAAGGCCAGAGGGAGTCCTTCCTCAGGCTCATGGGAAACTTGGCAAACAGTGCTGCTAGAGGTGTCTCTCTCTTTCTTCCACGTGAAATGCCAGGTTACAGTTGGCTGGAGTGCTCCAGCTTGGGAGCCAGTTAATCTTCTGAGTCCATATTTTTTACTGGCACTGCAGGAGCTGTCTTGGGTTTTTGTTTCCAGCAGTGGGCCTTCAGGACTTGTATCCTATGGCATATCCTTCCCTTTGATGTGCCGTGGACATCTTGAGACACTTAGGGGTGTGCTCCTGGGAAGGTTGGAGGGCTGCGTCTCACGGTCCTCGTTATGCTGTTGAAGTAGACCTGGGGAGTGAGTGGGAAGCTGCACGCTAAATGGGAGCCTGGCTCGGAAGATGCTCCTTGCCCTGACTTCCTGAACCGGGAACTGTATTTTATTGCAGCTTGGGCAGGAGTAAGCTACTTTGCTGTCCATGTAATTGTCTCACAGTTGGAAGTTAGCACAGATGGCTTTTCCTGACATTTGAAAAATCACACTTTAAAGAAATGTAGTTTAGATTTAAAAAATCAAAAAGCACTGTCTTTCATAACCTTGGATTCCATTTCTAAAACACCACTGTTCCCTTGTGATGGTGCCAGGCCTCCTTAAGAGGCATTTCTTCTCCTAGGTCTTACGCATCAACCCAGCCATAATGCCGAGCTCTGTGCCCAGGGGAGGGTTCCCACACCTTGTTCTTCTGGCCAGAAGCCTGCATGGCTCCTGTCGTATCCAGAGGACAGCACGTGGGGCAAGCCCATCAGACCTTCCTGTCTACCGATGGGTGGACGCTTTCTTCAACACAGCAGCCTTGTTCCGCCCCAGCACAGCTGTTCATGTCCTGATATCTCTGGCCCATCCCATCCCCTGGCCTCAGCCCCCTTCACGGCATTCCGCATCCGATCGCCTCAGTCGAGTGCTTCCTCTTCATTCTCCAGTCTGTGCCGACAGGACAGAGTGGCAGTCAGCTCTGAGGGAGAGTCGTCACACGTACATGGGTTTGAAGCCTGACTCCTTTGTAAGCTGGCCACGTGATTTCAGACGGTTTGTTCAGCCCCTGACTCTCACTTTCCTCGTCCACATACCGGGGATGTACACATCTTCCTCACTAGCTTGCTGCGTGGCTCACAAAGTCATTCAAATGAAAACTGTTAGTTCAGGGCCGGGGATTTGGCTCAGTGGTTTCGCCGCCTGCTGCGCAAGTGCAAGGACCTGAGTTGGATCCTCGGTACAAAAAAAAAAACCTGTTAGTTCACCATCAGACACGTGACAGGCACACTGAGAATATTAGTTTTTTCTCATCTTGTGGACTTATTATGTTCAAATAACTGTACCAACTTGAGGATCTCCACTCTGTCCACAGGCTCCAAGCCCTGGGAGGGTGGGAGCTCACCTTGGATCTCCCATGATGCCTTGCGCCGAATGTAGTCCAGATGTTCTCCCTTCCGGATGAAGGGTTGAGAGGAAGGAAGGCTGATGGGCAGAGCCATGCCCAGGAAGGCTGTACCAGGGCCACTCAGGACCCAAGTCAAGGAGCTGACTGAATTGCTTTGCCTTTCTTCCCCAGATGGCAGGAACACAGCCCTGTGAGGTCAGAGCTGTCAGAAGCCCCTGAGAAGCAGTGTGCATTGGGAAGGGGCCCGAGACACCAATGGAAGAACCTGGAGCCATTTCTGGAGACCCGGGGTGAGAGGCTGGATGGGTTTGTGGGGTCACCTGAGCCCTTCCCACCCCGTGGACAGGGAGAAGAGCACAGGGTGGTGGAGAGGGAAGAAGGTGAGAGGTCAGGGCCAGAGCCATCTCCGGTGGGTGGGCAGAGGGAAGCCAGGGCGGCTCCTCAGGCCTCCGGAGCTCCAGCGCTGCATGTGTGCATGGTAGAGCGGGCCAGGAGCAAGTGTGGGCGAAGAGCAAGTCTGCACTCAGATGCAGGCCACACTGCGCGGCAGTGCGAGGTCCGGGATGTCACCTGTGCCTGGCAGAGATGATCTCCGCTCTGCTCGGCACCCTTCTCTGGCACAGTGTCGATTGCCTGAATCTCTCTAACTGCTGCTGCAGGATCAAGACCTGGGCACCGAATCATGGCTCTTCGTCCCCAGCACAGAATCATAAAGTCTTAGGCAGTACCCTCTCTTTGATCCTCACCTTATTCGTCTGTAAAATGGGTAGAAGGACACAGTTCATAGGGTTTTCCTGAGAATTACATCACGTAGTGTTCTGAAGGGGCTCAAACACCGTGCAAATGTGTTTAGAAGTCCATTCATCTTCCAACACACGTTCTTGTGATGTGGTCCTCATGAGGATCAGCATCACGTGAGAACTTGTTAAACATGAAAATCCTCGGTCTGCCTAGGGAATCCACTGATGCTGATTGTACCGACTGTGGAACTCGGGCGGGCCGTGGGCTGTGCTCTGATGAGCCCTCAAGGTCTTTCCGCTCATCACCCGCTGAGCAGGAGATGCCGAGTACCCGACAGCTTGCCTTGCCTCCTCTCTGGGCAAGGCTGGCTCCAAGGCTTACCCGAAGAGGTTAATGCTACTGCGGACCTCCGGGAGGTGAAAGGGCCTTGTTCCTCTGGAGGATACACACGTTATAACGGCTTCATTTGATTAAAAGGGGATGTTGATCATTAGTTATGACCCAAATTTCTTTTCTCCCTGGCAATCACTCAAAGTGCTCCCAGATGCACAGGGGGCTGTTGGTTACCTGTGAATACAACATCCCTTTATAACGAGGGTGTCCTTTTGAGAGGAAACCCTGGAACAGGGCTGCGGGCCTCTACCCCCTCGGGCCTGCCCCGGGGGTGGAGAGGGTGACTGAAGGGAAACATATGCATTCCAGATTGGACCCTCAGAGCTGGGCCTGGAGACCCCACCTGCTTCCAGCGGCTGCCAGGAGCAGTGGGGGAGCTCTGCAAGCATTTGTTGTTCCCATGGGGCTAATTATGGACTTGTAGGGGCAGTAGCCGCCCGATTTCAGTTAGCAGAGTTGTTAGTTACTGCATAATTAAGAGGAGGACAGGAGGGCTTGTGGGCCAAGGCGAGGGAGGGGAAGGGCAAATGCAAATAGCTCGGATGCTTTTGTCTAAGGAACCCAGGCAGGAGTGGCTGAGTCAAATGTTCTACTCCTGGGGAGGCTCTGGGTCTGCCAGGGCAGCTGGAGGATGAAGGTGGGCAGGAGGGGAGGAACCAGAGTCCCGGGCCTAGGCAGACTGAGGTGGTTCTCAGGGGCAGGTGTGGTTTTGGAACAAATGAACTCTGCTTCCCACACCCTGGACTTGCTGGAGGAATCTCCATCTGAGCCGGCCGGGCAGGGCCTCTGATGGTGTGATGATGCTTAAAGAAAGTTCCCCAATGCTGGGATACGGACAGAGCGCCACTGGCCTGGGAAGTGAGGCAGGGCTTGCTGGGTGCTGCAGAGCACGGTGCCGCCGAGGACTGGGGGGCTCGGGTCTGGCCAATCCCACAGCGACCTGCGCCCCCTCCATGCTGGGGCCAAGCCAGGTCTTCCACCTATGAGCTAATGCTTGCTAAGCCCTCTGTGCTGCCTGCGCAGACCAAGGCAGCTCCAGGCCGGGACTCCGTGGAGGACCCGAGTGCTGGTGCACCTCAAGGGAGAAGGGTGGAAAGGTGCCAGAGTGGGAGGTGGAGAGCAGGAGGGTGCACGGCAGAGGCGACATTCACAGCATGAGCCTCTGTGCTGTGGGCCCGGAGGGTCCCAGAATGTGCACAGAGTGTGGAGCCCTGGCCTGCATCCGGAGCCTCGGTTCTGGCCCAGTCTCGTCACTGCCTGGCTGTGCCCTTGAGGCTGGCCTGCCCTTCTGGGTCTGCCCTCCTCATCTGCAGAGCCACAGAAGGGTGCCAAGGAGTGTGGCCAAGGACCCCTGGGAATGTGGCTCTTGCTCTGTACTGCTGTGGCAGAGGAGGCAGAATTCGCCTGTGTTTTGTCCTCCATCAAATGCTTTCCCCACCCTGGGTCACAGATGAAAACTAAATTTGGAATGAGAGCTGCAGGAGGAGTCATGTTGACTGCACAGCCCTTGGAAGCTGGTGCCCGGGATCCGGAGAATGAGGGTCTGGGGAGAGGCCTTCCATGCTGCACAAACCTGCATGGAACAGGCCTCCTTCCCCAGACCTCCGTCCTCATCCTCGGCAGTCTTTTCCTGGGCACTTGGGGGCTGGAGGAAGGAAGACTTTTATGCTAATTTCCTACTGCCCCTGAGAAGGTTGTCACCAGCAGGGGACGGAAACTTCACAAATGCCCTGTCTTGCAGTTGTAGCAGTCAGAAGTCCAGGATGGCCTTCCCGGGCCAAGGAGGTGTTAGCAGGTTGCCTTCCCTTCTAGAGGTGCCAGGGAAGGAGCCCTCTTGCTGTCCAGACTCCATGGCTCACTTCCCTTTCCCCATCTTCAGCTGGACATGTATTTCCCAGGCTGCATCTCTGCAACGCTGCCTCTCGGGCCTCCCGCTTCCGCAGCGGGGACCTGGTGATGACATTGGGCCCACGCTGGGAATTTGGGACACGACCCCATTTTTGGTGTGATTGGTTAGCAACCTCGGTTCCTCTGCAGCCTTAATTTCTCTTTGCTGTGTGATGTCATGTGGGCGGCAGCTATAGGCACCAGGCAGTGGCCATTCTGCCTGCATAGATATTAGCTTAAAAGTTCGGTGACAAGCCCCGGTTGCCACCAGTCTCCATGACGATGGCTTCATTCCTAGAGGTTGTCCTGGATGGCTTTTGAAATACTTGGCTTCAGAGTTGGGGGTGTGGCCAGGTATCTTTCTCAGATGTCCCTTTCCTGCACTACCACTTAGGTAATGTACAGTGCTAGGAATATAGTGTATTCCTACTAGCACGGAGGGGTCGAGACCCCTAGAAATCAACTTCCCCCAGCTGCAGGGGATCTTTCACTTAGTGGTGTCCTGTTTTGGGGTGTATGTGTGGGGTGAGATTGATCATTCTATGCAGAAACACTCTCACGAAAGACTCCTAGAAGTCTGTTCACCTGTTCCCTCCTGTGTGGAATCTGAACTCCTTTCACAATGTTGGGCCTGTGAGATGCTCACCGGGAGCCTTTTCTCAGCAAAGCTGAGTGTGTGAGAGACACCGGAAAGCTTCCCCAGGCCCCAGACTTGTCTTGGTCCCTGGCCTCTTTTCCAGTCCCTTCAGTAAGAAATGAGCATCCAGTGTTGGTTTACCGTTCCCTGAGGGTACAGGAGGAGCCTCAGTAGGTGTGTGCAACCCTTCCTCTTTCTCTTCACCTAATAGATGTATCTGGCATTCCCAGAGGCCTGGCAGCTGCTTTCTCTTGAGCCCGAGCTGGCCGTGGTGGAGGAGTCTTGCCCACGAGCCATGCCTGGGAGCGCCTGGGAGCTCAGCCTCTATGTGAAGGGCTGCACTCCAGCTCCGAGGCAGGGGCCACCATGGCAGACTGGTGTTTCTGCGACATCCAAAGGCGGGGAGCTTCCCACTGGCCCAGATGGTGCTTTGGGGGAAGCTGCTGGACTCCCTTGGAAACGCAGTGTGTGACATTGCCTGGGGAAGGGTGAGTCTCTTCAGGAGAAGACATGAGATTATCTGAACGGAGCAACATGGGGTCCTTGAGCTGGTCCTGAAATTTAGTCTTCTGGTTAGTGTTCTGGGCTGTGATCTGCTGTGGGTTCTTGGGTCAAGGATGTCCCTGGCTTTGTGACCCAGAGCCTGCTCCTCCGCGTCCCAGGGCCAGGCTGGGAAACGAAGAGCTCTTCTCTCCCACAGTGCTACAGTGTCGCTCCTGTTGAACTCAAACCGGGCCAGTCATTATGTTAGAAGTTCAGTTCTGCTGGACAGCAGCCTTGTTTAATAGAAATATAATGTGAGCTAGGTATGCATTAAATTTTTCTAGTAGCCACATTAAAAAGTAAAAAGATACAGGTGAAATGAATTTTAATAATGTATTTTATTTAACTCAGTATATCCAAAATATTATCATGTCGACATGTTATCCATATAAAAACAGTAATGAAGTATTTTACCCTCTCTTTTTGTTCTCAGTCTTCAAAATCCAGTGTATGTTTTATACTTAAAACATACTTCAAGGCAGATGCTAAATTTTCATTGGCAATACTCGATCTGTATTTAGAGTTCATAAAATTGAGTGTTGAAAAAATAGATTCACATATCCACATTGTTCCAACCATACCTAAAAGTTTTCCAATAACTGACTTGGGTATCAGTTTTTAATTTAAAATTCATTAAAATGAAATCAGATGAGAAGTTTACCTCCCCAATTGCAGTAGCCAGGATCCATGAGCCGCCCCCTGGGCACATGTGGCTGGTGACAGTGCACTCGGACTCGCAGAAGGAAGGCACCTACTGCAGCCCCAAAGGGAAACCATGCTTGGGGCTGGGGGTGTGGGCAGCTGCAGCAGGAGCCTGAGCTCCTGCGCCACGCCTCTTAGTCCAAGTGTGTCTGGAGGCCGGACCCCTGCCCTGGGGCTTTCCTTTCCCTCACAAAATCATTACTTCACAGGTTCGGTGACATCACCTGAGTGCCTAACTGAGCCGGGTACTCTTCTGGACCTGGCGGTAGCTCCCTGGCCTCCAAGGAGCTTAGTTCACTGTGGCGTTGGAGGAGCTAACAATAGGTGAGCACATAAGCAGATATTTCTTGTGATGATGACCACACTGAAAATAGAGACAATGGCAGTGAGGGGGAGGCTGGAGTGGAAACTTGTAGAGCAGCAGTCCCCAGCATTTTTGGCACCAAGGACTGGTTTCCATGGATGGGAGTGCAGTGGGCAGTGGTTTCAGGGTTAGAGTTGCATAAGGATCAAGCAACCTAGGATCCTCGCATGCCCGGTTCAAGTAGGGTTCATGCTTCTCTGAGAATCTGTCAGTACTGATTGGCCAGGAGTCAGAGCTCAGGCAGTGACGCAGGAGCTCAAGGTGCCTGCTGCAGCCAACAGGGATGCTGAGCAGGAAGCAGACATCTGCAGCCCTGGGAGCCCCGCTCGCCCCTGTGCTCACGAGGAGTGGGCTGGCCTGATGGTTCCAGGGTTAGGCTCCATATTAAATCGCCTGTGCCCAAACCCCAGTCCCACCCCCGGTCTCTGCCCTGGGCCTGTTACTTAGTCTTCCAGCCTCTCTGCTTCCACAACTGTAAAATGGGGGTAATAACCCTGCCTAGGGCTGCTGGGATGATTCAATGTGTTATCGCCTGTAGATCCCGGGAAATTCAAGGTGTGTCAACATGCTAGCTGCTGTAGTGGCTCCATCATCACATACATCCAGGGCTGGAGCTCTGGGATGGAGACAGATACATGACAGGGAACTGAGGGAGGTTGAGCCTGGGTGCTGGTGCTGATCGAAAGCCTCTGCAGACCCCTCTCCCCGGGGACACTGCTCTGTGGTCGGTGAGAGCATCCTGCAGGGAGGCACAGAGGGCATTGGCCCCAGGAAGCTCCCCACACAGGCTGGCCCATGCACTGGGTGCCCGGGTGATGGAACGGCTCAGCCTGGAGTTCGCCCACGGGCCCTGAGCCTCTCAGTCATGTGTTCAATGGCAGGTTACCATGGCAATAGCACGGGCACAGAAAAAGTTAGTTATTAATGCTGAACAAAGTAGAACAATCTGGACTTGAGTGTAGCATGATTAAAATTGTGTTCTCTGCCTCTAGTGTCTCTCTCAGATCTTGGCTCCTTTCTTCAGTCTTGTACATTTGCATTGCCTGCTTAGAGATTAGGATAACTTAAAAATAACTCCCCCTTAGCTCTAGAAAAACCAGCACTTCTCTTTCCCATGTAGAATGCACGTCAAGGGAAGACAGGCTCTCCCGGGGCTGGAGGATTAGAGGGTCTTTCCATTCAGCTGTGGCGCATCGGGCCTGTGGGGGAGGGATGTGAAGATCCCATGCTGTCAGCATCACTTTGTTTGCAAAACCTCAATCAAGCCCTGCAGTGCTCAGCATTTCCAGTGAGTGTCTGGAATGTCTTAGAGATTAGGCAGAGGCCTGGGGAGGAGTTTTTTCCGAGACTTTAATTACAAGTGCGTGTGACACTCAGGACTTGTATTTGGTACCCTGCCAAGGGTGACACACAGAGGGAGGGTTCACTGCCAGCCCTGAGCTCTCCCCTGCCTCCATGCCAGGAAGAAGATGAGCTCGGTCCATACAGACTCAGAACTGAAGTGGTCCACGGAGCAGGATCAAAGAGATCCTGCACTGTCCATGCCAGATGTCACTCTTTCATTTGTCAGTGCATGTTTATCGAATGCTGCTGTAGTCTGAGTGTGTCTTCTCCACCCATATGCTGGAGTCCGGCACCCCTAGGTGAAGGTATTAGGTAGTGGGGCCTTTGGGAGTGAGTGGGCCATGAGGACAGAACCTTCCTGAACGGGATTAGCATCCATTAGAAGAGACCGGCGATCCCCTCAGCCTTCCTTTGTGTGAGGTTACAGGGAGGAAATGGCTGCCTATAGGGAAGCAGCCCCCACCAGACACCTCTGTCAGCACCTCCATAGGACTCCCAGTCCCCAGACATGAGACATAAATTCCCACTGTTAATAGGCTGCCCACTCAATGACCTTTAGTTATAGTGGCTCTAGTGGACTAAGACAAATGCATCCACTTCCTGGGCACTGTTTAGGACCCAGGAGAGAGCAATAAACAAGAGACTCAGGAAAGAGCAGTCCAAGAAGACGAAAGAGTGGTGGAAAGCCTCAGGGTGGGATGTGACTGTGTTCAAGGAATTGCAAGAAGTGGCTGTAGCAGGAGGGGTGTGCACATGAGAGGGATTCAGAGAGAGGAGGAAGGCAAAGGAAATACTGTCCAGCGCCACGTAGAGACATCATGTCTAGCTCTAGCTCTGTCTCTATTTCTCTCTCTCTCTCACCTGTCTGCCTGCCTGTCTGTCATCATTGTTGTCTTCTTTGTCTTCATCATCATCATCATCATCTATAGAGAAATTACATGACATAATTGGCTCACAGGTGTGTAGCCAGTGACAAGTCTAAAACGCATAGTGTGGGCCAGAGCCAATGTTGTAGTCCACATCTACAGGCAATCCGCTGGAAAAATTCCTTCCTGCTTGGGGTGATCAGATTTTTAGTATACTCAGGCCTTCAACTGACTGGGTAAGGCCCGCTTGTGTTACGGGAGACACCTGGCTTTGTTCAAAGTCTGCTAATTTAAATGTTAATCTAATAAAAAAGTCATCTCCAAAACATCCAGAATAATGTTTGACCAAATATTGAGGCATGGTGGCTCAGCCATGGTAACACATGGAATGAACTGCAACACCTTGGTCCCGGAGGGAGGAATGGCCTTGCAGTCGATTTCGGGCTGCATGGAGGGCCAGGAGCTTGCCTTGGAGTACATTAAGTTTGAGATGCTTATTAGATATCCAGATAGTAGCTGGTCATACAGGGCTAAGCTTCAGTGACATGGAGCAGGCCAGGCAGAGACACAGGGAAGTTAGAATCTCCTGGATATGGCATTTAAAGCTACAAAAAAGAATGCAATCCCCAAGGAAGGAGGCGGAGCAGGAAGCCGTCCCTGTGGGCTACTTTCTTGTCTGGAGATCAGTGTCTGAGGCAGCTGCCTACCTGCCTAGTCACAAGAACTTTTCCCTTTGGGCTGTGCCCTGAGCTGCTCTGAGAGCTGGGGGCTGGAGGAGTCCTGATGCCCAGGAAGCGCTGCTGGGGTGGGTGGGGACCTTGGAGAATGTGGCTCAGCCTGATGTGTCTCAGGCATCAGCTCTGCTGCTCTGGTGAAGCTTGTGTCACGTATTCATTCACTCAACACCCTCTTTCTGAGCCCTGATTCTACTTGCATGCGCGCGTGCGCACAAACACACACACACACACCCACCCACTCACACCAGGCACTGTTGGGGTGGGATGCAGCTCCAGCAACCAGAGTGAGGCAGGGTGGCAAAGAAAGGCACTGGGAGTGCAGAGGCAGGGGGTTGGGGGCAGAGGGCCACAGTTCCCTGGGCTGCACTGTGCTCAGAGCGAGCTCCGTCCTTGCCATGATAGCGCCTGAGAGCTGCTGTCACCCTCTACTTCGGCTCTGTCACTGCCTGGACTCCTTCATTTCCCCTGTGGCTGGGCACTGGACCTTCTTGCCTGCTCACCTCTTGGGTGTTGGCTCCCTGCTCCCTTTGTGTCCTGCCTAGAGGGACCTTCCTGCCTCAGGCTCAGGCCCGTTCGCATGTCGGATTTCCTTCTTCCTCTTCTGAGAGTCGTCATTTCTCCTCTTTCTGCGTGAAGATTAAACTTCTGCCATAACTTCCAAGGTCAGCAGTAGGCAAATGGCTCAGGTTGGACATGGCCCTGGCCTGGACTGGCACCCTTGGTGGCCATGTGGAAGGTTCTCCCAGGCTCCCAGGACCTTTGGAGCTGTGGTGTGGGCAGAGCTTGGGGTAGAGCTGGGCTCGGGTGGCAGACACTTCGGGAAGCTCGCACCCCATGGCAGGGGCTGCTCTCCCATTGATCAGTGCCTTGGACTCCCCAGCGGGAACCCTCAGGCTAACTTGGCAATCCTGGCAACACTGGGAGCCTTGTCACCATGTTCAGATGCTCTCCCCGTGATGGGGCTCCAGCACTGTGCGACCCTGGCATTTGCACCCCTGAACGCCTCTGCCCTCCCCCAGCCTGGATTGTCATCTTGCTCACATTTCAAGGGTAATTTCATCCATCTGGCCCTGATTCGTGTATTCCAAGTGGGCCCGATGGAGATTCAGGTGCCAAGATTTCCCCTTGAACTAGTTCCAAGTGGACCCCGCATGGGTCCCAAGCTAGAGGCTCCTGGCATTTTCTGCTTTAGATGCTTTCTTCCCACCAGAGCGTTTAGTGGCCTCTTCTGGGGAGGCCAAGGTGAGCTCTCCTTGCTGGGGAATGCTGCGGCCAGGACGTGTCCCAGGCAGAGAGCTGGACTCAGGTGCTGTGCCTGAGACCATGGGTCTGGGGCCTGGCTGACCAAGGGATGGGAGATTA
Organism: Heterocephalus glaber; assembly: GCF_053883595.1. Taxonomy (NCBI): domain Eukaryota; kingdom Metazoa; phylum Chordata; class Mammalia; order Rodentia; family Bathyergidae; genus Heterocephalus; species Heterocephalus glaber. The sequence goes on from NW_028258305.1 coordinate 47,341,975, forward strand.
AGGCTGTGGGGCGGGAAGGAACACTGGCCCGTGCCCTATGAGCCTCCTCTTCGGTGCAATGTCCCTTTCTCTGGCCCTTCCTGTTGTACTGCAGCACACGCATGGTGTCTGGTGCCGGGCCATGGAGACAGAAGGTGGAAGGAGAACCAGCAGGGGCTAGCAAGGAGCGACCTGTCACTAAGGGCCCAGCCCCGGCTCCCACGGTTTTCCTCCTGCATAGAAGCTGCTTCAGGCCTCTGTTGGGGATGAGCCCTGCTGTGCCAGGTGCAAGCGGCTTCTGGCCAAGCCCTGGCCTTCTAACTCAATGTCCAGCTCGAAGGCAGCTCACAGGTGGTCCTGAGCCTGGGGGAAGCCGCCTCTGGCCAAAGCTCAGGGCCTCTATGCCAGTCTTGGTGTCTGCCCACACCCCTTCCTCCTTCCGCCAGCTGGGTCCCCGGGAACCCCAGGACTCCGGTGGCCCTGAGCACTCAGATAACATGCTTTCTGGTGATGTCATGCCAAGAGGCAGGGACACAAGGTCACGCTGGGGCTCGTGTGCTGGCAGAGCTCGCACAATCGAATGGGGACTCTGAGATACCAAAAGGTCTTGGCATAAAATTCAGCAGGAGGAGTCGTTCATCAAATCATTGATGATCAGAAATTTTAAAGCTGCAGTTTGGATATGAACTAGGGGTGGGTCCAAGAGTTCCCTCCCGTGCTTTGGAAGACAGTGGTAGAAGGGGAATATTGTTTACAAGAAATTAAAATAATTTTACTTATATTCCATGCAGGCCTCTAAAGTCCTTGAAATTGTTGGTTTTCTATTGTCGAATAGTGTTGCTGGCTTGTTTGCACTTGTTAAAACCACCACCTTGTGTCATTCATGAGTCTGTGGTACAAAGTGTGAGTTCCGATCTAACTTCAGAGAAATTCTGGTGTCTCCTGGAAGAATGCACGTGCACACAAGCGATGGGTGCGCGGATTCACACGCTTCACCTGCTCAGTGCAGACCCCTGCTCGTTCTGACCATTCCTCTTCATCTGCCTGCTCCCCCAGGTTGTCAGAGAAAGACTGCATAACCCAGGGGGCTAACTGGGTGTCATGAGCAACAGAAATTATTTCTCATAGTTCTGATGATTGAATGGTCAAGGTATTGGTGGCAGAGTCGGCACCTTCGCGAGGCCGTGAGGGACGAACTGCTGCAGACCTTGCCCACGGCTCCTGGTGTTAGGTGGCCATCACGGCTGTCCTGGGCTTTGGCCATAGCCCCTTCTTTCTGCCTTCATCTTTGTGTGCTTTCTCCCTGTTGCACGCCTCTGTGTTCAGGTCCCTCTTCATAAGGACACCTGTCCTGCTGGGTCAGGGTGGCCTCTGCTGCACCATGTGCTCTTCACTGCACACCTGTGGCTGCAGGGGGAAGGCACACGCACCTCCATGGGATGCTGGCCCGGAGCTCTGCTCTTCTCTCTTCTGTGTGTCTTTCTGCACACACTTCGGTCATTGTCTTCTCAAGCTCTGATAGGAGATTTCTGATGGGGAGAGAGGTCAGGGAGTCTGGTCGTAAGGGGCTGGGGTCCCCACAAGTGGTCAAGAATCCCTGTGAAATGTCTTTGCTCTGCCCTCACAGGACAGACCATTGCCCTGTCTGTGGGTCCATCCACTTTACATCTTAAAAGAGCTGAGAAGCCACAGTGTCCTTTTAAAAGTTTTAAAAACCAGGGGCAGTCAGTGAAGAGAAGCTCTTCCGAATGTGGTGAGAGGCTGCTGTCTTGTTGAGTGAATGTTTACGTCTTGTGGTGTGGATAAGAAATGTAGTCACAATGCCCAAACCTCTCCCTTGGCTGGTAGGCACCTACATTATCTGACAAGTGGGGCACTGGATGTAACCCTTTGACCTTGAACCGCCTCTTCCCTAATGCTCTCTCTGCAGCCCGAAGTGCCCCACATTTTCCTCCTGGGAAATCCCCACAGTTTGCTGGGACTCAAAGGCACATGCACGGGAAGAACTGGCTGCTATCTAAGGGGCAAGGGTTGGGGTTTGTGTCCCCCAGTGCATACCAGGCCCAGCACACAGTGGTGTTCTCAATGCTTGCTCGGTTTGGTGGGATGAACTGCACAGACTGAACGAGGACCCTGAGTGAAGTCAGCCCCGAGCTCTGTGTGACTTCTGCAGGGGCCTTGTGGTTCATTAGGAGACACTCGCTTTTCACAAGGGTATCTTTCAGGAGCTCGGCAGGGCAGGAGCTGAAGCAGAGTGGCAGTGAGGAGAATCCAGGGCCTTAGACAGGTAAGGGAGAGGATGTCAGAAGGACTCCTGGCCCGTGGGAAGTGATGCCAGAGGGTTTGTTAAAGAGGTTAGACCAGGACTAGGATAGGTTGGGTGTCAGTGCGGCTCCATTTGTTAGCAGCTGTGGTCCTGCTAGGTTACTCAACCTTCCTGCAGCTCAGACTGGCTGTTTCACGTGGAGACTGATAATGGTTGCCGCTCCTGCTCCTCCTCCAAACAGTGAATGCAGAGCTCGGCGTGAGCTGTGTACCCCCGTGAGGGCACTGTGTGATCCAGTTGTGGGAACCTGGAAATCTTCTCATCTCGGCTGTTGCTGCTTCACTGGGGCCTCCCTCCTGGCCTTTCCGGACACCAACCTCTTCCCTCCCCTCCTCTCTTCTCATCCTTGACCTTCCTCTTCTATTTTTCTCCCCAAAGCTAAAATTGATTATTTGCTAATGCTTCCCCTAGCCCATCCTGGTGTTGTCGGGGACGAGGGGTCAGAACACTGCTTTCATCACAGGCAGAGTCAGGAGGCCAGGACCATGGCTGGATCGCATGTCGGTCCCTCATGTGCCGCCAGTGGGCAATGATGCTGGTGTTTTGACACGCGTCAGATGGTTTTGATTCCAACAATTACTCCTCAAAGCAGCGGGACATGTTTGGGTAAATCAGAACCAGCCCAAATCTGAACTCTTTCCTTTTACCCAGCAATGGAGCTTGGCCTCTTTGGGCTTTTCCTACATTTTCACCCTGCCTGTGCGCAGGGCAGTGCGTCCATGTGAGAGCGAAGCTGTTCTCCTTCTCTTCTCTCCAGACTACCGATGGGTCCTGTCTGAGGCCCGGGCTGTGGACAGACTTTGTGCAGGTGTGGGTGATGGCGTGCTTTCCTCTCAGAAGACACCGAGGAAGCAATGAGCTCTGTGCATCTCTTTCCCTGCCTCTTCCTGTGCTGGCAGAGCTTTGTAAGAGGACCCTACAGACAACATTCCCAGCAGTTTTTAAGGAGGGCAGTAAAGATGTCAGTGGACCTAGATCCCAGCAGCAGAGCGATTTGGGTCAGATTTGTACCTATGAGACCGCATGGGGCCCATGGATTCCAAGGAGAGCAGCCATTTGGGTCATGCTTCTGCCTGTGAAATTCGGGAAATGACCTACTCTTGAATTTTTTGGCTGCAAAGTTATTCTTGGAAACTACTTTTGGAGGAGACAGTAGCCCCCGGTTACCTATACAGCAGCCTTATCAGAGTTTCCTGTTCAGTGAAAGACAACGGTGTAGCCCTACTCTGTCCAGCCCTGGGGCCACAGAGGCGGGGGGCGCTTGGTCCCAACACGCAGCAGTCGTTCTCCAGCAGGAATGAACAGGTCTCCTCGACGGTCATTTGTTGGGGTGGAGTTGGGCAGGACAGAGGAAACACACTTCTCTGGTCCAGGTGGCCTTGTGAGCGAGGGTGGTCTGGTCTCCCACGTGTGAAGGAGCACACGAGAGACGGCAGCCAGGTATGTGATAGGCAGCCAGCCTTCCAGGTTTGCTGGGGCCTGACAGGTTCCCCAGGACCTGGGACTCAGTGCTAAGACAGATGGTCGTGGGTCAACAGTTTGGGTTGGTCACTCTAGCTAGTAGAAGGGCTATGGGTTTAATAGTTAGAAAGACATGGGTTTGAATCCTAGCTCTGCTACTTAAAAGCTGTGTGACCTGAGGTAAATTGTTTAGCTTCCCTGAGTCCTGATTTCCTTATATAAAACAATGAGCTATCTATCTATCTATCCGTCCATCCGTCCATCTATCTATCTATCTGTCTAACTATGGCACCTTCATAAGATGCTGCCTGTCCTAGCAATATCATGAAGTAGTTATTTTTTGCCGGGGATTTAGCTCAGTGGTTTGCCACCTGCTGCGCAAGCACAAGGACCCGAGTTCAATCCCTGGTACCAAACAAACAAACAAAAAAAGAAGTAGTTATTATTTTAGATGAAAAAGCAGAGTTTTAGAATATAGTTGGGGTAGCATTTAAAGAAAGGCATGATTAGAGGTGATAGAAAATAGGAGCAGGGGCCGGATCATGAAGAATGTAGGCGTTTTTCCCCTTAGTGCTCAATCACTGAAGTTATTTTACAAGACGCATAAGGCAGTCTGTGCTTGCCTTGGAGAAGCCAACTGGAAGTAGAGGGCAGAGTATATTAGAACCGGAGGGGAGAGGGACAGGGAGGGAGGGATGATGTCCCGTGACTGGGTCAGGGAGCCACATTCTGTGATGAAAAAGGGAAACAGAGCTGAGGATTCTGCAGGAGGACTCTCACCAGGTCGGGGCCGAGCTGGGAGCTCTGCAGCTTGGGAGGGGCTGGAGCTCTCTGAGAGTGGGTGTTGCTCACGGGCTCTCTCGACAAGCTGGGTTGGGGAGTTACTCACTTCCAGACAGATCTGACACTTGGGACAGTGTGGCCGAGGGTGACCTCAGGGTCTCTTCCCTTCTATTCCTCCCTTCGTTCTGTCCTGCCCAGGAGGCTTCTAGCCAGTGCCTGGACATCTTTTCATCTCCATGGTGACGGAGCAGTGGAATCCTAAACACATGACCTCACCTAGTGATTATGCGAGAGAGTGAGCTGGAAGGGAGGAGCCTGAGGCTGGCTGCGGCTGACTGGATGGGAGCCTTCTGGATCAGAGGCGGGGAGGCTGGCCTCGTGGACTGGGGGACCAGCCCTGTCGGGGGGTGACTGGGCCCGCCACCATGCTGAGAGGTGCTGAGCCTCTTCTCTCCGTGGAGCCAGAAGGGACTTCCTGTAAGGGCTGACAGAAGTTATCAGATAAAATTGAATTAACTGGCTGGGTTCACACAAGTTTTTTGAATTTAAATAATTCATGTATGTAAATACATGAAAGGAAAAAGACAAATTTGAGAAATTATTTGTGCTCAGTGTAATATGCAGAGAGTTATTATCCTTAATAATAAGGAATTTAAAAAAATTATCATAACTAAAGAAAAAAAAGCCCTAGTAGAAAATGTGCAAAGATATAATCAGAAAACTTACAAGGGAGAAAGATTCATTTATTCATTCATTTATTGTTTCAAAGACTACACGGAGCACTCACTGTGTGCAGTTGGAGTTCTGGATGCTGGACATACAGCAATAAACAAAACATAAAAATCCATGCCTTTCTGGAGTTTCAAAGCATTCTGCTGCTTTTTTATATTTTTTTCTAATGAGTTTTTAACATTAACTTAATTTTAGATATTTTTTTTATTTATCTGGGATTATTTTCCCATAAACTGAATTGTGATTTCTCCTTCTCAAAAGTAAACTGCCTGCTCTGAGCATCGACTAACGAGTCCTTTCGTGCCTCCTTGGCATATGGTGCTACCTTCTCAGTACTAGCAAATCATGCATTCTAATGCTGGATGTGTGCGTGCTGGCTGATTGATTCCTCTCCCAGCTCCTAGAGCAGGCAGCGCTGAACTGTTTTTAATCACATGGCTTCAAAACGTGTTCGATGCTACAGGCTTCACACGGCTGGCAAGGGGCTGATGAAGGTGACTCAGACTGCGGCTGGCTGCTTTCTCCATAAGAAGGCACTCACAGTCTGACTTAGTTTTATCTTAATAAATAACTAGTAATGTTTGAACAGTGCTATAAGAAAGAGAACTTAAGTTACACTATCTCCAGAACTGGCTTCAAATGCTCTCGTGCTGTTTCCAGCTGTGTCTGCAGCCCGTGTCTTCTCCCTGGGGAGCAGGACTGCTGTGCATGGCCATGGCCGGGGGCAGGGGCCTGTGCTTCCGGAGTCCATCTCTAGGACCCGGAGGGTCCGTAAGGTCACGTTCTGTGGATGCTGCCTCCCCTCGGCATGAATAATTTCCCTTTTAAAAATTTTCCTGTCCAGAACATATTTCTTCACCTCTGCTTTATGCCTCCCAGGATACTTTCTATGAGTGCTTTTAATAGACTTTGCATATTTAGAAAATATTATCTTTAGATTTATGATTATTATTTCACTGCTAATGTAAATAGGCTCTTCTGCCCCACTGTGTCTTCTAATCAGCTATTTCTGGTGTGTAGGCAACCTATAGATTTGTGGGTTTTAATCATCGCTTTATTAAACTGTTGTTCTCACAGGTTTTTCTCTTGGATTTTTTTCTTTTATGGACTGTGGCATCTTCAAATAATTATATGTCAATGTCTGGCTTTAAAATATCACATTCTTAAGTTATAGTTGGATGTAGAAAGTGTAGAGTTCCTGTAGAAGTCTTATGGAGTCACCTTGTTTCTCAGTTTTGTGGGCATGCACCTGTTTCGTAAGCAAGGGGATGTTGATCACAGCTGGAAGGTCCTGTCTTGTAGTTTGCTAAGGTTTTTTTCTTTTTTTAACTCACAAAAATATTACATTAAAAAATTCTTAGACTCTATGAAGATGAACTTATGGTCTTATCTTTTGTGACACGGTGATGTGGAGTCATGCATATCTCCGTAGCTTAAGTCATTACATTCCAGAGATAAATGCAGTGTTAGTCATATTGAATTATTTTTTTACTATCTCCTGGATATCATTTAGTAGTTTTTTATTTGAGACTTTTGCATTTATATTCAAAATTAAGATTGGTCTGTGCATGCATTACATGTATATTTTAAGACATCTTACATGTCTTTGTTTAGTTCTGCATTATCTTTATCTGACTTTATCATGAAATTCTGTCAGGGTTACAGAGGAGCTGGGACACGTTCTGTCTTCTCTGCTCTAGAGCCATCTGAAACAGCTCACCAACAGAACTGTCTGAGCTCAGAGCCTTTTGGAGAAATAATTCTTCCACCATTTTTCTCAATTTATTTCATGCCTAATGAGTCTGTTCAAATAGTAGTCTTCCTGAGTCAACTTTCTTACCTTAGAAAGTTGTGTTTCGCCAAGATGTTCATGGTGATAAGCATAGCTGTTCCTCCTGAGCACTCTGCCCACGCAGTGGACCTTAGCTGAGCTTACTCTATTTCCCTAGAGCAGCTGCGGCACACCAGAGTTTTCAGAGGATACTAACAGACCGTCAAAAGAGAGTGACAAGGGAAAACTGCACAAATATGCAAGAAGCACATCCTGCAAGTTCACAGCTTCTACCGCCTGGACCTAAACCGGGGCGAGTTTTAGACTCCTTGCTGTAGATTCAAGTTTCTAGTCCTAGGAAGGTTCCAGTGGGAAGATCCCAGTTTAGTGTTCCTCTGAGACACTGGATTCCCTCTCAGACACCTTGACATTCTTGTGGCAAAGGCCACAGATACCAGAGGTGTTCTGAGCCACCTGCGGCCCTCCTTCCTTCCTTTCTGGGGTCCCACATGAGGGAACCCCCTACTTACCGGTCACAATACCCTGTCATGCCCGGGGAAAGCTTTGTTCCAACATAGAACCAAATCCTATCACTAGTCACTTAACCGGATGATAAACGTAGGCACAAGAGCACCGCATTTTCTGACAGGCCACAGAAAATGCAATCCTGAAGGCCAGGCTCAGGCAACCAACTAGCATCTGTGCAGTGCTGAGGATGTTCACCGGGAGCAGCCCAGTCTGAGTGCCTCATCTGGACCAAAAGGTGAATGAGGACGTGTTTCTTCCCCTCACTCCTAGGTGCTGCCTCGGAACTTTCAGGGATGCTGGGAGACAGTGGAGAGTTTCAGAGAGTCCAGTGATCACATTCACATCACAAGGCTCTGCTGGAGAGAACTAAACATGACTTCACAGAGCTTGATCTTGCTGCTCAGACTACAAATTCCTTCTGGCAAGGACAGTGTCTTCTCTTCTGCTCTTTGCTCCAGGCAGAGACTTGTCGGTCATCAGCATGGTGGCAGAGCCGCACAGCTGGACCTGGGAAGCGAACACAGTGATGTGGTGGACACCGGAAATGGGCTCTGACCAGGGGCTGCCACCTTTCCATGGCGGGGCCTCCAGAAGGCTGTGTCTCATCAGCCGGCCCAAACGGGGCTCCTCTTTCCTTAGACTTCCAGACCATTGGCTTCATCCGGGCATCTACATTGGGTACAACAAATACATTAGTGAGTGCGAAACAATGAGGAGAAATGGAATCAAAATTTACCACTGATTTAGGCAACCCGGCTCGCAGTAAGAGGCTGTGGTGTTCAGGGTTAGGTCTGGATCACTGCCACTCTCCCCCTCCTTTATTTTCTCTTCACAGCCTCCCAAATGGCTCTAGGTTGTAGATTTCTGCTGTCAGCCCAGATTCTTGCGGGAATCCTTAGGGCTGCCTGTGGCCGTACCCAGGGGTTGCTAGGGGTACCCAGGGGTACCCAGGCAGGCCATCAGGGCCTTTGTGTCTGCCACTCAGATTCAGCCTCAGAGTGGGCAGGGCGGCGTACCACTGGGAACTCCCCTGCCTTTGCTCAGCTTAGGTGCCAAGCCCATCCCACTAGGCCTCAGCTTCCCTTTGACCAAAATGACCCTGGGGAGGCTCGGTGGCCGCCTCCTGCATGGCTGTGTCCCACCCCTTCCCTTCCCTGGGCCTTGAAGTGGCATCTGGAAAACAGGGACACTAGCTCAGCAGTCCCCGGCTCTGTCCACTTTGGTGTTGGGAGCCACACTGACTGAGGTGGAGGGACAAACACTAGGTGCATTTGTTTGCTAGGGCTGCCACAATGAGGCCACGGACTGGACAGTTTGAAGAACACAAGTTTATTTTCTCATGATTCTGGAGGGTAGAAGTTCAAGATTTGTATTTCATGCTAAGGCCTCTCTTTCTGACTTGTGCTTCTCTTGTCTCTCTGTTTTTACATGGTCTTTACCCCCTTTTCTGACTCTGCCCTAAAAATCTCCCCCTTTTTTTTGGTACCAAGGATTGAACTTGGGACCTTGTGCTTACAAGGCAGGCACCAGAACGCGTGAACTAAATCCCCAGCCCCCAAATCCCCTTGTTTTAACTTAATCACCTCTTTAAAGACTGTATCTCCTCAATGCAGTCCAGTCTCACATAGGTCCTGAGGTCTAGGACTTCTAGGCGGGGACACAATTCAGCCCACAATACTAGCAAAGAGAGGGCCAGCTCTGAGTAGTGACAACTCTGGGTCGAAGAGATGCTTTCATTTCAAGAATTAATAGCAAGTAGCAGAGTGAGCGAGGCTTTAAGATGCCATGTGGGAGTCCTTCGGGCCTCCTTCAGTGAATCGAGACTGATCTGGAGTGTGTCTTTTGCATTCTCTATAAAGCGATATGGGAAGGCACGTTCAGGAGGACTGAGCCTCCCTGTGTCTGGGGCTGAAGATCCAAAAAGGGCGGAAGCAATGAAAGGTTGAAAAAGCAAAGTGAAGCCAGGTTCCGCATAGCGTGAAGTTGTAGACAACGGAGTTTAGCTTCTCCAGTAAGAGATAGGAGCCGAGAGAGCAAAATGTCGTCCTTTCTGGTGGAGGTGCCTTATGAAAGCCATCGTCCACACCACAGGTGAGCATTCTGCCCAGGACTCTGGTCTTTCTCAGCGACTGCAGGACCTGGCGGGGAAAGCCAGGATGATGGAAATGGCCAGAATCCGCTACAGCTCATCAGAGGTCCCTTGCTTTGGGAATGTTCTCTCTGTGCCTTCAGAATTTGGAGTAAGTTCATCTGGGGAAGTCTGGAGGGGCAGCCAGGACCCTGGATGAGTCCAAGGAGCTCAACTTAGAGAGGGAGGAAACTGACAAAGAAGCAGAAACGGGCATCCAAGATTGCTCGTATGTGGAAGAACTAAGGAAGAACCCAGGGTTCCTGACCTGAGGCCAGGGTTTCCGCATAGCTGTCAGGGCGTAAGGTTCAGTGGGCCAGATGGGGCCTGGACAGGGAGGCCCAGTACAACACCAGGAGGCTGGCGGGGCTGAGTTCATGGTGTGTCTCAGCTCAGAGTACAGAGCGCTTTCGCTTGTCGCGTGCAGCACTAAATGGGACACTGAGTCGGGTCAGCAAGGAGCTCCCACGTGTCACCTGTCCCCGCACCTCCTTGGGTGGAGGCAGGTGGAACCATTCAGAACCAGCACTCCAGGAGAGCTGCTGCAGACACAGCTCCCAGGACAGACAGAGCTGCCTCCTAGGGGCAGTGGCTTTGTAAAGGCCCCTTCCCGTCTCCAGGCCTCTGGTCCCAGCCAATAGTAAGTGAGGCTCACTGTGACAGCACTGGAGTCAACAGCAGGGGAGGAGCAGAGACGTGTAGGGTGGTGGGGTGTCCTTGGCCTGGCATTTTGCTTCTCCCAGAAGGCCAGAGTCAGTTTGAGCTGGGTGTGCAAATGGGGGCCCAGCCCCTGTGCCTGAGAACAGAGTGCTCCCCCTTCTCTGGGCAGCACAGCGGGCTGGGCCACGAGTGGTGGTAGGGCCAGGTGCTGTTGCACTGGGAATTGGTTCTGCTCTTATGAGCATGGGCTAATGCATGTCGGACCCCATTTAGGCCACTGGGAGAGCAGGCGCAATCATACCCAGCCGAGGGCTCAGCTCCGAAAACAAGGGCCAACCCTGCCTGGTGGCCGTTGGCATGCAGGGTTGACACTGGTCAGGGCGCAGAATCTCTCCCTGGATCTTAGGGCCAAGAGCTGAGTATGTGTTGTGGTTCAGGGACAGAGGCCTCATCAGTGGGTCTGCTGGACCACGCAGGCAGGCCAGGGCCATGTGCGCACAGCCCTCAGAGGTGTGGTGGCTGGAACTCGGGGTAGTGGCAAGGCAGCCACGGGACAGGGCAAGCGCACACTGCTGGCTGGCGCTGCTGGAGCCTTTCTGCCAGGAAGCTTCGGTGTGGCCACAGTGTGCGTGTAGCTGGCCTGAGAGCTGAGTCACTTCACAGTTATTAGTTCTTTTGTTACTTTTTAGTGGCTGTTCATTTAATCTAATACTGTAGTAACTGTTTCAGGCTTAATTCATTGCAAATATTTTAATGTTTTATTTACATGAGAAGTACAGATTAGCTGGAGGGCAACTGAACCTCTGCACGTTACCATGTCCAAGCTGGGAGGCCTCCCAGAGACTGTCCAGACCCATTTCCCCACGGATGCATCCAAAACCGGGGCCTAGACAGGGCCGTGTCTGGCCCTGTGTCTCCCGGGGAGGCGGCCGAAGGGACTCGGTCTGCCACTCCGCCTGCACTGCAGTGTGCGAGAAGTGCACACACAGCTGGGTGCACCTGAGTGCCTCGCAGCCAGCCACAGCGGCTGGCGAGGACCCTGCTTTGTTGGCCACAGCCAGAGGCAGTGGACTCTCTGGGTAAAGCACCCCAAACAGAGGTGAGCAGCCAGCGTCCCGTCGTGTGTCCACAGGGCTTTACAGTTTGTATCAGGTTGCTATTCACAGGCCTGTGACCTCCCCCGCGACCCTGTGCTGCAAGGGTGTGGAAACCCATGTGCATCGAAGTCGGTCCCCAGGAACCTCCCAACTGCCCTGTTCCCTCCGGAGCAAGCGTCTTTCCACCAGTTCCCTCGCTCTTCCCGCTGCCTTTCCACGAGCCCCTCTGCGTTCTGCACTTCCCAGACCCCACCATTTCCACTCAGTCCCCTACCCTCAGTCAGCTCTGGGAGCGGAGCGGAGCAAGTGTGGGATGAGGTGGGAAGGCTTGCAGTGCAGGGAGGCCCAGCTCTTGCTTCTGCTTCCCAGCCAGATGGAGAAGCCAGGCGCACGGCGAGTCAGAGCACCATTTATATGCCCTTCATTTCTCCAGGTGACTCCCCCTGAACAGGCTGAAATTTTCTCCCTCCCACTAGCCCCCAGGTTGCCTGACGTTTCTGATATTCCCCAAACATTGAAAAGAGCAATCTGCATTTTCTGCCTTCTGTGTTTCCTTTCTTAAGGCCTCGCTGGTTGTTCCCAGCACCCAAGCTTGAGGACCCTTGAGATCCACTTGTTTGTGGACCAACCACCTTCCTACTTCCCCATGCCCCCTCTTCCTGCTCATCCTACTTCCTGGATGCCCCTGCTGTGCTTTCTTCTCTGGCTGCTCTGCCTTCTCTAAACTCTGGAATGCAGGCATTCCCTGTAAGCCCCAGTATGCTCTCCAGATTTTTCTCCATCATCTATTTCAACCTTTTTCTTCCATCTTTCTTTTCAAACATCTCCCAAGTAAAGTATCTTCTCACCAAAACAGATCTCTCTACTTTCTAATATAAATCTTTTATTTTGCTCTTTATTTAAATTCTTTTGGGTTTTTCATATAAGAGAAACCATGTGCTATGTAAGCTTGTGTGTCTGATTTGTTTTACTTAATATTATGGTCTCAAGGTGCATCCATTTATTTACAAATGCCCCAAGATTATCTTTGTTTATGGCAGAGTAGCACTCTACCGTGTATAAACGCCACATTTTCCTTATCCATTCATCTGTTGGTGGACATATAGGCTGCTTCTGAGATTTAGCTATTATGAGTTGTGCTGCTACAGACATGGGTGTGCATGGATCACTGTAATATGATGACTCTTTGGGGAAGATAGCTGGAAGAGGAACAGGTGGGTCGAATGGAATTTCTAGTTTTAGTTTTTTGAGGAATCTCCACACTGATCTCTATAGTGATTGTATTAGTTTACATTTTCACTAACAATGTAGAAGGGTTTCTTTTTTCCTGCAGCCTCATTAGTATAGGTTATTATTTGATTTCTTGACAATAACCTTTCTTTCTGGATGAAAATGATATCTCAGTGTTGTCTTTATTTGCATTTCTCTAATGGCCAGTGATGTTGAGCATTTTTTCATGTATTTAGTGGCCATTTGTACTTTTTCTGAGAAGTATCTGTTCATTTCAGTTGCTTATTTTCTGGTTTGGTCTTTTATTTGGAGGAGTCTAATTTCTTTAAGTTCTGTATTATTCTAGATGTTAGTCTGAAGAACAGCTGGTAATTTTTTTCCCCATTCTGTAGGCTGTCTCATCACTTTGTTGGTTGACTTCTTTGCTGCATAGAAGCTTTCTAATTTGGTGTGATCCCATTTATTGATTCTCAGTGTTGTTTCTTATGCCATTGGGGTTCTGTTCAGAAAGTCCTTGCCTATGCCTATGTCTCCAAGAGTTTTACCTATTATTTCTTTCAGCAGATTAAGTGTTTTTGTTTTAACATTTAGATCTTTGGTCCATTTTGATTTTTGGCTTAGTACATGGTGAGAGATATGGGTCTAGATTTAATCTGCGTGTAGATATTCAATTTTCCCAGGCACCATGTATTAAAGAAGCTATCTTTCTTCCAGTGTATATTTTTGGCCTTTTTGTCAAAGATCAAATAGCTGAATATGCCTGGGGTTGTTTCTGCTTTCTTGATGCTGTTCCATTGATCCACATTTGTTTTTGTGCCAGTGCCATGCTGTTTTTATCATTGTAGTTTTGGAATATAACTTCAAATCTGTGATTGAGATGCTTCTTGCTTTCCTTTTGTTACCCAGGATTCATTTTGCTATTCTGAGTCTCTTCTGGTTCCATATGAAATTCACATTTTTTCCTGAAATCTGTGAGGCATGCTGTTGGTATTTTGACTGGGATTGTGTTAAATCATTATATCAGATTTGGAAATATAGCCATTTTGACCATACTGCTTCTGCCTATCCAGGAACATTTTTCCATTTTCTGATGCCCTCTTTGATCTCTTTTTTTGAGAGTTTGTAATTTTTTAGGTCTTTCCTTCCTTGGTTAGGTTAATTCCTAAATATTTAATTTCTTGATGCTATTGTGAATGGTATTTTTTTTCCTAATTTCTTTCTCAGTGAGTTCATTATTAGTGTATAGGAGCACTACTGATTTTTGTGTCTTGATTTTGTATCCTGCTACTGAATTTGGGTACTAATTCTAGGAGTCTTTTGGTGGAATTCTTTGTGGCTTGTAAGTAGAGGATCATGTCATATGATGCTTTGAGTTTGTCCTTTCCTATACGTATCCCGTGTATTTCTTTATCTTGCCTGATTGCTCTGCCTAATGTTTTGTGGACTATATTGAACAGAAGTAGTGATAGAGGATATTCTTGTCTTGTTCTTGATTTTAGAGAGAAAGCTTTTAGTTTTTCCTCATTTAATATATTGGTAGTAAGTTTGTCATAAATGACTCTTATCAGATTGAGATAAGGTCCTTCTATATCTATTTTCTTCAGTTTTTTGAAATCATGAATGAATATTGGATTCTGTCAAAGGCTTTTTCTACATCTATTGAGATGATCATGTGATTTTTGTCCTTGCTTCTGTTTAGATGATGTATTACATTTATTGACTTGCATACGTTGAACCATCCTTGCATCCCTGGGAAGTGTCCTAACTGGCTTTGACATATGTTCTTTTTGATCATTTGCTGCATTCTGTTTGCTGTATCTTATTGAGAATTTTACATCTATGTTAATTAGAAAAATTGGCCTATGGTTCTCTCTTTTCAGTTGGATCCTTGTCTGGTTTTGGGGTAAAGGTAACGCTAGCTTCCAAGAATGACTTTGGGAATACTCCTTCACATTCAATTTCATTGGAGATTTTGGGGAATATTGGTGTTCCCTGATGTTCTTGTAGAGTTCAGCAGTGAATCCATCAGGTCCTCGGCCTTTGCGAGGCTTTCTTTGTTTCCCTTCTACTCAGTCACTTGCTCTACCAGTTGTATTCATTCCATTGGACCTTTTAGCATTGCTAGCTTAACTGTCTTTTTCTAGGATATCATTGTGAATATTTTGGAGTGTTGACTTGGTGGGCATAGATTTCTTTAAGTGCTCTTTGTCATAGAAATATCTAATTTCTCCATCATTATTTTGAAAGATAATTTTTCAGGATGCATCAGTCTAGTTTGGAAATTGTTTGCTTTTAGAATGTGAAACATTTCACTCCCTGCTCTCCTTGCCTTTAGGGTTTGTGCTGAGAAGTCTTCTGTAATTATGAGAGTTTTTCTTTGTAAGTGATGTGTTGCTCATCTCTAACAGCTTCTAAGATTTTGTTCTTGTGTTGGATTTCTGACTATGATGTGTCATGGAATGGTTAATCATGGCTATTTGTGGTTCTATATGTCCTGGTATGTTAATCTCTTTTTCCACGTTTGGAAAGTTTTCTGCTTTTACTTCTGTAAATAGGTTTATTATGCCACCACGCTCTTTCTTGACTTCTCAGCTATGGTTTACATGTGTTCCCCAAAGTTCATGTGTTGAAAACTGTGGAGAAGTGGGATCTTTAGAGGTGATTAGGTCATGAGGGCTCTGTCCTTATGAATGGATCAGCACTACTGTCTTGGGATTGTGTTAGTTATCCTTGGAGTGGGTTCCTGATAAGAGAATAAGTTTGGGACCCTACTCTCTCTTGTGCTCTTTTTTGCCATCTTATGATGCAGTAAGAGGGCCCTCGCCAGAAGTGGTCCCAGCCTCCTGATTCATGGATCTGGAATTTTTGCCATTGGCTGATGCAGCAAGAAGACCTTTGTCAGATGTGAGTCCCTTGACCTTCATACCCATAAGAATCAAATATCTTTTCTTTATGAATTCCTCAGTCTCAGAGATTCTTTTATAGCAGCATAAAACAGACGAAGACAAGGTCTAAACTTGGGGTATGTGTAAAGCCAGACTTTTTGTCCTTCTCCTCTGAAGTCAGTTCCCTCCAGTATTTTTCCTGCTTCAGTCCACAGTGATGAAGGTGTGGTCCACACCAGTATCCCTCTGCAGCAGCTTCTTGCAGTTTCTTTCATGGACAGCAACGTTTTGGGGTCTTCCTCCCTTTGGCAGCTGTGCTCTTACTGCTCCGGACAACTGGAATTCCAAGTCTTCCTCTTCACTGACACTGGCCCAGAGAATGGGGTGTGGTGGCGGCAGATCTTGAGGGGAAAGCGAGGTGCATCCTGGGAGAGCCAATGGCTCGTTCTCGCATCCCATTTTGTTATGTCCCAATGTCAGTCTTCTACTTTAGTCCTGAATATATTGGAACCCTAAACCAAAAGACAACCCTTGTGAGGCTTCTTCTCTCCTGGGCCCCTCTTGTTTCTTGCTGCTGAATCTTAGCAGCAGTTCAGATCTTGGCCACTGAATCTCTTCAGTTCTTCCTTTTGAAGTCCTTCCTAGCTCTCAAAGCCGAGCAGTAAATTATCCCCCTAATGGTTGTATTAGGCCTTACCGTGATTATTTGAAGCCCCATAATCTTATAAGAATGGGGTCTGGGGTCAGAGAGAGCCAGTGACTGCTCTAAGCATCTCCCACTGTGCCCCTTCCTCTGGAGGCTTTCGGGCTCTGCACTGACACGGCGCTGAGGATGGCTGTGTGTCGGGAGCGCGAGGAGGAGAAGCTCGCAGGCAGCCTGGTGTCTGCTGACTGAGTGTGGCCACTGGACACTCGGGTTTAGGTCAGCCGCCCCTGGCTGCACCACACAAGACATTTGGCTGGCAATACATAGAGTCATTTAGCTCTGGCATGCTGAGCCCAAGGGCAGGGACGGCACTGGAGGAAGAGTGGGTCCAAGCAGCTCCTGGCACGTCTTGGGCTTGGTAATGTTCTCTGTCCCTCTTTGTGAAGGCTTGATTGAGTGGGCCTGGGCAGCTGGGCAGCTTTGCCTCAGACGCCTCCTTCGGACCTGTGCCCTGGCCATCAGGCCTTGGCTGTCTGCTCTCTGATTGGCCTCGGGGAGCCTGGCCAGATGGCTCTAGGCCCTGCTCTGCAGGAGGTGAGAACCCCATGTCCTGCGCCTGGCCTGCCCCTACCTCTCGGGTGCCAGCGTTTGATTGAGAGATCCCAGGAGCCTGGATCTGTAATCTGAGGTTGCTGAGCCTTGAAAGAATTCAGTTCTTCGCAGTCGACAGTCTTCTTGCCAGGGTGGCACAGGCAGGCCCAGGATTGAGGCAGTTTCTCAGGCACAGTAAGTTGCCTCTGGGTACTGGCCTGCTGCTGGGCGGTGGGGGCACTGACGATGCAGGAGGGGGCTACTGGGATGGGAAGGTCTCTTTTTACCATGACTCTGCAGGGGCCATACCTGGGGCCCAGAATGAGGGGCTTGTGCTCGGCGTGCTCCATGGAAGACGTCACCCCTTGGCTGAAGGTGGCAGCAGTTCCTTCTGATAGGAGCATTGGTGCTGTCCAGCTTCCTGCCCACACTGGCTTACTCTTGCTTTCTCTGCCGTTGCCCCAGGAGCCCAGCTCTTCCCCACAGGGGTCAAGCGCGCTGTACCCCAGGGCCTTTGTCCTGGCTGTTCCTTTGCAGGAACACTGTCCTTCCTGTCTACTTAGCTTGCCCCTGCTTTCTCCTGGTGTTTTCTCAACCTTCCCTGACCAGTGAAGCCCACCTTGACCACCCACTCGAAGTCTGTAAGTTGCCTTCTCCTCCAGTGTACCTGACTCCCTCTCACCCTGCCGTCTTCCTTTTTTCCTGTAACACTTAGGACTTTGTAGCACACCCCAGGATTTGTACTACCTGCCTGTTTAGCATTCTTATTTTTAAAAAGCCTTTCTGCCCTCACAGGATATAAGCTCCCCTGGGACAAGCATCTTTGTTCCATTCAGTATTAGAAGAGTGTCTGGTACATACATAACAACTGCTCAACCAGAGTCTGTTCCCGGGGCTGTGGGCGGGTCCCTGGGCACCAAGTGGAGCCCGCTTCACACCTGACCAAGCTCTGTTGCACTTCACTCTCCAGGCTGCTGATCCACCTCCAGGGAGCGACGTCACAGTGGCTCTGAGGCCCTGCTGGCTGGCGGGAGCCTTGCTGGAATGGGCACAGAAGGGCCTTGAGTCTGACATAGGCCTGGGCTGTGGGCTGGCAGTGGGCAGCCTGATGGTGACACCGTCCACGACTGGGTCCTGGCACTGTAGTAGAGCTGCAGGCGTTCTGTTAGAGATGTGCCGAGTTGCAGGGTGTGACTGCTTTCCTAGGTGGTGTGGAAAGGGGTGGAGTTGCAGGCACCTCTGGGTGGTGGTGCAGTCCTCGAGAGTCCCGGCCGTGCTGGAGCCTGCAGCCCACACTGATGAATGGCAGGTCTTCAGGGGCTGGAAAGTATCATCCTTGCCTGCGGTCGTGCTTCACAGGTAGGGCGCTACGAGTTCAAAATGCAGAATGGGAGATCAGCAGCTTGACCAGCACCAGATAGTGTGTCTCTTAATTGGTTGCTTGTAGGTGACAGCCACTTAGAGACTCAGCTTTTCCTGCTACATCCAGCACTGTCTTTCCCTGACCCTACTGGGCTTAAAGTCTTCCCTCCACAGTGTCCTGCTATGTGAGGCCCTGGGTTCTACACAGGTCCAGAATGTGTGTAAGCCAACTAAGCTGTACGCATGGGCTGGTGCTTAGCATTGCCAGTAGCTCTTAAACACAGTCCCAGTTATCTAGGAAGAGGAGACCTGCAGACCGAGGCTGACCTAATCTGTATAATCAGGAGGGACTTCACAGCGAGTAAAGAACTGTTTCTTGTTGACAGAGTGATGCCAGCAGGTTTCACCCTTGAGAGGAGCTGACAGTCAGGGCCCTGGGAGAGCAGCAGGTCATGGCCAGGGCCTGGGCCGGGTCGTCTGCATTGGGGGGTGGCTGTCCTGTGACGACTGCTTGCTGGTCCTTCTCTCCATAGTGAGTGCAGTAGTGGATCACTCACTGCGGTGGTCAGGTCGGGCCACGGGTGAGGCGGCCCGAACAGGACTGAGTCTGAGCAGAGACAGCTGCCGTGTGAGCCACTGTTACTTTCTGATTGTTTCCAAAGTCTGGAGGGCCCAGGAAGCAGAGAGCAGCTTTCCCATCCCTTCGAATCCCAGGACAAGAGGGTGGATTTAGCTATTTCCAGGGGGTCTTTCTTCTTGAAGGAAGCAAGGGCCCATGGAAGGCCAGCCCCAGATGACAGCAAAGAGCTTAGGGAGAAAAATGGGACTGTATTAAGATGCTTTCAGATGCAAGTGATAAAAATTCAACCCAAAATATCTTAAGCGAAGTAGGGATTTATTATTGGATTAAATCCCAGGGAAGAGGCCTGACTAGAATGACATCATTGCAGCTCTGTTCCCTCGAGTCCCTGGCTCTGCTCCCCGTCGCTGGCATTGCTCTGCAGACAGCTCTGTCCTGGGCTGGAGCAGTTGATGGCTGCTGACAGCCCCAACTCATGTGCTTCCTGCTTGGCACCAACCCTGGATCCAGAGAAACTTCCATATCCTGACTTACGCAGAGAAGACAAAACCCTGCTGCCCTGTGGGCTGATGGACATCACTAGCCCAATGTCAGTGGCCAGGAGGTTGACCCAGGGAGGGGGTGAGGGTGACACCCTGAGTGATAAGCCCCACTACTGTGTGCAGAACCCAGGAGGAGCCATGGCCCTACATCTGCCCCACACTGGAGATTCCTCTTTCTTTACTTTACCACTCCCCAGGGCTCAGGGTCACCAGCTTTGGGGTAGAATGAGAAGCCGAAAATTTATAAGCATTAGGTCTTTTACGTTTTCAAATCAACTGCACATGTGGGGAGGAAGCTGCTGAGAAGCCGCTGCAGTTCCCTTGCTGCAGGGCACCTCTGCCCACACCCCTCTCAAACTGGAGCGTGGATGGAAGCCATCCAGTGCCCGTCCTTCCATGGTAAGTTGGTGTAGGGGGCAATAATGAGTCCCTCTTACTCACAGGTCGTTAGACTTGGGCACAGCGGAAGAGGAACCTCCCCCGAGGGAGCCTCAGTGACATCTGGACCTGATCAGATGACGAGAGCCTGATGTTGAGCTGGTGCCACGGCAGGGTGAGACCTGGGCGCCTCGAGGGGCACGCGGCGGGCGGGGGCGCTGTGCAGGATGGAGGGTGTGAGCTGGGTAATGGCGCTGGGCAGAGGCCTTGCGGCAGGGGCAGGCTGTCTTTTTGACAGTCGCCGTCATAATAGTGACAGTCCCACATGTTCCTCTCGCAACATGACCTTGCTAGTCCGCTGTTAAGAGGACTCTCTGGCCCCACCTTGAACTGGGTGACCTGTGAAATTACTTTGGGCCACAGGGCAGAGTGCGGTGATGAGAAGACCTCTAGGCCAGGTGGCAGGGATGCTGGGACTTTGCGCGGGGGTCGCCTCTTCTGGACACTTGGTGTGAGAGCCCAGGCCGCGGGGAGAGGCCACACAGGTGTGTGGCCGCAGTCTCATGCCGGATGTGATCTCCTGCTTCTCCTGGTTGCAGCTGCATGAGAGAGCCTCAAAGAGCACTGCTGGCTGAGCCCAGTCGACCTCCCAAGCTGCAGGCGATGACGACATAACGGTAACCATCCTCATGATGCACTGCTGTTTCCGGCCCAAAGTCTGGGGTGCTGTTTCACCTAACGGTGAGTAATAAGAACCGTCAGTATGGAGGTCTCAGGAGACTCCGAATGGTCCACAATTTGAGGTAAGCTGGAGCTACGGCAACTTAAGCTCTAAAATACTTCCAAAGACCAACAGTTTGGGTTGGGAAGAGACAGGGGGTTAAGGAAGTCAAATGGCATTAAACTGGTGGTTGAACGTTGGAGGTGGAAGAACACAGGGAGTGGGACATTTTAGGTACGGTGGCCTTAGCAGCCTTGCCGGAAAGATCCACGTGCCCGGAAACTTCCCTCCCGAGGGTGAAGCCCGTGCCTGGCTCTCGGGAGCACAGCGCTGTGAGCCTTGAGGATTCTGTCACTTCTCGGGGCAGGAGACATTTCTGCTGGTAATCTTTCCAGTCCCGCGCCTCCAAGCCTGCCTCTGTGCCCTGCTCTCAGCGTGTCTGGCATTGTGTCGGTGTTTGATCACAGCAGCAGCGTTTCCCTCCACTGCCGCAGGGCAAGGCCTCCGCGCCAGAGGACAGGCGGGCCGCTCGCCCCCAGCTGCCTTCCCTCCGCAGCCTTCCCTCGAGGTCCGTGGCTCCAGGGACGCGCTGCCTGCTCTCTGGAGCGGCGGCCCTCGCTGGCGCTGATCTTTCTGTCAGAGCGCTGCCCCTCGCCGGTCCATCCTCTTCCCACCCCCGCTTCCCACGCCTGGGTGCCCAGGAACCGCGGCCCCCTCCAGGAACCGCCCACTGCCGCAGGCCGGGCCGGGCCTCGGTGCTCACCGCCTGCCCTGCCCTCCTCCTTCCTAACGGTCAGTGCTGGTTCTCTCTGGGGTGCGGTGTCTCCGAACCGTGTTCCGTTTGTCTCCGCACCTGTTTTTGTCAGTCTTGGGTCCCTCATCCCCCGGGCCCTGGGGCACGCTCCTGACAGACACCGAGACCCGGTCATCCACGGAGTGGTCGGTTCAGGCCGTTGGACCAGAGGTGGGCTCTGGAGTCAGCAGGAGACCTGGTGTGGGCCTCGGCTCCTGGGTGCGGCCTCTGAGAGGTGGGGAGCTCGGACCTCCCGCACCGGGAGGACTGGGAGGAATGTGAGGAGGCAGGAGCTGTGGCAGCACCTCTGGGGTCCTTCCGGTTCCAGCCAAAGCCCCTCCAAGCCCCGATTCTCTCAGATAACGGCCGAGCACGGCAGGGTCCGGGGCTGCTGTCCCCTCTCCCTGTGGGCCCCATCGGGCCATCTCTGCCCTGGTGCTGTCTGCTGAACGCTCTCGGGGATTTCCTCTTGGGATTCCTGCAGGTCCCTCTGTGCTCCATCTTCCCCACCGTGGTTCTTTGTGCAGATGGTAGACCCATGCTGCAGTCGGAGCCCCTGGACTCCTGGTGGCTCTTCCCTCTGCCTCTCCGATGTCCAAGGGACATCTCAATGGCCTCTCCTATGCCTAGAGCACCAGCTGACATCTGCTGGAACCTGAGGCAAGCGTCTTCTCTGGCCCCTGCCTCAGTTTCCTCATCCAGGAAGTGGATGTAGTCACAGTAGTGTTTCATAGATCAGTAATGAGGATCCAGTGCATCACATGGTAAGAGCGCTCTGCGTTTTCTGGCAGGTAGAAAGTATGCCCCTTACCCCAAAGTCAGCAGCCGCTCTGTGTTAAACCCTAACCTCTGGCCAAGCTGTCCCAGCACAAGCTCCGTGAGCCGTTGAGCTCAGCAAGGCCTGGGGGCTCACCTGGACCCGTGCCGAAGGTCCCTGAAGCACTCTGCTTCTGGAGCCAGTACCCACCAGGTGAGGACGCCCACCGGGGGCTGGATGTGAGCATCACATGCCGTGTGCATGCCTGGAAATGTTGCAGTGAGATGAGTTAATTTTGTACAGTTAATATGTGTACTCCCAGGCGAGGTGGCACACACCTATGATTCCAGCCCTTGTGAGGCTGAGGCAGCAGGATCACCATGAGTTCAAGGCCAGCCTGAACTGTACAACAAGATCCTGTCTTAAAAAGGGATAATAGTGATAATAATAAAAATAATAAGCAAAGCCAATTGACAATGAAAAATAAGTGAGATACTTCCAGGTAACACACTTTCCTGAAAGGTTAAGGACTCCTGTGAGCTTGACTGGGGTGAAATGTGCCCCAGTACGGCTCCTCTGCCAGTCGGTCGGTCCTGCTGGAGGATAAGTTTCCGGACCCCAGAGCCCCTGTCACCTGGAGGGCAGGAGGGGCATGGCATGGGGAACTTGTCCCTCTCTGTGGGAAGCATCCACGTGTCCATCCCGGGAAAGGCTTGGCTCTGGGCCCCCTCCCAAGGGCGCGGCAGGTGCATGGGCCAAAGACAACATCAGGCCTTTCCGTGGCCGGGGCCGCTTCTTAGGGGTCGGGAGGCAGTGGGGGGAGGTGAGGCCCGGAGGCGTCAGCATTGTGGGGCCCCCGGCAGCGCTCTGTGCGGATTGCAGAGCCCAGGCGTCTGCCTTGGTGGGGAGCTGGGAGTGCTGGGAACCAGGGTCCATGCACCCGGCCTGGGGCAGGGGAAGCCACAGCCTGAAGTGGCTGCAATTAGATGTCCTTGGACAGTTCACTTACGGGGCATTGGAAGTGACCTTTGCTGAATACAGATGCTGCAGAAGCACTTTCCTCCTGTGAGTCTTTCCTGGCACGAACGGCCAGAGCTTTCCCAGGCTGGCCCCTGTGACGGAGAGAAGAAGCCACTCTTCCATGCGGTTTCCTTGGAGCCCGAGGCTGGTCTCAGAATCAAGGAGTTAGCAGCTGGTCACCCCATTCACTGCACACCACGTTCTCCGTGGACGTGGCGCTGATGGACGCTCACCGCAGCTCTGCAGGGAGGAGCTCTGGGCAGCTGCTTTGTGGACCGAGGTCTAGCTGAGCCTCAGAAACACCGGGGTGGCAATGCCGCGTTGGATCTCAGGGCAGAGTGTCCATCTGTGTGCGCTGTCTCTCAGTGTGATGGGAGGGAGAGAGCCAGGAGGCGAAGGCATCCTGTAGATCACCAGAGGGCTCCGCAGGGTCTCCCTGCATCACACAGCGAAGTTCTCCTGAACAGAGACTGGCCCGGTCACTCGCCTCATTAGTTCCAGCTATGAGAAAGCTCCAGGACCAAGAATGTTAAGAGTGATGTGTTTTCAAGGCTATGAAAGTTTCTTTCAATCTCATCTACAGCGCATGCTGTAGTTATGACCAGCCTGACCTACGAACAGCTTAGGTTATGACTGGAATTTTAGTTTTAACTTATGAACAAAGTCTTGAGTTACAACCCGAATGCTTGTGCTTATACTTCCAGATGATCTCAGATACAGAGTTAACCCTAAAGAGTTCTGGAAGGAACATGGCAGCATCCTCTCCTGGATGGGGTTCATTGAGAAATCCTGGGCCAGTGTCTCTCTACACTGAGATCTGGCTGTGTGCAGGAGAGAGACTGAAGGCTGTGGGGAGGAGCCTGAGCCCTCATTGACCAAACTGAGTTACAACCAGCCTTCTGGAAGGAATTGAGTTTGTAAGTCAAGGGTCCGCTGCACTTATGTGCTTTCCTGTGGGTATTTATGAACATAAATACCCAAATAAAATGAATTTTGGAGGCTAGGGTACTGTCAGGTGACACAAACGTGGGTCAAGACCAGAGCGTGGCCCACAGCAGGCTGGAAATGAGTGGGCTGGGGACAGCCACGTGCAGATGCAGGAGAGAGGCCTCTCTGAAGCACACGCATGTTGAGTGGGCTGGCTTTGCCAGCATGAGACCCACAGTCACAGAGGCTCAGATGGCCCTGCACTCACTGACATGGAATTCTTCATAATTTTCTCTCTTCACCTGTGTTTACAAGTCAAGTCCAATGAGGCCACAGAGCTTATGCTTGTAGCCCTGCATCACGAGAGCATCTCGCCGCCCTGCTATCCTGTTGTGTTCTGTCGCAGGGGATGCAGGATCCATGTGGGTGGGAGGCCCACAGGAAGAGAGGCTGCTCTTCACTGGGAACCTGGAGCTTGAGGCCCAGCACTGCTGAGCATAAAAAATACCAAATGTAGAAAAAAATCTTCCTAATGGTGCAGGGTTATGATTCTGACCCTGCTCTGCATGCATTCTGGAACTGAATGATGAAGTCCATGGCAAGTTTATCACTGTGAAGGAGAAGCTTACAGAGAAACAAAGGGGGAGCTGGTATGGTCCCTGTCCTAATGGACCAGAGTTGGGGAAATCACTGTAGGTAAAGTGGATGTGGATAGAAAGTTTTAGATAAGTGTAGACACACGGCTCAGGGGACACACATGCATTTACCTGCTCTGTCGGCTGAAAGAGCCTGCAAACAACAATCCTCCAGTAGTAACGAACACATCTGGAGCGCATTCTAATACCATGCTCTAGTAGCTCTAGTAGAAGGCTGGTTCTGGGACTGGGGTAAGGGATATGTAAGCACATTTATTTCTAGAGCATGTTCGAGTGCCAGAAAACAGGAATGTGTGCAAAACAACTTATCAGCCAGTGGTGAGAGTGTGAAACAGGGTGCTGTAGTTAGCTGAAAACACTCTTGCCAGTCAAAGCTGGAGCAGTGTGAACAAGGAAGCAAAGTAGTAATGAATTATAACCCAAGGTGTAAAATAAATATCTCTGAGACCATGTTAATGTAAGTAAATAATTGAATACACAAATAAACGCGAAGAGACACATCTCCTGTGCAGAATTCCAAATAACTCATATAGACGCTCTGCTCTCGAGGAGGTGGAGCTAAGCTCGTATCCACAGGTGTGGGCTGCACACAGCAGTTCCTTTCAAACACAAAGTGTGGAAGGGCAGGGAGCAGACTAAGTTCTCAGCGGAGAAACCTCACACGCACGGCTCCACCGGAGATCGCGGTCAACGTCAGCAGCGACAGTCATTCTGATGTATGTGCCTTTGATCTGAGGTCATGAACATGGTCCTCTACCTCTGCGGTCCCCATAACTCCCAGTCTTAGTCTAATCGTGAGGACGAGACAGAGACATCTTACCAAAGATGTGGCTGGGACTCCTCAGACCTGCCACGGTCCTCTGCAAAGGGCACTTTGAGAAACCATCGCAGCAAGGGGAGCCCGAGGAGACACAACGACTAAACGCACTGTGTCCAGACAGGCTCCTGGGACATAAAACTCATTGGGTTCAAAGGATAAGGAGACCCTAAGAAATGCACCATAATAACCACAGGCGCTCAAATGGGAACCCCGTCCCATGTTCAGTTTGTACTGATGGATCTGTGCTGCTCCTCTCCGCTGTCATCCACCGTGACATGGACCATTTCAGCTCCCTCTTTGTTTCTCTGTGAGTTTCTGCTTCACAGTGAGAAACTTGCTGTTGACTTCCTCATTTAGTTCCAGAATACATGCAGAGCAGGGTCGGAATTGCAACCCTGCACCATTAGGAAGATGTTTCTATATTTGCTATTTTTATGCTCCCATATTTTTCTGTAGATCCAAAACTGTTCTAAATAGTTTATTAAAAACAAACACCCTAACAACAAACACATGCTGAAGGAAGAGAGACTGCAGAAAAAAGTGAGAACCCGCATGTTGCTCAGCATTTTGAGTGGCATGTGTTTTAGCCTTTGAGCCAGGGACTTACATCTTCAGATGACATCGGGCCTCCAAGTTACGTGGCCTGTGTTGCGGTGTGTGGACAGGTCGTCCCTGGTCAGGCTCTCTGTGGTGGCCCTGGTCCTGGCCAAGACCACCATAGCATAGCAGGCCTTCTCTGGGGGTAAACTGAGGTCTTGCTCACTCCCGCAGAATCCTGCATCACACTCCAGCTCAAGCACACCTCCGGGCAAGGGCCAGCTGGCTGTGCCCACCTGTCCTCTGCAGTCTCGGTGCGAGGTGGAAGACATCCTCATGAGCAAAGATGCCCAATGGCTCTGGCTGTAGGGGAGGAGGAAAGGCAGCCTGGCAGGTGTCGTGTGGGGCCATGCGCCCTGCAGGTGAGGGGGGAGGTGCTAGCGTGAGAAGTGGCCGCTAAGCCCTGCGGAACGGCCGGGAGGGACATTTTTGTGCTCAGGCCCCTGTGCTGGTTCATTCAAGGATCAGACAGTCCAGGGAGCCCAGGGAGGTGAACGGACACCTGGAGAAATAGGTCTGGGAGAGATGGAGAGTCCTGGGGCCCAGCTAAGCAGCAGGGACGGGAAGGTGGCATGGCTTTTGACAGGACGGGGACATGGTTGCCATGGTGGTGGGGAACCCCCGTCGTGGCATCAGGGATGACTTGGTTGAGGTGGGAGGGCGCTGAGAGCATCGGGCTCTCTGGGCCCGTGGGAGATGGCGAGACTTCCGCTTTGCCGTGTGTGGGGCCGGAAGTACAGCGTGAGTGCCCGGCTCCGTTCATCCAGGCAGGGAGCGGCGATGAGAAGAGGCACGTGTCTGAGCGCACGGCCCCTCGCCCCTGGTCCGTGTCCCTGGGCCCAATGCCCGGTGAGCTAGGGCAGCGGCTGAAACGGTTGTCGGTCCCGGTCCGCCTGCCCCAGGCCCCCAGCCCTGCGGGAGGGTGGTGGATGTGTCAGCCGGATCGGGGGTCACTGCAGAGCCCCGCCGTGGGCTTGTGTGAGCGCAGGGCTCCGTGCTCCCCACAGAGCGGCAGGAGGGCCCCGCCCCACTCCCTCCTGGCCCCGGGCAGGTCCAGGGCTGGGTCTGTGCACGCTGCCTGCCAGCTGGGCCCCGCGGGCCTCAGGGCCTCCCGTGTGCACCCCAGCTTGCCTGTGCCCCCTCGCCCTTCTGCCCACCCAGCTCCCTGGCTGCACTTTGCAGCTTTCCAGCCCCACCTGGCACCCTTTCACCCCAAGTCCTCCCATCACTGGGCCCAGAGCCTCACCCAAGCCTCAGGCCACGAGACTCTGGTCCCAAAGTGCGGGTGTCTGTCTGGGTCTCACAGGCCCCCACAGCTGGGAGTGATAAGCTCCCATTCCCATGTCTCCGGGGCTGTGTGTGCTGGCGGCCCGGGGCGGCTCACAAGCTCTGGACTCGCTCAGTCTGTGACCGGAGCCTCACTGGGCAGGGGCAGGGAGGGTGTGCAGGGTCCCGAGGTGTTTGACTGCTGGAGAATTCGGCTTTGTGGCTGTCGCGTGGATCCTCAGCTTGCCTCCTCTCTCACCTTGCTCCACCTGCCCCTATGTCTCACTAGGAACCCGAGAGCTGCTGTGCCATCCCTGCAGGGCAGGGGACACCAAAGCTGCTCAGCTCTCTTCTCTGTACCGGCGTGTCCCTGGACTCAGGGATAAATTCCTTCCCGTAGCTCTCATGGCTGGGATCTTCAGGACTTTCTCAGAGATCTCGGGAGTGAGTGCCAGAGGACAGGACTCCGTGAGGATATGAATTTGGCTTGGATGGGCAGACCTTCTTCTGCCTGTATTCATTTGTGGCTTGAGCTGCTAGACTGTGCCAGGCCTTAGGAATATGGAGGTGACAAAGACACAATTCCTACCTTCAAGGGGCTTGTATTCTAGTGGGGCAGGAAGGACAAATGTACGTGTTTTCTGTTGCTGTGACAAAATGCCTGAGACTGGGTACTTTATAAAGAAAATGTGTTTATTTAGACCACAGGGTTTGGAGGCTGAAAGTCGAAGATCAGCCTTGGGTGAAGATCCCCTGGCTGTGTCAGAGCATAGCGGACGACAGGGAAGTGAACCAAGCAGGTGGAGTGGGCCCCTTTTCTACAACCTGTTCTCCTGAGAATGGACTCATGTGAGGCCAGCACTCAGCTCTCCTGGGGACACTGCAGCACGGTCAGCAGGGCCCCGCCTCCGAAGAGGATCCCTGCCACCCCGGAGACCATGCCTTACCTTGTGAACCTCTGGGGGACAGAGCGCCCCAAGCTTCAGTGGGAAGCACTCAGATGCATTCTGCGGCAGTGCCGTGAGAATTCTCTTAGGTGCTTTAAGACCACAAACAATAGCTCTAACCAGCCTTGGCCGGCCGGAAAGCACTTCCTGGCAGAAATTACAGTGAGCGAAGCTCCTCTGGCTAAGGTGCTGCCCAGACTCAGGGCTCTTTCCATGGAAAAAGCTCTAGAAAAGACGAGGGCCCAGGTTAAGGGGAAACCAGAAGTGGCAAAGGGTTTGGATCGAAGCCGACGTACACTTCCCCGGCTGCACGGCCCAGGTCAGAATGGGAGTACTGGCCCAGGTAACTGCCAGCGGAGCCTGCGTGCCGCTGTCAAGGGACTTCCCCTCCTTCCCTCCCTTTCCTCCTCCCATTGTCTTCAGGACTGGGCTGGCGTACATGGGGCCTAACTGCCTCCAGCTGGGGCCAGATAGCTGCAGGCCCTGCGCCATCAGCCTGGCCTTTGTCATCAGCTCCTTGGTGGGGTCCTGATGGCAGAACTGCTTGTCCCACCTCTGCTGGGATGGAACGGAGATGGTGCTAAACTGCTAGCCTGGCTTCTTTGCACGTTCCTCGCTGCATGTGAGAAAGTGAGAATAAACACAGTGCACACTTTGGGTCCAGCCAAGGCCATTCCCGGGGACTCGCAGCTGCTCTCTGTGTTTGTGCACGAAGAAATTGAGCTCGTGGATGACCTGGGGTGGGTACCCTGACCTGGGCTCTGGGGAACGTTCTGGAAGGACTACCAATGCCTTGTGTACAGTTCAGGCCCTGTAGACGTTCAAGAGCTATAGAGGTTCAGGGCTAGACGGCTCTTTGGGACCATCCCAACCAACTTCACTCTCGGTGGGGACTCTGGTCTCCTGGAGCCAGGGACTAGAGTCACCTGGGGGAGGGCACCTTCCATTGGAATCACCACTCGGACCACCTCTCTGCACGGTGCGTGCAGTGGTGGCAGAGTGTGGGGTGACACAGACTGTAGACTCACCTTGAGCCCGGCTTCCGGCCCCTGCCTGATGCCCCAGGCCATGGGACCTCCTGCCTTCTGGGGGAATCTGTTTCCCTTGAGACCCCAACACCTTGTTGCTTCTCTGTGCTTTCACCACTGGCTTTAGTTGGAGGAAGAAGCAGAAGCTGTGGAGTCAGTAAAACCTAGAATTTCATTTCATTTCTGCGATTAAAATATATCCTTACAGAGAGGTCCACCATCCAAAGTCCCATTTTCTTCTGCCAAGTGGGGGACCACTGTAGTTGCACCTCCTCCCCGCAGCTGTGGAACTGCAGAACTGGGAGTGCAGGGCTTACCCTGCACTGGGTACCTGACTGCACGGCTCCAGTTGTGGAGACGCAGCGGCCTCCCTCTGCTGAGGGCCGTGTGGGTGTGTGGAGCCGGCAGTCATGGCTCTGCTGACCCAGAGCTGCAGAGCAGGGGTGAATTCATCTTTCGGAGGGGCCACAGCCAAGGGCCACTGACTTGGTGCCTAAGAACAGGATGCCCGTTTCACGTTTGCAGAGGCTCACAGCTGGCTGTCTCCTCCGAGAATGTGCGCAAGGTCTTTCCTTCCTGTGTCTGTGTGCGCATCTCCCTTCCCCTACGGACACTGGACTAGCGCCACCTTCAGGACATCCTTTCCAGTTTGCTGCCTCTTGTGAGACCCTGTCTGCAAGCCTAGTCACTTCCTGAGACCCTGGAGTTAGCGCTTCCGTGTGTGAACTTAGAGGACAGGACTCAGCCCAGGACAAGGTGTCAGAGGGAAACATGGACGTGCAAGGAGGAAGCATCGAGCTGGACACACTTCGTGCCTGCCTGCCTGCTTTGTGCTGAGTTACCCAGAGGTCCTGGCCCAAGCCCCAGCTGAGTGCGAGCTGCCCCTGCTAGGCCTGGGCAGCTGTCAGAGCCCCGCAGCCTGTGGGCAGCTCTGCCCTGTGTGCTGAGTGGCCACGGAGTGCACTTCTATCGCTAACACCTTGAAATGTTTTACAGGGCAATTCTTGCTTGTCAGCAGCCGCATTTCTTAATCAGCGGCTCATTTGTTTCTCCAGGGGCTTCTGGCACTTCTGACTCGCTCCAGCAGCCTTGATGTGGGCACCGACAGCCATGCGCTCTTGGATCCAAGTGTGCTCACCCCCTGGGAGTGCGCCAGGGTTCCTGACTTCTTCCATTATTCTTAGCCCTGAAATGGTGGGAGCAGGCATTACAAAACCAGACTTGGGTTTTTGCAAACATAGTTTGGCCTTCCTGCCTACCTATTTTTATTTTCTTCATATTTGGAATGAGAAAATTCCCAGACATGGGCCTGGGAAAGTGACCGCTCTTGGTCAGCCCCGAGCTCTGGTTTCCCACTTCTCTTGTGTCCCCTCGGCTGTCTGGAGTAGAATTTCCCTCTCATGCATCGGATGGTTGCCCCCACCCAGTGCAGGGCTGGTAGTGGCAGTGCTGGCTCTGTTCTCAGAACTGTGGACCCCGTTCAGCAAAGCAGAGGGAGCAGAGCCATTGACTCAGCTGCCGGGAGTGTGAATGTCCTGTTCTGCGATGTAGACAGAACTGCGCTTCCCAGGTCCCTGTCATCTTCCAAAGCCCTTGCAGACCAGCAGCATGGGGACAGCTAACCGCATCCAGACCCTGCATCCGGAAAGTGAGCAGAGTCCAGCTTCACGGCTGCACCTGTTCTTCTTCTCTGCCATGTTGTGTGTCCACCAACCTAGGCTGCCAGACTTGAGACGTGGCTCCTTCCCCCTCGGCCACATACCCCGGGGCACGTGGACCCAGAGGAGGAGCCCTTGCTGTCACTCATCCCCCCCGAATGCAAGGCCCACACCCCCGTCTACCTCTGGTGGTGCCCAGCCGGTGTCCTCTGAGGGTGGGGACACAGGGTCATTTGTCTTTTTCTCTGGGAGGAGAGAGCTTTGGTGGCAGTGGCTGCTCAAATGAAGATGGACGCTGGTCAGGGGAGTCTGGTGACCCCACCCATCACTGAGAGTGCTTGGGTGTGAGCGAGAAAGAGACAGCCCCAAACTCTTGATCGGCTTTTGCTCCATCTGTTGGAACATTATTTTCTTCTCCCTCCTGCTGTGCTTTCCCCAGGGACAGATAGTGAAGCTGAGATGTTTCATCTCTTCTAGCCCTTTGCAATGGTGCTGCACGTGGGAGTAAGTGTGCACTTATTTATTTAATGAATCCTACGTATTAATTTTTAGAAAAAACATTGAAACACCCACCTATCTCTCCCTTCCATCAAATTCAGAGGACCAAGCACCTCATCTGTTTCCGTGTGAGCCGTGGAGACTGGATCAAGCCTTGTACTTGGAAGATCCTGGGGGTGGTGGTCGGGATGGGACCATCTAGAACTGTTCAGATGTAGCCACTAGGGCTATGAATTCCCCTGGACAAGGGGAATTGCAGACAAGGACCAGACAGAGATCTCTGCGGGTGTAGCTTGGGTGGTGGAGAAGCGTCTTCCCTACCTGAGGGGCCCTCTGCAGGCTTCTCTGAGTGACCTCAGTGGGCAGAGCTTGGCTCACTAGGTAGACTTTGTGGCACACCCAATTTCTGCCCGATGTAAGGACCAACTTTGTCCTGGAGGCCTGCCCTGCGTGGCAGGAGCGGGACTGTCAGAGGCTGACCGGAGACTTGTCTGGGATGTGCAGGTGACTGAGCGCTGGTCACACAAGCTCCTGAGCTTTGTCCTGAGATTTATCTTCAGCCCAAAGCAGAGCAGCTGTGGATCCCTTGCTACCACCCAGATCTCTTCTCCCTCATTATTATTCCAAACGGGCAAGAGACTCCTTGAGGCTGAGCTGCAGAAAGGCACAGTTTCAAGGTAAAGCTAGTTTGTGCTCAGTGTCTTGTGCTGCTGTCAGTGACCTCTCCACCCTACCACGTCCCAGCCCAAGCCTCAGTGGGTCTGGAATCCCAGCAGCAGTGCCGGGGCCTGGGACCCTGGGGCTCTCGCTGAAGGACCACAGCTAGTGCAGTAGTCGTGGGCCCGCTCTGGTGAGCCCTCCTGAGATGCTATGTCGGGCTGCAGGAGGGCAAGCGCCAACCCGTGGACAGACGGTGCCCACTGGAGCCAATGGGCCAGTCTTGGATGAAGCAGGTTGCTCTGCTCCATGCCCAGATCAGGAGTCAGCCTGCTCAGCTAGCATCTCTAAAAGCTGAACGTAGAGGAGCCCCCTCCAACTCGTGAAACTTCGAGTGGTCTCAGCATTTAGGTGAATAATCACTACTGGGGAGGCAAGCCTTCTCTTTTGGCTGCTCCTCCTTGCTTGGTCTTATCTCCACTGCTCTCTTCACTCTGTGTCTCTCTCCCTCCTCCCTTGCTGCCCCTCTCTAGATAGACAAGGCTCTGCAGGCTGCTCTGCAGTTTGGGTCTTTTGTCCTTTACTGAGTACATAGTGCATCAGTGAGGTTGGAGCTGGGAGAAGTTGTTGACTGAGTAGAGAGCAGGGGTGAGCCATGGTGCCCTGGAAAGGAACCCAAGATTTGATAGCAAACAGCCTGAGTTAATAGGATCTCCCTTCCTCCAGGTCTTAACTACAGGGTCCTCTCCCTGCAGGTCAGAAGAGCTCAGCAAGGCCTGGCTCTGGGCGTCATCATGTTCGAGGCATGACGGTGACAAGGGGGAGCCTGGACTCCGAGCCATTTGCCCTTGTCGGCCACTGCCCTGGGACGAACTGGCTGGGAGGCTTCCGGAAGGAAGAACTTAGGCAAACCGGAAAAGGCTCTGGTAGCAGCACAGCTGAGGGTGGCCCAGGGCCAGCAGCACCCAGTTCACACCGTGTGGAGTTGTGTCTGGAGGGGAATGCTGTGGACCAGTGAGGTCGGAGTTAAAATGTCTATGTGGTCTTGATGACACGTGCATGATGACTGTGTCCTTCACCATTAGGTGACTTGAATTAACTGTGTGGCATTTCTCATTTCTACTCTAATGAAAACTGATTTTATACTGTCAGGGATAAAAGTAAATTCTAGGGCCATACTTCACAATTTATTTAGTCGCACTTCTTTTCCTAGCATTTACATCTCTTTGCAGGGGCCCTTTCTGGAGCACATTGTCCTCCATTCTGATGCAGCATTTATAGGCAGAAGGGACGTCCCCGAGATATTTAGCTGACAGGTGAAGAGCAGCTTTCTCCGACAGACTTAGGGCTGACCCCAAATTCCGGCCTTGACCCTGGCCCCGATAGGGCTGGAGATTCTTGAAAACAAAGTTGACATGAGAGAAAATAGAGAGTGTGATGGGGAAGGAGCGGAGGGCTGAGCTATTGGCAATGAGGCCTGAGAACAAGGAGGATGTGCTTCTGAGAGCGTGAGGAGACCACAGCAATGGGGAATGCTCCTGACAGCACATAGGAGGAATGTCACTCGGGGAAAGGCCAAAGGAGAGAGGCAAGAAGATGTCCTAGGTAGTAATGCTGGGCAGTGCGTGCAGACACACAGGATCAGGAAAGACAGAGCAGAGCGGGCCCGGCAGCAGGCATCTTCTGTGACGTTCCTGCCCTGTGCCGCCCTTCACAGCACTTCTGGATTCTGACACTGCCCTGAGGGAGGCATTCCACAGTCTCAACCTCTGAGAGAGAGAACAGCAGTGCTACTCCGTGGTAAGCCACCGAGCCGGGACTTGAAATCAGGTGGACTTGATTTGGACGTTCCTGGTGATTTTATCTGCCTCCTTTAGACTTAGAATGATTCAGTTTTCATGGAAGGCTTCTGACAAGCAAATGAACACATTTTCATTTTAAAAGTAGGGAATCTGAGCCCCCAAACAGGAAAGGTTGATTTCATAAACCCACCATGCCAGAGAGTACAAGAAATGAGCACCTCGTTCTCCTGACTCGTGGTCCAGTAGAACGTCAGGAACTCAGCCTTAAAATAAGCTGCCACACCTGTTCCCTTCTAATGGTTATTGTCTTTGGCAGCACTACACTGACATGAGTGAGCTGAACATGAATTTTACAGTTATTTTAGAATATATATTCTATGCATTATTCATTACATATTTCTATGGCTTGTTTTAAAGCCAAGAGAAACCTAGAAAGCTTCTACTTTTTTGGCTGTGACCTTATATTTTACATTGTGTTTCATTATGCACAGATGTATGTATAAGCACACATTATGTATAACTGAAACACATGCTTTCTGAAGTAATACTTATGCTTACCATGTATGATACCTTTTGGTATTTTCTACTCTTGGGCACTATATTCTATTTTTGTTAAAACTACGCTGGTTTAAAAAACCCCCCAAAACCAAAACAACAACAACAATAAAAACTATGCTGGTTGTGAACCAGCTAAATTGATTTAACGACAAATTAATGGTTCATGACCCACAGTTTGAGGCACTATGATCTAAATGATGTCTTAATTAGAAATGGTTTAAGAAAAAAGTCATTACAGAAGAGATGTCAAGTTGCCAATTATCTTTGGTCACATATATTAAAATAGTAACTTTGAGTTTTGCAACATCAAAAAAGGAATTGCATACATGTGAAAAATAAAATGGCCCAGCTTGGGTGTGCTCCAGACTGCAGCAGGTCTGGGATGCTCCTGGCAACATGTGGAGCTGAGTGCTACCCTCTGTGTGGATTTCCTAACTGATGGGCCAGAGCCACACGTGCAGAGTGGAGTAGTTGCCACCTCTGACTTAGCCTGCATCCATCTAAGGCTCTAGAAGCAGTGAAGGTGTGTGCCCTAGGCACTCATTCTGCATGCTGGTCTATAATTAAGGGCCGGTGCTTTATGTGCGCTTACAAGCAAGACTTAGGGATCTAACCCTCCAGAAGGTTTGTGCTTTGCCTTCTTGTGTTCCCACTTCTTTATCGCTCTTTCTCTGCCAGGGGCATGAAATGCTGGTTCCCATTGTCTCTGGGCTCTCCTTTCTCTTGATTGGCTCTTCTCATTGGCACAGTGAGGACCTAGTTGATGACAGAAAGTTTTCTTTTCTCTTTTAGAACCCACACCCATGTGCCCATGTATCCACGCACACATGCATAACCCATCTCCCCAGCAGGGCCTGATATTAGGAAAGTCTCCCTTAGGGGTTAATATTTAAGCGAAGACCTGATTCATGAGAAAAGACAGCAAGCAGAAACCTGGCAGAATAACATCACAAGAAGGAATGGCAAGCACAAGGCTTGAAGATGGAAACACCTGGCGGGTCTGAATAATGAAAGAGACAAATTGGTTAAAATGAAGTGACCATGAGCAGAATGTACATGAAGAGGTTGGAGAAGTGGGTTATAATCAAAGCACTAAACAGCTGGCATGGATCACACTGACCGATCAGAAGGCATATGACCAGGTACGGGCCAAATCATGCGAAGCCTTTCGGGCCTTTGGAATGACTTTTGGTCTAGCAAAGAGCCAACAGAAAGCTTTGAAGTAGGGAGAAACACAGTAAGATTTATTATATCCAGAGGCCCTTCAGACAGTGAGATACATGTACTACGCAGCTACTGGAATGACTGAAATTCAAAACCCTAAAAGTATAACATGTTAGCTAGAGTGTGGAACAACAGGAAGTCCCTCCCACTCACTGGTGGAAGGATGAAGTCACACAGCCACTTTGGGAAACAAGTTGGCAGGATCTTATAAAGCCAGACACGCTCAACGTATGATCTGGTAATCGGTGTTTACCCAAGTGGGTGGAAAGCTCATGTCACGCAAAAATCTGCACACATGTACTTAGGGTGGCTCTGTTCAGCCAAGATGCCTTCAGTGAATGGATAGATAAGTAAACTGGGGTACATCCAGAAAATGAACTGTTATTTGGGGTTAAAAAAGAGCTCTCAAGGCATGAAAGGACACAGAGGAGATAGAACACATGTTAAAATGGAAGGAACCAATCGGACAGCTTATATGCTATAGCATTCTGGAAGAGGTAGAAGCACAGCGACAGCAAATGGTCCCGGGTTGGAGGAAGGCGGGATGAACAGGCAGAGCACAGATTTTCAGTGCAGTGAAACTACACTGTGTATTATAATGGCGGATATTGTCATTGTGTTTGTCCAAACTCATGGGAGTGAACCCC
Source organism: Heterocephalus glaber (assembly GCF_053883595.1). Classification (NCBI taxonomy): domain Eukaryota; kingdom Metazoa; phylum Chordata; class Mammalia; order Rodentia; family Bathyergidae; genus Heterocephalus; species Heterocephalus glaber. Next base: position 47,378,230 of record NW_028258305.1, read on the forward strand.
ACCAAGAGTGAATGGAGACGCTGGACTTCGGATGGCCACAATGTGCCAATTAGGCTCATCAGCAGTAACAAGCGGGCATTGTGTCAGGATGCTGCTAGTGGAAGAGGTCGTTCATGTGTACAGCAGGAAGTATGTGTGGATTCTCTGTACTCCCTGCTCAGAATTTCTGTGAACCTAAACCTGCTTTAGAAAATAAAATCTTAAAAGCTGCGGCGACCAGCCCGGGTGAGGCAAGACAAGCAGCTTGAAGCTCCTGCAGCCGTCCCGGGCCAGGCCCACAGCAGGCACGGTGAGGTCCGTTTAGCCGCACGGGCGCCTCCAATGCTCAGGTCCCCCCCCCCCCGCCCCCCCCCGTGCCCCTCCTACCTTCTGGCTTTTCTGCTACCTGGTCCCCCACTACAGAGGCACAGGAGATTATAAAGACCCTTGTCCTGAGCGCCACAAGATAGAGCAGAAGTTAGTAACAGAAAGAGGGCTTCTCAGGCTCCTCGAAGAAAACTGAAGCTCAGCAGAAAAGTAAAGAGAACCTCTACAATAAAGGGACATCAGACCGCTGTACTGGGTCTGCTGCTGGCTTGCTGAGACTCATTGACTTGTGTATGCACAGGGATTCCTATGTTGCCCACTGTGACAACAGAGACACACCCTGAAGGAGGCCCATAATTTCTATTGCTATTTGCAAAAAAGAAAATTTTTTTTTCTTATTTTTAATTCTTAATTTTTACTTTTTTTCTACTCTTCAAAGTTTTACTTTTCTTTCTATTATCTTTTCTTTCTCTCTCTCTCTCATTCTCTCACTGTCCCACATTGCCCCTCATCTCCCCATTTGTTCCTTTCTGCACTGAATTTGTATTTCTTCCTTACTGTTCTTTTCTTCTCTTTTTCCTTCTCTTGATTATCATTAGGTTTAAAGGAAAGGAAATTCGGTATCTAGCCTCCCTGTTGCTGTTAGGTGATTCTATTCACATCTTTGTTCTTTCATTCTGCCATTTGCTCTTGCCTTTAACAACCTTTTAGAGTTTGTGTGATCTTTCTGTGTCATCTGGCCTCACCGCTAATCTTACCTGTTTTTTCTACCTGTCCCTCCCTCCCCAACTCCTTTTAGCTCCCCACTCCGAAGGGGAAAGATGCTATATTGAAGAGTTTATTCATTATAGACTTACATTGGGTTGGTCCTTGGTTTTAATTTAACTCACATAGTTAAAAGTGATAGATTAATAACTACCACAAATTGTCATTTTCTAAGCTGTGCTTGATGCTGTGGCATTGCTGACTATATCATTTGGGCAAACATGTTGTGATTGATCTAATTAGTTTTCCTTCCTGGTATAAGAAAAATATAATAGCTCCAGAGTCATTAGAGTCTCAACACCCAAACACAAGCCATATCTAGAAGACACCTCTGAAAAGCAATCATTCCACAAGGGTTTTAAACACAAGCAACAAAGATACCTACATTAAGCAATCTTGAAATATCAACCCAGGAATTAAATCAAGGACAGTACCAAAAACAAAAATGAGAAGACATTTAAGCAAGGCACAAATGCAGGCTTCCATGGCACAAAAAGGAAACTCTGGAGGAAATGAGGTGGAAAACTCTGATAAGCAACCACTTGGACACCCTGAACTGATAGCACAGGAAGTAACAAAGCAGATCCATGAGGCTCTAGAAAATTTCAAAACAGAAATAATCTCCCAGATAAATACAGACATGGTGAGCAGAGTGAACGACATGATTAGAAGCTCTAGAGCAGAAACAGATAAGAAAAGAGATGAGATCAGAAACATGCTGGAAGCCGTGAATGCCCAGCATAAGAAAGAAATGGAAAACATGATCACACAACATAAGAAAGAAATGGAATCCATGAAACAGATTCAAACAGATATTTAGGAGATTAAAAACTCCATTGAAAGCATGCAGAGCAGACGACAGGTTTGAGGTTAAGAACCATGAAAACAGAGATTTCTTAAAGATAGTGAGGGACCATGAGAAATCAATCCAACAGCTGCTAGATGATGCAAAGAAGAATAACATAAGACTCACAGGAGTCCATGAAAAAACAGGAGAAAGTACAACGGACATAAAAAACTGTTCATAGAAATAATAGTAAATAATTTCCCAGACAGAGGTAGAGTGTTAGATGTACAGATAAGTGAGGCATATAGAACTCCATCCAGCCATGACCAAAAAAAATCTACACCTAGACATATAATAGTCAAGATCCCAGAAACCCAACAGAAGAACAAAATTCTACAGGCAGTTAGAGAAAAGAAACAAATCACCTCCAAAGGAAAGCCCATCAGAATCACAGCAGATTTCTCAACACAAACCCTCAAATCAAGGAGAGCCTGGAGTGAAGTATTACAAGCCCTAAAAGAAAAAACTTCCAACCTAGACTGTTGTATCTGGCAAAATTATCTTTCAAAATCGATGGGGAAATTAGATACTTCCATTACAAAGAACACCTGAGAAATTTCATGAACACCAAACCAGCACTCCAAACAATTTTAAGCAATATCCTAGAAAAAGACAATGAAGGTCACAACTCCATGAGGCCCAGCAGAGAGAAGGCACCATGCAAGGTAAGACACTAAAGCAAAAGGGGGGAAAATAAGAAAAGAGCCAACAACAGTAAAACATCATGACAAGGATGAGTCAATATCTGTCAATTATAACTATCAATGTTAATGGCCTCAATTCACCAATGAAAAGAAATAGACTGGCAGAATGGATTAAGAAGCAAAACCCAGCAATATGCTGTATACAAGAAACACCTAACTCAAAAGGAAATCCATAGAATGAAAGTAAAAGGATGGAAAACAGTTCTGCAGGCAACAGGAACCCAGAAAAAAGCAGGGGTAGCAATCATATTTGCAAACAAAGATTTCAAACCGAAACTAATTAAGAGAGACAAAGATGGTCACTACATCCTTGTGAAAGGAACAATCCAAGAGGAAGAGATGACAATCCTAAATATATATGCACCAAATACAAATGCCCCCAACTATACAAAACAAATATTAATGGACATGAAAAACCAAATAAGCACGAATACAATTGTAGTGGGGGAACCTCAACTCTATCACAACTAGACAGATCAACTAGGAAAAAAATTAACTATGAAATTCTAGAACTAAACGAAGCTATTGAACAAATGGACTTAAAAGACGTTTACAGAGTGTTCCACCCCACAAAATCAGAATACACATTCTTTTCAGCTGCACACCAGTCATTCTCCAAAATAGATCACATCCTAGCTCATAGGACATATGTAAGTAAATGTAGAAGAATCGAAGTTATCCCCTGTATATCATCAGACCATAGTGCAATACAATTGGAGATCAATAACATAAGAAACCGCAAAACACCCACAAACACATGGAAATTGAACAACACTCTCCTGAACAACCAATGGGTGACAGAGGAAATTAAAGAAGACATCAGACAGTTTCTACAAGTAAATGAAAATGGCAGCACAACATACAGGAATCTGTGGGACGCAATGAAAGCAGTTCTACGTGGGAAATTCATAGCAGTGAATGCCCATATTAGGACAACAGAGAGAACTCAGTTAAATAGCTTAACGCAGAATCTCAAGCTCCTAGAAGAAGAAAAAGAAGAGCATAACAAACCCAAAGTTAGTACAAGAAAAGAAATTATAAAGATCTGAGCAGAAATCAATGCAATGGAGACTAAGAGAATGATACAAAAAAATCAATGAATCAAAGAGTTGATTTTTTGAAAGAATAAATAAAATTGATAAACCTTTAGCCAACCTTATCAAAAAAAGGAAAGAAAAGGCTCAAATACATGCAATTAAGAATGAAAAAGGTGAAGCCACAACAAATCCAGCAGAAATCCAGAGAATCATCAATACCTACTTTGAGAACCTGACTCTAATAAAATGGAAAACACAGAAGAAATGAACAGATTCCTAGATACATATAAATTGCCAAAATTAAATGAAGAAGATATAGAAATTCTAAACATCCCAATTACAATGAGTGAAATTGAAAATGTAATAAAAAACTTACCAACAAAGAAAAGCCCAGGTCCTGATGGCTTCACTGCTGAATTCTACAAGACATTTAAAGAAGAACTATTGCCATTACTCTTTAAACTCGTCAAGGAAATTGAAAAGGAAGCAAGGCTTCCAAATTCATTCCTGGAAGCATTACTTTGATTCCAAAACCAGGGAAAGACCCAACCCAAAAAGAGAACTACAGACCAATCTCTCTAATGAACATAGATGCAAAAATCCTCAACAAGATACTGGCATACAGAATACAGAGCGTCATCAAGAAGATCATACACCCTGACCAAGTTGGATTTATCCCAGGGATGCAAGGATGGTTCAACATCCATAAATCAATAAATGTAATACACTATATTAACAGAGTCAAGGACAAAAACCACATGATCATCTCAATAGATACAGAAAAAGCATCTGACAAAATCCAACACCCATTCATGATAAAAACGCTACAGAAAATTGGAATAGGAGGTCTTTATCGCAACCTGATTAAGGCTATCTATGAAAAACCAACAGCCAATATCATACTAAATGTTCAAAAACTTAAAACTTTCACACTAAAATCAGGAACAAGACAAGGATGCCCACTATCACCACTCCTGTTCAATATTGTTCTGGAAACATTACCCATAGCAATTAGACAAGAGAAAGAAATAAAAGGAATAAAGACAGGAAAGGAAGAAGTGAAACTGTCATTATTTGCTGATGATATGATATTTTACATAGAAAACCCAAAAAACTCAGTCAAAAGTCTTCTAGACCTAATTGACAGATTCAGTAGAGTAGCTGGATACAAGGTTAACACTCAGAAAACAATAGCCTTTTTATACGCAAATAGCAGACCCTTTGAGAGAGAAATTCGGGAAATAATTCCTTTTACAATAGCATCTAAAAAAAGGAAACATCTAGGAATCAACCTAACAAAGGAAGCAAAAGACCTCTACACTGAAAACTACAACACTCTGAAAAAGAAGATTGAAGAGGATATAAGAAAATGGAAAGATATCCCTTGTTCCTGGGTAGGAAGAACCAATATAGTGAAAATGGCCATACTTCCAAAACTACTATATAGATTTAATGCAATGCCAATTGAAATTCCAACAGTATACTTCACAGAACTAGAGAAAACAATCCAAAAATTCATCTGGAAACAGAAGAAACCTAGAATAGCAAAAGCAATTCTAGGCAACAGAGACATGGCTGGGGGCATCACAATCCCCAACTTGAAACTATACTACAAAGCTACTGTGATAAAAACAGCATGGTACCGGCAAAGAAACAGACCCGAAGATCAGTGGAATAGATTAGAAGATGCAGAAACAACTCCAGACATACTCAGTCACCTCATCTTTGACAAAGGAGCCAACCACCCTCATTGGAGGAAAGGTAGCCTATTTAATAAATGGTGTTGGAAAAGCTGGATTTCAACCTGTCAGAAATTAAAACTAGACCCATACCTATCACCGCACACTAAACTAAGATCAAAATGGATTAAAGATCTAAATATTAAGTCAGAAACACTAAACTTGCTGGAAGATAAGTTAGGTAGAACTCTTGATGACATTGGCATAGGAAAAGACTTTATGAACAAATCTTCAGTAGCACGGGAGCTAGCACAAAGAATCAACAACTGGGATCTCATCATATTAAAAAGCTTCTGCACTGCAAGAGAACTCACCAACAGAGCTAAGAGACAACCTACAATGTGGGAAGAAACATTTAGCAGCTGTAGCTCAGACAAAGGCCCATTATCAAGAATATATAAAGAACTTAAAAAAAATCAGACCTCCCAAATTCAAAGACCCAATTCAATAATGGGCATTGGAAATGAACAGACATTTCTCAGACAAAGAAGTAAAAACAGCAAGTAAATATATGAAAAAATTTTCAACATCACTGGTCATTCGAGAGCTGCAGATGAAAACAACACTGAGATTCTACCTCACCCCAGAAAGAATGGCTGCTATCAAGAAATCAACCAATAACAAATGCTGGTGGGGCTGTGGGGAGAAAGGAACCCTGCTCCACTGCTGGTGGGAGTGCAGACTGGTGCAACCACTGTGGAAATCAGTATGGAGATACCTCAAAGAACTAGGACTAGAGGTCCCATTTGACCCAGCTATTCCCCTACTGGGAATCTTCCCCAAAGAATTAAAAGAATCATACCACAGCGATGTATGTGCACCCATGTTTATAGCGGCACAGTTTGTAATAGCTAAAACTTAGAAACAGCCCAAGTGCCCATCAACTGGAGACTGGATAAAGAAGATGTGGTTTTTTTTTATAAAATGGAGTACTACTCAGCCATAAAGAATGAGAAACTAGAGACATTTATAGCTAAATGGATGGATATTGAGAGAGACAGACAGCTCAGCTGGGACAGCGGGACAGGGTTCTGAGGGCCTCGGGGCGGCCATGGGCTCCGAATTTAAAATGGCTGTGGCGACTGATGAGTCATATGTGTGAGGGAAGGGATGCATCAGAGCTGGCCCTCTGGGGTGGCACCTCCTCCCTGACAGCCCCTGCCAGGAGTCCTCACCTCTGCACTGGCCCCAGGCAGCCTGCCACTGTGCTGCGTTCTGGGGCCTCAGGGAAGGGATGGGCTGGGTCGGGAAAGTGGCCCCTGTGGCCCGTGGGCCAAGGCCATTAGGAGTGATAATGTGGCCTCAGAGACCGTGGCTGCATGTGATCTGTCCACAGCCCTCACTTGGGCCAAGGCTCCGACGGGCATCTTCCCAGCCTCTGTCTGTAACAGTCACCTCTTAGGAGTCTCAGAGTGGCTTGGCTTCACATGTGGCCTCCGCCCCATGGTTCAGGCATCTGGTGATGAACCCTGAGTTTCCCCAACGTCTGTGCCCAGTCCTGTGGACCTGAGGCTAGACCTGAGCTTGGCGTGGAGGCTGCTCCTCGAATCACAGGGGTCCTGGCTGTCCTTCAGGTAGCACCTGCTGCTGGAGGCCGTCTGTAGGCCGACAGCTGGCTGACCTTGGAGCTGCTTTCTGGTGGTCAAGATGCCATTTGGGTGCATCCCTTCTCTGTACCCTCCTCACCTGCTTCCTTGCCTGCAGAGCGATCTGCCCTGTCTCACAGAGTTCATGAAGGGCAGCCCTCACCCCTCCACACCTGCCATATCCACTGTACCATGCCTCCGACGTGCTGTGCCCCACTGTGACCACTGTCCCTCACTCTCCCCCGCCCCCTGGACACTGCACAAGGACAGGCTCCGTCTTCAAGCTTCTGATGGGGTCAGTGCCACCCAGCTCCCATCGATAGGTGCCTCACCTTCTGTTGGAACTGGGCAGGTGGGGTTGTCCTAGCCTTCTGAGTTGTCAGGAGTTTGATGATGTGTTCGAAAAGAGAGATTTTAAATAAGGGGAAGGGAGGGAGAAAGACATGATTTGGAAACTATTTCCAAGATTTGCAAACAAATGTATGATATTTGATCTGTTCGTGACCCTTTTGCAGAGCTCAAGTTGCTAAATACCACTTGGTGGATGGAGAAAATATTTGGCAAGAACTACAAGCTGTATTTCGAGGGTTAGTGGTGGGGACTGCTCAAGAAGGCGTGAGCTTGTGTGTCCAGCAGCGATGAAGGGGCTGCACACGGAAGATTTTGGGGGAAATTAGAAACCAGGGCCATGAGAATATCTTAGAGAGTGCTGGTCGCTTCCAGGAAGGATTCACTAGCCCATTCCAGGTTAGTTTAGGAGCGTTTCCCACACTCACCTGTAGGTGGCGTCTTCCTGCTCACTGCTCCAGGTGTCAGGCAATCTTACGGGAGCTGTGAAGTACAAAGACCTCTGTTTTCCCAAGCACTGCTGGGGATAGAGCTCAGGGCCTCACGCCTGCTGAACATACGTCTACCCCTGAGCTCTCCCCCAGCCCCCAAGTGCTGCTTGTATGTAAAGTTCAACTCCAAGCCTCCTGCCAGGAGATTTCCTGCATGTCTTCATACTCATTGCAACTCCCTTGAGCTCCGCGGGCACCAGCTGCTTGAATCTTGTAACTTAGCGATTCTCCCAGGAGTACGCATCGCGTAGCATCCTGTACCCGACTGTGAGGGGGACAGAGCAGCCTCTTGGCCCTGCGTGGGACAGAGATGGCAAATAATCGGCATGCGCTCCAGTTCTGGAGGCTGCCTGGTGTCCTCCGGTGCAGTAACTCTCCAGGGCGGGAGCGGCCACAGGACAGACAGGGCCACTCTTCATGAAGAGGGGAGGAGGGGGAGAAGCTGGACCGTGCCCGCCAGGAAGAGGTGCCACTTCCCTCCCAGCCTCGTGAGAATGTTGAGGTTCACAGGTCCTAGCAGACTCTGGAGCTGCTGGAGCAGATGTGCAGCCCCGTCCTTCCCACGGTCATTGCAGTTGTGGAGTGGCACTTCCTGAACAATAGCCGACAGCACAGCCAGGGTGCCAGAAGACCAGCCAGGGCCGTGCTAGCCCCGAGTGAGGTGGCAGGGCTTCCTGCGTCTTCCAGTAGGTCCTACCCTGGAACCTGCACCGAGTTCCAGAGAGCTCAGTGTAGGAGCAGGAACTTCACACTTCCGGGGGGTGATGGCCAGGTGGAAAGGTTCTGAGATCCCCCCAGAGAAAGCCATGGGGTTGATCCCGTGGGCTGAGAAGGGTAAGGAGTCCGGGCTGCTCTCCCTGAATGGAAGTCTTTCTTCCCCCGAGAAAAGCTTGCAGTGACCAAGAGTGAGGCATCCTGATGTCAAACGCAGTAGAGAACTCATCAGGGTTGCTGGATTGTTGGGCCTTCTACACATCCACTCTGGTGATTGTTCCTCACCACCTGACCGCTGGTTGTCATGGATTTTGGTGAGACAGAGACAGACAGACAGGGAGAGAGAGAGAGAGTTTGTTGTTTCTCAGAGTTCTTAGACTCTTAGAACCATGAACTTTGGGCTGGAATAACCCTAAGAGAGCATGAATTCCACACTTTTATTCTCTATAGACTGGTGAATTGAGACCCGAGGAGGAGAAGGAACTGCCCAAGGTCATACAATAAGCTGACGGCAGAGGTGGGTCCCGGACAGAGCCAGCCGGGAACAGGGCTCACTGACTTTGTCTAATTACCCAAATCCACTGGCTCTGAAATCGGACTCTGGCCAGAGCCGCCACAGCATTCCGGAACCGAGTCGTAAATCCCGCGCCCTGCAGCACTCTGCTCTGACATTTGTTGTGTTTTACTGCCAAATGCTGCTGTTCTGAGATGCCATCTCCTGAGGGAGAAATTCTTGAAAGAGACACCCCTTTCCCAAATTAGGAGTTAATTAGCACCGTGAAAGGGCACCTCCACCGCCTTTGCAGCCTGCAGGCTTCCCGAAGCTGAAGCCAAGGAGCATCTTCTTATGAAGGTGCCGAATTGTCCCCAATCTCTGTTTGGAGAAGGGAGACTCTGCCTCTGGCCAGGCACCCCGGGGACCGCCGGGACGGATCTGCTAACTCCTCTCACCTTCTTTAGAGATAGCATCATCTTGTAACGCCGACAATAAAACCAGTAATTGTGGGCCTTTTGAAGCTAGGCCTGTGTGCCCAGCGTTTGTTTACCCTGGGAGACCAGGAGGCAGCCAGGGGGGCTGGCCCCATCACCCGGTCACCCTGTGCCCCATGACCTCCTGTGGCTCGCAGGAACTCTGCTGCTTCTCCATTTTTTGTTGTTGTTGTTGTTGTTTTGTTTTGTTTTTTTGGTACTGGAGATCGAACTCGGGTCCTTGTGCTTTCGAGGCAGGCGGCAGAACCACTGAGCTAAATCCTCAGCCCTCCATTTTTGTTTTTACTTGAAGAGCTCCATATGTCTGGGGTAGTGCATTCACCCCACATCTAGCTGTTGGGCCCGGGGAGCTCTTACTCCTTGGAGTTTGAAGAGAGCTGGTTCTGACTGTTGGAACACAAACTTCCTGGGAAAGCTGAGGCCCTGGGTTCCATCCTTACCCCTCTCCCAGCTGTTGGCCAGCAGCACCTCTGGCCTGGAGCTCTGTGTTGCTGGGGCTGGGGGGTCATGAGTCCGGGGGGCTCCTGCTGGGCTCGGGAACAGCATTTGTATTACTCAGAATTTAAATGAAGGTCTCAAAAGGCAAAACTAATGAAGATTTACTAAAGCTGCCATTGTCTGATAATTCAATACCAGCTCATTATTAGAACCACATTTATTGAGGTTTAATCACTGTGAAGCAGACCGCTCTGGCATAGCTGTCAAACCGCACACAATGTGTTCTTAATAATTAATCAGTGCAGTATCTTGTCGTTCTAGCGTTCATCTTGGGCTTGGGTGTGTTTTTAAAGAGATGCTGTCAGTACATTTTTGGAACTTGGTTGTCTTTTGTTTTTCAAAACTCTTCAGATCCTTTAAGCAAGGGGAAAGGAAAAGAACAGATTCCACCCCCAAATTCCACCCCTGCATCCTCACGGAGAACAAGTCCTGGAATGCGATTGAAGCTTCCTGGATCCCACATTAAGCTGCTGACATTTTGTTTTTCCAAATGAACAAAACCCCAAAGCCCCATGCATTCAGGATTTGCTTTCCTTTCTTGAAGTCTGCAGGCACTGAGGGTGGCGGACTTGGCGTGGGCCTGAGGATGCACTTGGTCCTGAGGCTGCTGGCCAGGAACTCCCCTACCTCGGCGGGCTGCCCTCTTGAGGGTTGGCTTCGTAGAGAAAGCTCAGGTTTGGAAGAGGCCTACAGAGTGAAACCTGGACTCAGACTGTTTTCTCACGTGGGCTGGGGAAGGTCAAGGAAGAGCTGGACATCACCCCGCCAGGGTGGGGGCCAGCTGTCACCCTGGCTTCCCTGCAGAGGGGCTGTGAGTCCTGTGGAATCACCCACAGGAAACCCTCTCTTACTGTGTTAGTGACTTCTCCAAGCCCACAGCTGGGAGGTTATCAGTACCCTGATAGTATGACGGCTGGCCGCTGGGTTGATGCATTTAGGTCTAGACTGAGTTGGCGTGGGTTGAAATCTTGGCTTCAGAGCCAGCCAGCTGTTTGATCCCAAGGAATCCATTTGTCCTTTGTGAATCTTAGGTTCCCCACTTATGCAAGATGGGGTGACATTAGTACCTACTCATAGGTTCTGTGGAAGCTGATGAGATGACTCAGGCAAGACTTGGCACCGGGGAAACACGTGTCCTAAGGTGAGGATGAGCCCCTGTGGCCCTTGTCCCTCCTCTGTCCCTCCTCTCTCTGCAAGTCCCTGAGTAACCTTGCAGGGTCATGGTGGCCCAGAGGGCAGTGGGACCCCTTGTATTACGGCACCCCTGCGCCTGCCTGCTCACATTCTGCTTGTATTCAGGGGCTTTTTGTCCCCCAGGGGACTTATGACAATGTGTGGAGATGTTTTGAGTTGTTCCAACTGGGGGGGGGCGGGGTTTGTGGGCATCTAGTGGGTGGAGGCCAGAGATGCCGCTGAACACCCAAGATGCCAGGAAAACCTTCATAACAAAGAATAGTCACCCCCGTTGTTGCTGAGGCTGAGGAGCCCTGCTGAAAGGTGGGCAGGCTTCTCTGCAGGGGGCTCTGTATCTGGGGGGAACCCACTCCGATGGAGCCACTCAGGAGGGTCACGGAAGGGTGAGCGATGCACAGATAGGGAGACCCTGGTGCAGTAGAAGAGGACAAAAAGCGTCCTTCTTGGGTAACTTGGGGCAGTCTGTCACTTCTCAGGGACCCATCCGCAGCAGCTCGGCACCCCAGCGCTTCACTCTGTCCTGGAGTTAGCGCCTCTGGCCGGAGGTCTGGACCCCGTGCATGCTGCTTTCCAGTTTCTTCACAGGACCACCTAGGCAGCCAGAAGCGGGGTCCTGTTCTCCACCCTGGAACCCCTCCTCTTTCTCCCCCTTAGCATCTGTCTTTTATAGGTGCCTTGATTCCCAGTCTGGACTCTGACCTTGCTGAATGGCCGGCTGTCCTCTGAGTGCCCCGAAAGAATGCCATGCCCTCCCTGAGAAGGGGAGCGGCCTTCTTGTGTGTCTGTGAGTGTGGCAGCAGCACACCCTCATGCTTGCGAGCTTTCTTCTCCCACCACGTCCGCTATCTTCTGCCCCAACCAGGTGAACTGGGGAAGTCGCTACCCGTGGTAGAGGTTCTGTTCAGGACATGACTCGAGGTTTAAAGCAGGACCACCAGCCCTGTTGCCTTTCTCAGAACCAAGGTCACCTCTCCTTCCGGGGAGGCCTGGTGAGTTCCCAGATGGAAAAGTGCAGGTTTTCGGGTCTTTGCACCGGTGCAGAGGTCAGCTGAGGGCAGAGGGTCTCTGCTGGGGTCAGGGTGGAGGGCTGGTGTGATCTAGACACTCAAGCAGAGAGGAAGCAATGGAGCACTCCAGGGTCGTTTTGGTCCTTGAGTTTGGGTTGTACTCACTGCAAAGATTCCTCCCTCCTCCCACCCTACCTTGGTTTGAAGGCTTCACCTCCAGTGAAGACCTGAGCCAAGATGCAGAGTCCAGCAGGGGGTTTGGAGGAGCCAGGGCCGCCCCAGCAGGGCGGACCCAGGTGGTCCCCTTCTGGCCTGGGCAGTCCAGGTTGGAGGCCTCACTCAGGACTTCGGCATCGGTCACGTGCCTTTCTGCTGGACAAGGAGTCTTCCGGCTCCTGGGATGTGCTCCCCTTCCGCCTTTCCATGGTTTGGATTCCTGAGACAGCAGAATTCACTGCAGGCGGTCCTCAGCCTTTCTCCAGTGCTGGCGTGGGGCTGTCTATGGGAAGGCTGAGCTGGCTGCTGAGATGTGTGCCCTAGGCTGAGGAGGGTAGAGGGGCGGCTGGAGCACTTGGAGCCTGAACCTGTGGGCTGCTGATTGTGGAGACTGAGCCAGAGTAGGGTGTGCGGGCGGGAAGGCCAGAGGCAGGATTACTACTGTGTCTGGTTGCAAGGGAGCTGTGAATGCTTAGCTGCACCCCGTCCTCCAGGTTATTCAGAGAGGAGGCAATTTCCATACTGCACAGCTTGTTGGCCTGGTTCGGAATTCTTGAATATGTGCATGGTAGTAAATGGGCTTCCTTTAAATTAAACCTCGGTCCTCAAAAATATCCAGGGTGGCCCTGGCCCTGGCACGGGCCTGGAGGCTGTTTAATCCTTGAACCACGTGGTCTTAGCCTGCATCATCAGTGCCTGCCCACCTGCCCCAGCCCCACCTGCCCTACCTGGCCACTCTTCCGGGGTCAGTCGCCCGCCTGCAGCTCTCAGGGGGCTTTTCAGAGTGGATGACACGGGTGGGAAGTGCTTGTGCCATTCCCATGAGACACACTGTCCTCTGAAGCTTCAGATCCCAGGCCCAGGCGCCCAGATGAGCCCCACTCCTGTCCAACCCTGTCGTCCAAGCTCAGAATGTGTGCTTGTGGAACTCTGTGCTTCCAGTCTGGGAATGTCCCCTCTCTGACAGTTACCTGAGGCAGAATGACTGACTGTGTACCTGGACGGGACCAGGGCTTTACTGGGGGACGGCCTGAAGCGGGAAACCCCGCAGCCCCCGACGCAGCTGAGGACACGTGGCTTCCCTGCACTTCTGCTGAATGCCAGGCTCAGGCCGGCAGCTCGAACCGGGCTCAGCACCCTGCTGCACCACACACTCATCCTCCTAAGGAAGGGTTCTGGCTCTTGCTTGGCGAGGCCCTGGGGCTGTCACCCACCCGGTGAGCAGAGGCCTGGCGCACTTCTGCCCTCGGGGGTTCCGCCTTTGCCTGGGCTAGGTGCCCTTGTCCTCCAAACGCCAGGCCTGGTTCCCCGGCGTGGGGGGTGGGGGCGGAGGCAGGAGGATCACGAGAGGGCGGAGCCGGCTCTTCAGACACACACGGGGGCTCCGGCGCAGGGCGCCCGGATGCAGCTCAGGGTGAGGGCCTTGGGTTCAGTTCTGTGTACCACAAAGGAGAAGGAAGAGGAGGAGGAGGAGAAGAGCTCTTTTGAGATCCCAGTAAAAGCTCTGGAGCCTCTGCCTAGAAGTGAACACAAGTATAAAATTCTGCCCGTCATTTTAGGTCCTTCAGAGACTCGCAGGAGTCCAGACGCCAGATATGAAATGCTGCGCTGCCCTGCAAGCTATCAGAAATCCTGTGTGGTTTATTATCGTGCCCCCAGCACCTAGAAACGCACTTTTCATGGAATAGAAGCAGGGAGTTTGTGTGGAGTAAAGGAATGGTAGCCCCAGTGTGCCTGCAGACTCCCGGGTGAGAGAATTCTAACATCGGGGCCTGAGAGATAAAAGGCATTAGGTCTTATAAATGACGTCCCAGGAAAATCTGGAAGGCCAAGCCATGCGCAAGACCCTTGAGCCTTGTTGAGGCTGCAGTGGGCTACCTGGGGGACGGATTGTGAAACCTGCTCTAGAAACAATCAGACGGGGAATTGGATAAATTGTTGGAGTCAGAGAATAGGAAAGCTTTGGGAACCTAACTGGAACCATGTGTGGCCACATATTGTTTTTCTCAGAGAAACGGCCTAATTAGATCTTAATTCCATATTGTCCTACGGTATTGGACGCATGGTAAGCAGGCCCTCACGGTATACAAACTGCCTCCACTTCTGAGAAGGACTAAGAGGAGGGCGAGACCACCTGGGGAAAGACCCCACAGACTGGTATGGATTTGATTTGTCACAAGCGCCGAGACCTGGGAGCCTTATTCATTTCGGACTTATTGATTATGAGCACTGAATACCAAACCCTTAAGGCAGCAGGGACTTGCTGGAGCCCATATCACACAGGGCCCCTGCCTTTGTCTTTGCGTTTAATTGCCCTGAAGTCTTCCTCCCCTTTGGGCTGTCCCCAGAGCCCCTTCCTTGGCATGGACACCAGCGCCTCACGCGCCGCCCAGCATGGGGCTTCCTCGGTGGGCGCCCTGGAAGCCTAGTTTGGTTTCAGGACTTAGCAAGCGCTGCTGCTCTGCAAAGGCAACAGTTCCGTTCCCCAAACACACAGAAGCATCGGAGTTCACAGCATGTGCTTTACAAGGGCAATAAAGTTTTATATGCAGCTCAGTGAAATACCGAATACAGCCAATTATGCACCAAAATAAATGGATGGGAGAGAATGGCTATATTTGGCTCAGACTTAATTATTTTGCATTTGAACTTCTCGATTCCATGTACTAAAATTCCATTCTGCCCTATTTCCTGGTTAGGTTACTGAACCCTGACTCCAGTAACCGAGCACTTCGGTGGAGTAGACTGCCCAATGTCAGTGGTAAGAAAATGCGAGAGGTTTGACATCAATTACAAAATTACACACAACATAAAATTTAACAACTTGAATCAGGCTTTCATTGCTCTTTAAAGAGACTCTATGGCTTTTTAAGATCTAAAAATTCATCAGTTTCTAAGAGTCATACCTTTCTGAAATGCACAGACCTTACTCTCAGCTTGAAATGGAAGAAGAAATCTCTTGTTTCTGTCTCTGTGTCTCCCTCTTTCATTTAAAAATAGGATTTAATTTCTTCAGTTTTTATTTTTCTAAGGAAGCACTTTCCTTTAATGAAAGAAAGAGTAAAAGACGTAGACCTTGGATTGTTCTCCTAAGATGGTAAAATTCTAGGGAGAGTGCGGCCAGAGCACGAAGCTCTCGGACTCGGCCATAAACGCGGAGGCCTGGTCCAGCAGACTGACTGCCCTTCTCCGTGGCTGTGTCCAGGCCTCCAGGCAGCCTTCTCTCCACCGCTCCTGGGTGCCTGGCCATCTTATAAAACACCACCGTGATCCTGCAGTCTTGGTCCCTAACAGGCCACCACGAAGCAAAGACAGGGCGAGGGCTCGAGCTCCTGAGGGAGTCTGGTCCCTGAGGGCCAGCCCTGAGGTCAGCAGGGGGACAGGGTGGACAGCTGACAGCTGTGGTGGCGGCAGGACATGGGGCTGCTTTCTGTTCCCTCCAGGTGGACGGCCTGCTAGGAGCTGAACACGGCAGGCGCCATGGTCCCTCAGCACGCCGTGCAGCAGGCGCCTTGAGTGAGCACCTGGGTAGCGACTTTGTGCACAGCGTGGTCACACTGTGTGATGGATCGTGTCTTGGGAAGGCATAGCCCCGAAGTCTCAGTGAGGCCTGGGCCAAATGTGCATAGTGCTTAGGGGAGAAAGGGGGCGTGCCCCGAGGTGCTTCTGCGTCTTGGGCAAGGGTGCTCTGGAAATCTCAGTACAGTGGACCCTTGACCTACGAACTCCATTGGCTCCCAAGGGCTGGTTGTAGCTCAAGTTGGTCAATGAAGGCTCAGGCTCCTCCCCACAGCCTTCAGTCTCTCTCCTGTGCACAGGCAGATCTCAGTGTCCTCAGAGAGACACTGACCCAGGATTTCTCAGTGAACCCCACACAGGAGAGGATGCTGTCATGTTCCTTCCAGACTCTCTAAGGGTTAGATCTGCACCCGAGACCATCTGGAAGCACAAGCGGCTGGGATTCAAGTTGTAACTCAAAACTTTGGTTGTAAGTTAAAACTAAAATTCTGGTCACAACCCAAGTTGTTTGTATGTCGGGCCAGTTGAAACTCGAGGGTCCACTGTAAGTGCTTCAGCTTTCCAGTGTTCTCTTGTGCAGATCTGAAGAGATTTGCAGGACATAGAAACAGCCTCAGTCTTAAACCACAGGAGGCCACACGATAAAATTCATCCCAATACTGATACATGGACAATACACACTCACACCTTGCACACACGCAATACAGGGGACATTGAAGAGGCCTGAGGAGATTTTATTTTTAGAGTTTTAAGGACAGCCTCCTCCCCTGTCAGTTTTGATGTCACAGTGGGCATCGGTGGCACCTTACCACAGTCCCAGTTTGCAGTAGGGCTCACTCTTGGGATCTTCCTTAGGTCTGGACAAATGCGTGATGACCTGTATCCGCCACATGAGTTTGTTTTTTACTCAAGTTGTTTTGTAAGAGGCAACTTCGGCAACATCACTTTCCTTAATAATGAGAATTTAAAAAGGATCACAAAACTGAAGAAACTTTGCTACTTAAAATATTGTTATTAAAGAATCTAGTATATGAATTTGTTGCTATTCCTCTTGGAGATATAGTCAATCAGTGATGAAATCAGTGATGAATGGAGACCACCGTGGTGCTGTCCTTTAGAAAACACTTAACCCACAGCGGGGAGAACTGGGGACAACGAAACCATTTTTATTGCCATGCTTGTCTCAAATCCAACATAATTTTATGAGAAAGTCATTAAACTTGTAACTACTGCGTTATCTTTTTCCTTGGACCATTTCTGAAACAGCATTACCTTTTCACACTTCACATTTCAAACATTAAAAACATTAATAGATGCTTTTACATAAAAAGCAAAGGACTAGGTTTCCCATCATAAAATGTTATGTTGTTTACACAAAAACCAAAGCTAACCTCGTAAAACTCCAGTGATTTCCCAGTGGGGTCCTGGGGCCCTTGGCTACAGCAGGCGCCACACTGCTTTCTGATGCTGACTGAGTTCCTGTGAAAGGCTCTGGCTCTCGCCGTTACTAATTGGGCTTTTCAAGGGGGGCAGGGCAGGCAAACAAGCATCTTCTCTCCCCTAAAGGCCCGAGTGGACACCTCTGAGGAACGGGGCAAATAATC
Source organism: Heterocephalus glaber (assembly GCF_053883595.1). Classification (NCBI taxonomy): domain Eukaryota; kingdom Metazoa; phylum Chordata; class Mammalia; order Rodentia; family Bathyergidae; genus Heterocephalus; species Heterocephalus glaber. The sequence goes on from NW_028258305.1 coordinate 47,395,795, forward strand.
CGAGGTGGAAGAATCCCACCCAAATGGCCTCTCTGGCCCCTCCAGCCTGCATCTCCACACTCCTCGGGCAGAGTCCCTAACTCTGCAGCTCCTCACTTCCCTCTAGGGCCCTTGGGCAAGTGGCAGGACCATGCTCCTCCTCGGCAGGAGAGGTACGAGGCCTTCTCCGGGGACACCTGTCCACTGGTGTGGCCTTCACTAGAGACCACATGTTCTTTCAAAACCTTCCATTAGGTGTCAGCAACTCTTAAAATACTAATGGCGAGATTTTTCGCCAGGCTGCCTAAAGTGGAATAAAGCAAGCAAAGCCAAGATGCTTTGCAAAGCTGAAGGGGATTGCCTCTTCTCTGATATCTGTTTTCCTGGTGAAGACGAGAATAAATATTTAAAATTAATTGTTTCTTTTTCTATGAAGATAAAGATGCAAACTGCTTTGACAGAATTAAATGTGAAGATCGGGTGTCCACTCACAGAACACGACAACTTACTTATTCTGCAACTTCAGAGAAGTGCTCTCACGTAGAATTATTCACAGATAAGGCATACTACAAGAATCCACTCATTTATTTATTTTTATTCCCCCAGTTGCCTTCTTTGGAGACACCCAGTAAGCATTGTTTTTGGATTTTCCCTTGGATATAAGGTGTACGATCTATGGACCTCCAAGTGATACCAGGGAAATATTATAACTCCCAAACGGCTGGATGTCCAAAACGCTGAGTTCATGTTCTCTAAAATCCAAGAATGAATTCTAGGAATGACAGAGGTCAAGAGTAGGAAGAATTTATTGAGGGAAAGAGAGACAGAAGTGGGTATGGATAGTGGGTTACCCGTGGACCCCACTTCTCAAGGGAGTTTTATTGAGCAAAGCCACAAGGTGAGGTGGGTTCAAAGTGGGACAAAAACTACAGTCAACCAATAAGATTACAGGTACAGTCACTTAGGTAATATTGATTAAATGGAGATCAAATGGGGAGGCAAGTCTCACAGCAAGCGTGCATGGACTGAACAAGGATTCTCCGAGAAGCAATGGGCTTGGGAGGTTTTGGTCCAAAGTGACTGATGCCTCTTTAGAAGATCAATCAGTGCTGTTCACCCCTAGGGGCAGTGTGTGGGTGTCATCAGCTCTCTTTGTCTGGAAACCTGGCCTTCAAAGAATGCGCCTCTAGTCACAGCTGTCCTCTGCACTGACTTCTTAGTGGACCTAGTCCCATCTGACTGCCTGTAACATTTCCAACTAACTTTGGTGTCTATAATGCCTTCACACTGGCAGGCGTAGGGAGAATAACATAGCAGTGTCTTTGACTGGGGAAACTGAGGCAAGGGTGATGTACTCTGCACTGTGTGATTCCACAATGTCCACACGCTGAGGACTCTGGGAACAGGGTGGGAATGTGGGCCTCCTCAGGGCAGAGCTCATGCTTTTAGAGGCTGTGTTGTCCTGCCCTCCAGGAAGGGTAAAGAATAGAGAGAAAGGGAACCAAGCCAAGATTGCCTTGAGAAAAGTTCCAAATCTGGCTGGGCATATCAAACAGAAACACCCTCGAGGACTGGCAACCTAAGGTGACGGGTAACAGGACAGCACAGTTAGTAAAGGCTGGGGACAGAGGCCGAGTCTGTCAGGGATGCCCTCCTGTGTGTCCTGAGACTCCATCTGGGCCTTGAAAGTGTGAACAAGATTCAGCTGGGCAGAGAAAGGGGGAGACCTTTGGAGGTCAGGCAGGTCACACAGGAGAGAAAGCTTAGCCATGGGAAGCTAGGCCAGGCCCGAGTTACTCAGGGCCCTGCGAGGCAAGGTGAGGCTCTGTAGAGGCCGGAGCAGATACCGCATTCTCTTCTCCCAATTCCGTCTGTCTATCCCTCTCTTATGTGGTGTTAGGTGCTCAGAATTGAAAGATGAGAAAGTCACAGTTCCCTCTGCGCTCTGTGTGCTCAGTGCCCACCTGTGTTGCTGGTGCTCAGTCGCTGATGAGAGGAAGGGTGAGTGATTGTGTGCTCTAAAGACCTCACAGCCTGGGGTAGACCGCACATCCGGATGTTTTGCAAGGTACTGACAGAAAGGCAAGAATGGAATCACGTGCAAAGAACAGAAGGCAAAGTGACTAGCTGCGTGGGCACAGGGAAAGGAAAGCTGGATGGTGGCATCTGTCAGCCTATCTGCTTGGCCACTGCAGGGCTGGACTGAGGGGATAGAATCCGTGGCCTGAGGGTCACACAGTTCTTTGGGGCTATGCTAAGGAACTTTGATTTGTACCCCGAGGAACCGAGGAGCACAGCAGCTTTCAATTGTTCGGGTGCCTTGGTAATACCTAGAAAGCACCTGGACTTCTAGATGCTGGGCCTCGCTCCAGAGCACATGATTTGGTAGGTTTCAGTAGGACCCAGAATCTGCAACTCTTACAAGGTCTCAGTTGGTACTGATGCTACTGGGATAGCACAGGGACTCGAGTCAGGGGCAAAGGCTCCCAGGCAAAGGAAGCTGGTGTTACTGTGCGGGGAGCTGCTGCTCCGTAGTGGGGCTAAGATCAGAACCCACATTTCCAGGCTCTTTCTGCTTTGCCTCTGTATTAGAAAATACAACTCAGACTTGGACAACCATAAAGTGTACATACAAGGGCCAAGTTTTTGCATTTTAAAGGTCCTTTTCTGTTTCAGAGAACAGGATGGGGTTCTTCTTTTTCTGTGGCCCTCGTCTTGAGCATGAACCTGGTCCTGCTTTAGTCTGATTTTTCGCTTTAAGCAAAAAGGCTCCATGATCGTCCAAGACATGGGACGATAAGAGATTCTCACCAGTCTCCATCTCGACTTTCTAATACTACCTTTCTATCAGAAACAATTCACAATTCTATGAAGGAAAATCTGAAATGGAGGGAGTCAGGCATGGAAGATAATTCCCAAAGTGATGAGAAGAAAGACTTCATTATTTTGTTGCTTTTTTCGTCTTTTGGCAAGAAAACATTTGATGAAGCTAGTTTTTTAGTGGCACATGCTTGGGCTGGAAATTTTAATTTCCTCTGCCAAGCTTCCTAAATGCAGTCATCCTTCAGGCTAGAGCCATCACAACATGAGCCATATTTACTTGAAGCAATAACATATTTCATGAATGCAGTTGCTTATTGACCTGGGGATTTCAACTGCAAGGAGACAAGGAATGTGGAACCGTGCTCCGCATAGAGCCGTGTGCTTCTCCTGTTGTGTGTGTGTAACAATAGGTTCTTTCATGACACAACTTCCTGGCAGTGGGTGGTGAAATTTGATACCTGGCACAAACACAATGGAATTATATAATACCAAAAATGTTGATTGTTTTCCTCCTTGCTAATTAACTCCTCTGCTCAAGGACGCACTGAGGATGAGGTCAGCTCGTGGCTTTGATTCTCCAATAGTTTCCATGCCCTTTTAGGCACTGTCAGAGTGGTGCGTGATTGTGGATGGAAAGAGTGTCGAGGCTGCTGGCACCCTCGAGGGCTTGGTGGCGGCTGACTGATTCCGTGGAATGAGGCTCTGCGGGGTCCTGCTTATCATTCGGGCTCTGGCCGACCAGCACCTCATGGCTCTCTCCCTCCTGGGTTCCATGGTCCCTGGACACAGGGCCCGCTAGTGTGGGCGGCACACAATTCTCTTTCAGAAGCAGTTTTGCCAGCTATATCCCTGGAAAGTGAATTTTGATAGACGTTGGAAGGCACAAAAACCCAGCTCAGTAGCTGTCCTCATCTTACAGATGAGGAAATGACACTGAGAGGACAGAAGCAGCAGGTAAATCGGCTAGAAGGCGTAGAGGTGAGGATCCAGTCCGACTGGTCTTCCCCAGCGCTCAGTCCTACCTGCCTCGGGACAGAGGACTCTACTCTCAGCGATGCAGGAGCAGCTGTAACAGGGTTTCCTGAAGGATAAGGATAATTTGAACAGTGGCCCAACAATGTACTGAGTGGTTTTCTTCTACCTTTTCCAAAATATTCTATTGTCATCGTATTGTTTTCAGAATGGTCACAAGCAATTTTATGACAGTTTTGAAAGATCCAAGAAGGAAAGGTGGCAGTGCTAACGCCAGGCAGCTATGAAGGTGGGAAGAGAAGCTCCCAGGCCCGGAAACGGAAGTGCCGCCCAAACATAACCCACAGGAAATCCATGAAACAAATGACTGATACATTTGCCAACACCGAAATTAGAAACTTCTGCATGACAAAAGAAAGCGTTGATAAAGTGAAAAGACAAGCTACAGGACAGGAGATGTTTTCAGCGCATGTGCCAACAAAAGTCCAGAGTCCAGAGCGTGTAAAGAGCCCCCGCGAGTCAGCAGGAGGGGGGAAAGTACCCTGCTGCACAAAATAGTCAAAAGTCTTAACAAGCAAGTCACAGAAGAACATAAACATCCGATAAAAATATAAATGACGCTCAGACTTACTAGAATAAATGAAAACAATAAATGTGTTCACACTCACCCATGTGGGAAGAATGAAAAAGTCGGACGCAAGCAAATGTTCCAAGTAAAGATGTGGAAAATGAAGACATTTTACATTGCTAGCTAACCTGTAACTCCACACAGGCACTTCTAGGCACGTGCCCTGGAGAAAATTTACTGTATTTGTACCAGGAGACATTGACTAGTGTGTTCACAGCGGCATTGTGTATGATAGGAAAAACTTGGGGTCAATTCAATCATTGATTTGTAGTACAGGTACTTAACAGAAAAAATACATTATACACGTATGAGTCTTAAAATCATCCATTGAAGGGCAAAAAGCAATTTTAAAAATTGTAAGCTCAGTATGACACCATTTATTTATATACATTTAGAGTCTAAACGTTGAAACCCAATCCCTGTGTTGGCATCAGAACACAGGGCCTCTGGTCATAGAGGCAGGACCCTCAAGAACATGATTTGTCTCTTATGATACAGCCCGGAGGGTTACCTCGCTGTCTGTACTGTCTGGTGTCTCACCTGACACCAAATTGCTGGCACCTTGATCTTGGACTTCTCAGCTTCCGGAATTGTAATAAACTCAGTCGATGGTACGGTACTCAGTTATCTATAAGCTACTCAGTTAATGATATTTTGTTATAGCAACCTGAATGCACTAAGACACTTTTATACATGTTTGAAATACTTAGCAATTCTAAAATTAATAATAAAAAAGGAGAAGGAACAGATTGGAAAGCGATTTAATTACTATCATCAAATTAGATAATTCCATGATCTAGAATTTAGTGGGAAGCAGGTACTAATATTTTCCTTCAAAGAAAACATTTAGGCTGTGGGCAGAGAACTCAGGAGGCGCGAGTGCTGCTCAGACCCCGAGATGGCTACTGTGCAGTGTTTAGGATTGCCTCGTGCAGGGACTTGGACGGGAGACCGAACTCCATCTGTCTGGAGTGGTTTAGGGTTAAGCTCCTTGCCTGGAGAATTTCTCTGATCAAAACTGGCACTGTGCTGGGTGAATCCGGCCTGTTCTGTGTTTCCTGGGAGTCTGAACCAGGGCCGAGGTACAGATGTCACCAGCAAGTTCATCTTCCACGGAGGCCAGTGCAGGAGCTGGAGGTGTGCAGCCCCTCCTGCAGCGGGGAGTGTCAGGCTGTGGCCCGAAGCCTCTCGGTGGCAGTGCCAGGCAGGACACTTGCTTGCTCACGAGGTCAGATCTTTTATTTTCAGAGTCCCTTGCAACTAAACATTCCTGGCTTTAGTGTTTTATTTTTTCCTACTTTTTCTTCTTCCACCACCCGGCAGTGTGATTCTTTCACCTAGAGGCAAAGTTTCTCAGGCAGCCCTGGTCTCATTCAAGGCAGTGACAGGCCTATTTGCTGAAGGCGAGCCCTGGGGAGGTCCGTACAGAGGAAACCTTTGCAGCGCCAGCTCCCTTGAAAGCCACAGATTTATTGACTGGGACTGACAAGTTGTTTTCCCGTTTGAAATTTGTAAATATGAAAATAGGGCCTAGATAGATGGATGCCTTAGGCACAGAAGTTACTCATTTTGCCCAACTAATAGCTAATTACAGAGGTGGAATGTCAGCAGACCAACACTCGTTCTGTTCCTAGTCTTCACATTTACCATGTGGTGAGTTTGAAGAAACCAGCATAAGAAAATATGGTGACAAGATGCAGGTGATAAACATGAAACATAACACCAGCGAAAAGTGGTGCCACACATCAGCAGGGCTTTGATCTGCACATGTCCTGTGCAGAGCCACCAAGAATGAGCCTGCCCCAGTGGTGACCTTATGGATGTGTGGCGTGGATTGTTCCTAGGGAAGAATGTTTTCTGGGCAGGCACCAAAACTGGGCAATTTTACAGCAAGTGAACGTGCGTCTGAAGCCAGGGAGATCTAGCTTGGAATTCAGCTTTCCTGGTAACTAGTTGTAAGACTTGGAGCAACTCTTGGACCTTTCAGAGCTTCTTGTCCTCCTTGGAACATGGGGATGGGAAGCACGGGGAGGTTCAGAGGACTGACTACCAGAGACGAGGCCTATAAAGCCCGGCCCGGGAGGTGCTGAGCTTGTAGTGAGCATGCAGTGAAATGCTGACAAGCTCCTCGATGCGCCTGACATGGTTGACAGCAGCCATGCACTGTGACTGCCTGGGTGGACATTCGAGGACTGTCTTCTTGCCTCAGAGGCTCTCTCACCTCCTTGTGGCTAGTATTTCCCAGAGCTGAAGGCTTTCTACCAGAAGTAGTGTAAGATGAGCTTCTTTGATCAAAAGTGCCCAGGAAATACAGGCCAGTGCATTTTCTGTTAGAAGAAAACGTTAGACATACTCAATTTGTAGCAGAGTTTAGTTGGGCCGTGAAGAATTTGCTTATCAGGTGGCCCCAGAACCGTCAGGGGTTCAGAGTGACTCCGAGGTCACCATGCAGCTAGGTAGCACTGGTAGACAGGAGAAGAGCAGAGACGAGCAGAAGGCGACAGTGAGGGGGGACAGTGGGTCCGTTAGCACTGGGCCAGTTGCAATGCCCGGTTGCCTGTGGCTGCCTGAAGCTCGAAGTTGGGTCCAAGTTAGGTCCGAACTCACCGAGTACAGAGAAAGCATCAGGCCGAACCAAAGTACGCACAGAGCAGCTTTAGGCCAAACTTAATTAAATTTAACAGCCCCTTTTGAAGATTTACAGCGCATACTTGCCTGACTGCTGTAAGGAAACGCATTCAATGCCATTTAATGTGGTGTTTCTAAAATTAACTGAGCCAAGGAAATCCTTTCGGCCTCGGTGCTGCTGCTGCTCCACAGAGCCCGAGTTCTGTGGCTGACTGCGTGGCTGTCCAGTCGTCAGCGGTGGCCACTCGGAGTCCAGTGAGAGGTGCTGACCGCTAGGCAGCCTCTCCCCACAGCAGCTTAGCCGGCTGGGTTTGCACTCAGGCACTCGGGGAACCTTCCCATGCCCCCCAGGACTCAGACAAGCAGAGCACCGAGCTGCTGTGCTCCCCAGATGGGCTCTCGGTCCTGGCGGGTGCTGATGGATGAGGGTGCTGGCATCACTCTGGGCTGGGAAGCAGGAGCACCGTGGTCGAGTGCTGCAGCAGCGTCTGGCAGCCAAGCCTTCTCTGCACCAAGGGCCGGGTTTAGAGCTGGCTCCAGACCAGGGCCCTGCACCCTGTGCTCAGGGCAGCCAGGACCCCCACGCACATCCCCGGTTGGGAGGCCCTGTTCCATCTGAATGGCAGCACCCACGGCACCAGGGGCCTTTGCTGCCTTTGCTGCCTGCCCTATGATGTGGCCTACGATGACTTTTTCCTCTCTCGTATTACAGTGACACAATGCAAGGAACAGCCTGGTGGGGCTGCTGCACTTTAACTTGCTCCTCCTCACCTGGGGCATCTTGCAGATTGAGATCCAGAAAGCCTGGGATGAGCTGGACATAGGGAGTGAGCAGCTAGGCCCCGACTTGGGCCTCTCCAAAGAGAACCTGCTGTGTATCTGGCCTGTGGACCTTTGGGCTCCAAACAATGCAGCCGATGTTTTGTCTCTGTTAGAATTTGCAGCAGGACTGTAAGAGGGCCTGGCAAGATTCTTACATCCATTTGAAAAATGAAGACCCTGAGATTCTGGGGAAGAGTGACTTACCAAAGTCGACTCACAGGGAGGAACCTGTCAAGCACTCTGTTTACCTTCTCGGCAGAGAACAGAAGGAACACTGCTGCGTTGTTACTGAGCCCTCTTCGGGTACTTACTGCCTTCTGTTACTGTTCTGTCCATGCCCAGCAGCACCCGGGGGCGACATCAGCTCCTGGAGGATAACATGGCATCACAGACATCTTTCCACCTCCAGCAGCTCTTGGCCCTGGGACCGACAGCACAGTAGATGTCTGATGAATGAATGAATGGGTTTTTGAGCCATTGAGTAACTGTGAGCAGAGGAAAACCTCCCGTGGGCCTGGAGTTTGTAATCTCATTGGTTGCAGCAATGATTCCTCATCTTTTTGGGCACTGAGAATCTGATGGCATCTATGCTGCTTCGCTCAGAAGGGCAGACATGATGTCTGTTATTCTACATAGGTTCTGGGGGTGTCTTAGGGGACCCCGAAGCCAGGTTCTATGGATTCAAGAGTGAATGCTCAGCTAACAGGGCTGTAGCCTTACATCAAAGACCTGTCAGATGTAGGTAAAATGCTTTTCTTCCATGATGTGCTTTGCCAGTGGAGCTCCTCTCCAAGCAAGGGACAGAGATCTATGTGAGTTAAAGTGAATTACACTTATTTCTGGTTTGTGTGAGGGGAGAAAGGTTATTGGGATGGCTTATAGGCCCAGTGGGAGAACTGGAAAGGAGTAAGATAAGAACCCATGGGCCAGGAACTTTAGTGGCTGGAGAGCCAAGGGTTTGGAGGTCATTACAGGGTTTCAGAGACATAGCCGGGGCTGCTTTGAGCTCTTGTTCCACAGGACTGCGATGAAGGAGAAAACGGCTACTTTCTATCAGTTTTAATAATAGAAATAGAAACTTCTGCGGAAAGTCTCTCAGGGCGTGCCCTCTCTTCCCACCCGTAAAAGGACCAAGCCCGGGAGGCAGCTGTTCGTGTTGGGGCATTGGCCTCACCTTGGTGCACAGCAAACTGAGGGAGCAGGGATCCCGGGGAGGGATGAGGCGTGGGCCGAGAAGTCTCTCCAGAGAGAAGGAAATATCGGGTCCCCGGTGAAATCCCTGCGGCACTGCCTAAGATGCGGTCTGTGTTTTCCGTATTTCCTCTTCTGGTGTCTTCCGCTGCCTGCGGCTTGGTGGGTGGTCCTTTGTCCTTCCTGGGCAACGCTTAGCTGCACCGTGAGCCTCCTGGAGTCCCTCCCCATCTATCTGGACTTAGTCCCTGTATTTGTTTCCAGGGCTGCTGTAACAAAATGCCACCAACTGGGTGAATAAAAAACAGAAAGTTACTCTCTCTCGCTTCTGGAGGTAAACAGCAGGGTAGGAACAGGGTTGATTCCCGAGGAGTTTCTGAGGGAGGAGATGCTCCCTGCCTCTCCCAGCTGGTGGTGCCCGCAGCCCTTGGCTTGTGGATGCAGCACTCCAGCCCCCGTCTCTGTCCATGCAGCACCTTCCTGTGTCTCTGTCTCTGTGTGGATCTTACCTGGTCTATTTCCTCTTTTTAGGAGGTCACCCATCATCTTGGAAGAAAAGCTGGCCCTTCTTTAATGTGGGTCACCCTAATCGAGCATCTCTGCAGTCACCTTTCCTGAATAAGTTTGCAACACTGCTGCAGTGGGGCAAGGGCTTCACTGTGGGCGGGTGATCAATCCTCCAACTGACTAGAAAGGGGGACAGTGTGGGCCACAAAGAAAGAAAGACAACAGAGACTTGTGTAATTGCAAAGGACATGGGGGGTCGGGAGGTCAGTGCCTCAGCGTGGGCAAAGACAGAGACACTCCGAGCTGGCCGCTATGAATGGGTGGACACAGTAATCGGAGGGAGCATCGGGTGACTCGGGCCAGTGGTGACCCTGTGCTGCCGAGGGTCTTATGCTGATGAGGACCCTGAGCTGGGCAAAGCTTCCTTACAAGAGCAGGCAGGATGAGTTAAGTGGATGTGGAATTTGTCTCTCCCCAGGTGAAACCTTTCTCTTTTTCTTATTACTACTGGAAGACCCAGGATGACTTCAGCTGATGTTCTCTTGCCCTTCAGCATCACAGCATCACGGGACCACTGAGGTCTCAGCTGTGACCAGCGGCAAAATGGAGTCCTATTTCTGCACACCATAGCCGGCTCTTGGGCAAGGGGACATTGGCCTCAGACAGCTGGAGTCAGGCTTATTTATGGAGCGATCTCCCCCCAGATCATGTAGAATGGCTCTCGGCACTTCACTGTGTCTTGGAGAGGCGCCCTTGAGCACAGGCCAGCGTCTCAGCTCAGACCCAGCCCAGCTCTTCCAGGCAGCCGTTGCCGATGGCCACAGCTCTGGCCTGCTTCTCCCCTGAGCCTCCCTATCTTGGCCACGTGGCTGCTCTGCAACCTCCGCGCCTTCTGCTCCCTGTGCCTCTCACCTCTCGAGAGTGTAGTCTTCCCGAGGGCGAGAGTCCGACCTTTTCAATGACCTAGAACATGAGAGTGCTTGAAAGGTGTGGGGTTGACGGAACGGTGACAGCAGCACCTGGGACCCCCCAACTGTGTGTGGAACCTTTCCAGACAGGGTGAGGTCGCCGGCTGGACGGTTTTCCTGGGAGGGCCCTGGCTCATGGCACCTTCTTTACTTGAGCCGGTCTCTGCCACCCAGACTCAGCCTCTGGACTCATCTTGGGGCCAAATGGCATTATGATGGAAAAGCTCCTTTGGAGACGTGTGCATATTGGTTCTCTAGGGTGCAGGACGGACACAAACATCTGAGGAGTCAGGAAAGCCGGTGTTTGGGCTTGGTCTGAAAAATCCTGCCTGCCCGAGCACTGAGCTCGGCTCTGGAGAAGGGTCAGTGAAGAGCAGAGGGATGGCAGGCTCTGTGTCCACTTTGGCACCAGGAAAGGGCAGGCCTGGGATGTGCTCTGTTTGGCCAGTAACAGTGAAGTGTCCCCAAGGCAGACTCCGAGAGACAGGAGAGCCCAACGGGAATCAGGAGGATTTACTTCAGGTTTTAGGCAAACACCGGCTCAACGGACTCCCGTTCAAAGGAAGAGCAAAGAACAAAGAGAAGCTCCAGTTTCCACACATTTGGGTGAGGGAGTGGTCTTTCTGGTGACAAAGCAGGTGAGTTTCCTGGAACAGGACAGGGCAGGCAGTTTTGTGACTTTGCCTTGTAAGGAGACAGCATCTTATGACTCATATGGGGACAGAGCGTCACAAACTTTGTTTACAGGACGGAGTTGTCAATTTCGTCTGTACTAGAACAAGGAGTGACAGCCTCAGGGTGGAGGGGGGACCCGAGGGGGGCTGCCCACAGCGGGAAGGACTTGTTTTCTTTAAGTCCTGCTTCCTCATGGGGCTACTGGGGGAAGAGCAGCTGTTGGCGGGGACCATGTTGTGTCAGTGTGCAGGGGTGCATGGTCCCGAGAGGCTTGCCAAGTGAGGGACAGGCTGCAGCCCACCGGGACGTGGGGCTCACAGCCAGAGATCAAAGCCACCAGGCACCTGGGTGGGGTGGTGGCAGCCACTGTGTCCAGGCCTCCCTGCCCAGAGCCATAAACCATCCCTGACAGGTGGCATCTCCGGCAGGCCGTATTTCAGCCCGGACTCAGGGACTTTAATGTGAGCCCATGCGTGTCTGGGGTGAAGTCGGCCGAGGCTGACGTGTGGCAGTCTGAATTTACGCCCTGGGAGGACAATGGGATCGACCGACTAGACCCATATGTGTTCCGCCCCAGCCTGGGGCTCAGGGAGCAGCACAGGGCCCGGGGAGGGACTGGGAGGGATTTTATTAGGATTCTAGCTAAAGGTGCTGAACAGACCCTCAAATAACAACTCCGGGAGATATTTTTAGGGCTCCTCCAGCCTCCTCCTCCTCTCTCATCCGTAGTTGTCATTGCAGCCTTGAGCTTGAAGGAATTTGTAGACATAAATCCACAAACATACCCTGCATTAGGAGACTGACACCTCAAAATCACTTCTTTGGCCTGGCAACTCCAAGAATTCGGATCCTCATGGCATAGCTCTGCATTTTGAACACAGCAGGACTCAGTTTCCTTTGTAGCTCTGTCCCCAAGGAAAGCTCAGGGCCCAGAGATGGGTAGCCACCCCGTCCAGTCCCTCCTGTCTGGCCCCTGCCTAGTGACAGGCCCGAGAATCAGGAGGCGGCCACACTGCTCCAGCCCTCCCAGCTCTGAGATCCACTTCCCTCCACTGGCGAGCACTGAGGAGATGCACTGAGGAGCTGCACTGATCCCATCTCTACGTTTCTGCTTTGCCCTTCCTTTCCCAACACGAGGAGTCTAAAATTCTTCCTTCAGGGACGGGACACAGTCTGCTTCAGGGTGCACGGGGCCTGACACCAGCCCCTTCTTGAGGGCAGACGTGCAGCGTGTGTGTGCTGTGGCTATGTGCCAGGGCCAGCGGGAGACAGAGAGCATGGGCAGCTAGCGCTGGGCACCTACTGCTGGTCCTCTTCCACCAGCCCTTGGCAAGTGGCCTTTTCCGCTGGCACATGGGCTTCCGGCCCACAGTGGTGGGCTGTGTGAGCAAGCATGCTCGGTGAAGAAACACACAGCAGTGGTGATGCAGGGAAGAGGGCTGCGATGTCGGCAAGGCACCCGTCAGAGTCAGAGCGAGAGGACTGCTCTACGTGGCAGCTACGCTGTATCTCGGAGCTGGCCTGAGGCTCGCCACTGTCTCTCAGCTGGGGATTTGCTCTGCTGGAATTTACCCGCACCTGTTTGCCTTTCCACAGACTGTTAGGATGACCAAAGGAGAGGACCAGTGTGAAAGCCGTTTACAGATCACAAATAACAAACTGTGTGTCGGGTTTGGAAAGCCGATGAGGGCTGTGGGGCTCACCTGGCCCAGCGCTCTTCCCAGGGAGGTCCAGAGAGTTCGGACACACACGCCAGGCTCGTGTGACGAGTGGTCCACACACAACAAGGTGGACCTAGGGAAATGTCCTTGGGGTTAGGAGCTGCTCCAATAGGGTCAGCTCTGTCATCTATCCCTGCAGGACGCCACCTCGGGGAGGTTCTGACTTGTTTTGTTTCCACCACAGCTGAAACCATTTTTGTAAATATTATTTCAAAATCATGTCAGCTTCCCATTTTGGGTTGGGATTTCTTCCTGCCGGGAAGTTTCTCAACAAGAACTCAGGTTCCCCTGTGTGGGCTTCCAGCCCTCTTCCCTGCCCACCCACCACACTCCAGGCCAGCAGAGGGCTTGGAAGACCCAGCTCCTAGGTAATGAAAAGTGGATTGCTGGCAAATTTCTTAAGATAATAACATGACAGGAAAAATAATGATCCAGTTTTTTAAAAACTGGCAGGGAGAGAATTGTCTTTTGTTCAGCAAGATACCTGGATGACACTTTGGAGCACGAAAGGTGAGCTCCCAGAGGGCTCGGCTGAGCTGGGCTGGATGGAGGCGGTTTGCACCTTGGCTGAAGAGCTCTGAAGACTCTGTAGACACGTGTCCCGCTTCCAAGCCCCTGATACCCTTGGTCAGGGCATCCGCATTTGCAAAATCTCCCAGGGGACGTGTGGCCAGGGCTGTGATGCCCCTGGGTCAGAGCCAAAGACATGGGCAGGGGAGAGTGACAGCTGGCCCCTGGCTGCAGGATAACAGACGGAAGGGGAGGCCCCGTGGGTGGCTGCGGCTCTCACAGGAGAGGACCAGAGGCTGTGAGGAAGGAACTCTGCCGTCCCAACACGGCTGTTGCTGGGCTGCTGGCGACCCAGCCCCCATTTAGCTCCCCTCACAGCGAGGATCGCTGTGCGCCCGTCCTGTGCTGTGGGGAGGGGCGGAGCCTTGTCAGCGCCAGTGACGGGCCCAGGAAGTGGGAGCAGGGACCAGCAATTCCACTGGAGTCACAGGGAACAGGGCCAATCAAAGAGCTGCGAATGCTCGTGCTTCTTGTGGACCAGGCATTCAAGGTGCTTGTACTCACGTCTCTGTGGAGCGTGCCCAGCCGCTGGCGGGCCTGGAGCTTACAGGGTGCCGAGAGGTGCGCCCCAGGGTAACGGCTGCCTCTCCCCCTCCTCCGCTGTCCTTCACGCCCGCCCTCCAGCCGGCCTGAGAGGAGGGTGAGGCCGGGGTTCACCCCCGACCCCGGAGGAGGCTGGTGTTCGTGTGCCAGCTCTGCGTCCGCCCCTGCTCTGCGAGTGGCCGTCGTTTGGCCCCTCCAGGCCAGGCTTCCGGGTTGTCCTGACCACGTCAGCCCCGGGGCGCCTGCTTCCGTTCGAAGTCCAACGTTCCTGCTCATTTCTCCTCTGACTTGTTTGTCCCCTCTCGCCTTTCTCCATGTCCATTCATTCCTCTCCTCCATTTACGCCTTTCCTCACCTACCTTCCTCCATCATCGCTTGAACTTCCCACGGCTTTAATCTCACTTGGTAACTGTCCCCCTTGATGAATCTATTTGTGAATGAGTTTGCGTGTAAAACACTTCCGGTCCTTCTTCATCAGGTGGTCTCCTCGGGTTGTCTATCGGGAGAGTCTGTCCTCTCCGTGGGCTGCGGGATCTCAGTCTCTGGTCCAGAGGCACCCGCTCAGCCCCTCCCAGGTTGGCTCTCAGCCCCCACGCTTGGTTGATAAGATACTCGTTTTGGCAGCTGGAGAGCACTGAGTCTACTAATGGCTTTGGTTGACCTTTGCTCTAGATTCAGGAGAGAGGAATGGAGACCCTTTTTCCCACATGGAAGTAAATAGCCGAGTGTAGTTTATGCCCAGGTGTTTGCCATATACTTGATACAAAACCATGTCTTGGAAAACTATAAGCCAATCTAACTAATAGAAATAAACTGAGTGAGAATCATTATTTTTTATTGGTACCACTTAATGTGAAGAAAAATGCACAATTTCCAAAAATATGGAAAAAACGTTCCATTTGCCTTATTGGGTCCAAATGTTAGGTTTAAATTATTTTACTATGCAAACTTTCTTTCATATCTTGGCAGTGGTGATTTCCATTTTTATTCCTTTGGTATCCATAATCTTATGAGAATCAGAAACACATGCTTTGAGATCACTGGACAGCTCCTCCTCCAACATTTAAAAAAACGCACAGGGAGGGTTATTGCTCTGGTAGCAAAAATAACAGAAACGCTCCGGGGGAAACTATGAGGACATCCAGACTGGATGGGAGAGGTTCAAAGGTGCCTTCTGGTTTTCATGCTTTTGATTTGCAAGTCATTAAGCTGGAAGAACCTCTGCCTCCTGCTGACTGCCACGAGGAAAGCAGTCCTTTCTTCCCCGGTAGAGAATGCTTAGGCAGTGGTCGCAGTATTGGAGGAGAATGGGAGATTTGGCTTCTCCAGTCCTGTTCAGCTGGGCACTGGTTGCTTGGGCAGGTGGGCTACAAGTGGAAGGGATTCCGGCCTCCCTTGGTCTCCAGGAGGTGGGCATCTGGCAGAGGGAGAAACACACGAGACCTAGGAATCTCAGAGATGAGGATAAGTCAGTGAAAAGGTTGAGAGCTTTGTGCTCTTTCTTGAAAAAAGAATTCTTAGAGAAAACAATGTAAGAATAGCCAAATAGTGGGCATGAGAAGTGGAAGGTGAGAGGGATGCAAAAGAAAGGCGAGGTAGGTGGGCGTTCAGCCTCCTCCAGGAGGAAGACATCGGGGCACCAGGCAGCTGTGCCCGGGTGCTGGGTCCTAGTCCAGACCTCGTATCTGCATGGTCCGTATCTGCACAGATCGGCATGTGTCTGTATCTTCTGGGGTCCTCAGCCAGCCATCCTGACTGTGACTGTTTGTACTCTCTCACTGCGAAGTTATGCTTCAGCACATCATCAGCAGGGTTCTAGTGCTAGGATGGGAACAATTGACATCACCAGTCTGCTTTAGGGACCTTAGATGCAGTGAGGGAGGGAGAGGGAGAGGAGAGAGAGAGGGAGGAAAAAGAAGAAGGCAGGAGGGGGGAGGGGAAGGGGAGAAGAGGAGAGGAGAGAGGAGGGGAGGAGAGGGGAGGAGACAGAGGAGAGAGAGGAGAGGGGAGGAGACAGAGGGGAGGAGAGGGGAGGAGACAGAGGGGGGGAGGGGAGGAGACAGAGGGGAGGGGAGGGGAGGAGCCAGAGGAGAGGGGAGGAGAGGGGAGGAGAGGGGAGGAGAGGGGAGGAGACAGAGGAGAGGGGAGGAGACAGAGGGGAGGGGAGGGGAGGAGAGGGGAGGAGACAGAGGAGAGAGAGGAGAGGGGAGGAGAGGGGAGGAGAGGGGAGGAGACAGAGGAGAGGGGAGGAGACAGAGGGGAGGGGAGGAGAGGGGAGGAGAGGGGAGGAGACAGAGGGGAGGGGAGGAGCCAGAGGAGAGGGAGGAGCCAGAGGAGAGGGGAGGAGCCAGAGGAGAGGGGAGGAGCCAGAGGAGAGAGAGGAGAGGGGAGGAGACAGAGGAGAGGGGAGGAGACAGAGGAGAGGGGAGGAGCCAGAGGAGAGAGAGGAGAGGGGAGGAGACAGAGGGGAGGGGAGGAGCCAGAGGAGAGGGGAGGAGCCAGAGGAGAGAGAGGAGAGGGGAGGAGCCAGAGGGGAGGGGAGGAGCCAGAGGCTCCCACAGTGTGAACGCGGTCGGTCACCTTGAGCCCTTTCATCCCCCAAACAGGAGGTGCTGCTGCTTTTCTCCCCCAGACTTACATTCAGAGGCGGACAGACGGGAAGACCTCTGGCCCCTGAGACGGTGACGCGTCGCGGGTGGAAAGCAGTGGCCTTGCAGATGGTCCTCCCCGGGCTCTGGGCTCTGTCTGACCTGGAGGACTGGGTTTTCACCACTTTGCTCACTTCTTGACTCAGGCAAATTCTCATGACCCCTAAAGGCATTGGATGTAGAGCGGGGCAGCTAGAGTTTGGATCCCATTGATTTAGGAGGAGTTATGAACCCCGTTTGCACGGTAGTGTGCAGAAATATTTACAGGTGTTCTGAGGGAAATGCATAGGTCTTTCAAAAAATGACACAGGCACCCTTGACTCAAGAAAGGGAACTTCCTAGCACTGCTGCAGTGGTGCCCAGTGGTGCCCACTGTGGTGCATACTCTTGGAAATCTTGTCCTCCTCAGAACCGCGGACGGGGCTGGAGACACCTGCTTCCGCTCATGCCAGCCTGTCTCTTGGATCCCGTGGCAAATCTGTGGCCCGGGATCGGACCCACCTAACGCTTTACCTTCTGTGCTCCTTTCATCTCCGAGCCAGGAGGTGACTTGGGAAGGGCAGGCCTCCTCACACCTGGCTCCTCACACCTGGGTTGTACGCAAGGGGCTATTTAGTGCCCTGGCTCCAGGCGGTGGGAGGACGCAGTTTAGTTCCCCGGTGACATTTGCTCATGGTTTTCAAAGACCACAGATCTCTTCTGCTGGCTACATGAACTTTTCTACAAGGACATAATGAAACACACCAACAGGCACTTGCAGCTTTGTTTTTAATCTGTCTGACCTGTCCAGCCCGAGGCCTATCT
The DNA here is from genome assembly GCF_053883595.1 of Heterocephalus glaber. Taxonomy (NCBI): domain Eukaryota; kingdom Metazoa; phylum Chordata; class Mammalia; order Rodentia; family Bathyergidae; genus Heterocephalus; species Heterocephalus glaber. The sequence continues at coordinate 47,413,274 of NW_028258305.1, forward strand.
TCCTCTGCTCCAGTATATCTAGGGGCTAAGCCTCCAATGTTCCCAAAACACACATGCCATTCCCTGCCTCCTGCTGTGGTCCCCCTCCAGCTACTGACCACACGGACCTCGTCTTGCTGGTCTTCTGTGACCAGCAGAGACTGGGTTCACTAGGGGTGGAAAGGCCAGACTCTCCCTCCTGCTTTGCACCCGGTGAGGCCTCTCCTCGGTGGTAGCCCCGGCTCAGGATACCTGTGTCCTCTGTCCTTGAATTTGTGACTAGAGACCAAGTGTTTTAATTCATTCTTATCTATATTCTTGCAGCACACCGGCTGTCTTCTGTCCTTGACAATTGCCATTTTCTTGTAACTGAGATACAATACTCAGACACCCACAGGTTCAGGGAGGAGAGGTTTACTGTGGCTCAGTTTTTAGAGGTTTCACTCTTTGATTGGCGGCTCCGAGGCAGAAGTAGTGTGGCCGAAGGGTCTGGCGGAAAAAGCATAGGACTTGGTGGCTAACAGGAAGCAGAGGAAAGAGGAGCGGAGAGGGAAGTCACCCCGTTAGGTCACCCCCCAGCGACCCGCCTCTAATCAGGTCCCTGCTCCTGACGGTGCCCACTTGGCTGCTGAACCTTGTGGGAGGGGCACAGCGCACTCCCGATCCAGGTGCCACCCAGCCCCGGTCTCTGAGCTCATAAAGTTTCCAGGGACATCCTAGGTCTCAGCACGACAACAGCGCTCTTACCTCGTGTGCTCTTTCTATTCTAGTGCACGTGGAAAGTGTCTTCCAACCCCACGAGCATCTTATTCTTTCATTAGACCCTCTCTGACCTCCTCAGTCTGAACCTTTCCCACTCTCTTTTGAGGGCTCAGATCTCTACCAGACATGACCATTTTCGCCCTAAATCTCCCTGTTGCACTTTTCTGCATATCTGGAAGCTGTTCTACATGTCCCACCTGCCTTGCAGCAAGGATGACAGCTTAATTCCTCTGCTTTCTCCTCCATTTCAAGTACCCAGAGCACAGGAAGCACTGAGTAAACATTTTGAATGAATGCATGCCAGAATGAATGACAGTTTCAATCTGAGCCCTAATTAGTTGAAAGGATAAGAGACACGCTTCATCCACAAGTAAGCAAATGTAACTGAAGTAGCAGAACTGTTCGGTTTCTTGTTATCATATCAAATATTTTTTGATTCTGAAAGTGGAGAGTTTATAATTGAACAGTTTATACCCAAGTGGAGCAATAGAGACCCTCTTCTCCTAGAATCCCACACTTACCTGGGCTTTTCGACCTGGAGTGCAGCTGCTGGTCAGATATGCAGAACGCTTGCTGTGTGATCATCACCCCACTGATCTCCGGAAACCAACACCATGTCTCTGCCAGATGAGATTTTAAAAATGCTGAGGGAGCCACCTTCCGTATTTTCAGGGTGCTGTGTTTCATCTGTTTGGTGGAGAAAGCTTCGGATAACGGTTCAGGAGGCAGACTGACACTTGGCCTGGGCCCGCTGGGGAAGCTCACTGCACCTCACCAGGATCAGCCCCCTCCCAGAGGCTCATGTTGCAGTTCCCACAGTTCACCCGCCTGAGTCCCCGGGACCCAGAGTTTTAGTCCTTTGGGGGACTCCTTCTGCAAGCCCAAGAAAGTCCTGATCAGGGTTCATTAAGAGATGCCAAGAAGGATGGGAGGCAGGCACGGAACCTGCCGGCACATGGGGCAGGAGTGTCAGCGGCAGGCACGGAAGGCGTGGCCCAGAGAACTCAGGGCGGCCCGCCCTAGCCACTTCCCTACACCTCTCCCTTTTCTCACCCACCTCATGGAAATGACAGCAGCGTCTCTGCCCACCCCTCCGAGTATATTATGAGGAGCCAGCAACGTGAAGGCTGTGAACATATAATAACTGACATCCAAGGTCTGTTCTGCTTCTCAGGCTCCTCTTAAGGTTTTGTGGAACTGGGATATGTGATCGAAACATAGGATGAATGCCTGCCATGAAAACATGATTACACTGAAAGACACATTGCCATTCAGTCCCCTCCGAACTCCCCTCACTTTGAACATGCTTGCTCGTCATTCTGACCTCTTTCTGAAGCAGCTCTGGAAGTCCTCTTTTGTGTCTTTTGTCGTATTCCCCTGGCTGCCTCGATGCTCTGAATCAGTTGAAAACGTTTACCTTCCATGGTCATTTTGACTTTGGGGAAGAGCCAGAAGTTGCACCGTGCTAGATCTGGTGAATAAGGTGAATGAGGACACAGAGTTGTGTTTTTATGAGGTGCCTTTCTGTTGGATGTCACTCAGCTGCAGCATTCACTGGATTTTTCATCACACCTCATAAAGATACTCACAAAAAAGTACTTCTGGAACTGCTTCATAAAGTGGCAAGAACAATGGGATAAGTGTGTTCAAAGTGAGGGGGAGGATTTTTGAGGGGGATTGATGGCAATGTATCTTTTATTGTAATACATTTTGAAGATTGAACTATCCACTGTATACCCTGGACACCCTTTGTATGGTATCTCACTCCAGTAAGAATAGCTATGATCAAGAATACAAAAAGGAATGAACGCTGGTGAGGATATACTGGGAAAGGAAGCATTATACATTGTTGTTTGGAATGCAATTTACACAATCACTGTGGAAATCAGCAAGGAAGTTCCTCAAAAACCCAAAAGTAGAGCTACCACTAGATCAGCTGTGCCATCCCCAGGTATATTCCTGAGAGAGTTAGTCAGCAGGCTAGAAGGGCATCTGCACACTGCTGTGCATAGCAGCCTGGTTCACGGTCCTCAGACTATGGAGCCATCATTGGTGCTTGGCAGCAGACAAGTGGATAAAGAAAGTCTGCCCAGCACACACAATGAAGTAGTATTTAGGCATCAAGAGGAAGGAGGTCATGCCATCTGCAGGACAGTAGATGGAGCAGAAGATCATCATGTTTAGGCCAGACTCGGAAAGACAAACACAGTGCCACACGCTTCCTCTCTTTCATAAAACAATGACATGAAAGTAGAAGGGAGACTTAGAGAAAGTAAAGGGAACCGGGAAGAGGAGAAGAAGGGCAAGAAGATGTAACGGGGGGTGAAAATGATCCAAGAATGTCATATGCGCTTGTGAATGACCCATTATTCTGGATTGATACGCACCTGTATAAAAGAGCTTAGCGCTGCCAATGAAGGCCTCCTAACCAGACCGCAGGCTCTCTGGCGCCCACCAGCTTCCCCTAATGCCTTCTTCTTCCAGGGTCCTGCCCGCTTTGCCCTCAACTGTCCCAGATTTTTGGTCTCAGCCCATCTGGTGTGGTTTCTGTTTCCCCTTAGCTTTCATGACCTTGACAGTTTTTAGCAGGGCTGGCTGCATGTTTCGTAGACTGTTCATTGGCGTGGGTGTGTCAGATGCTTTCCTCATGGCTGAACCGGTGCTGAGTTTTAGGAAGAGCACTGTGCAGGCGAGGAGCTGAGCCCACGGTTTAATGAGGAGTCTGTGTCTGCTGTTGTTGGCATCTCTTCATTTCCTCTCCCTTTCCTTTCTGAGTCTTCCCCACAGTGGACTCAATACCAGAGGAGGTCAGAGGTGGGTTTTGGCCTGGGCTTTGGAGAGAACTTAGAGCTTGGAGGTGGCAAGGAGAATTGCTTTTTCCAGCCTCTGTGGCCCCTTCCCTGCCAGAGGCATGATGGCAGCGCCTCCCTGACTCCCCTCCCACCCCAAATTGAGGGACACAGGCAGGACTTGAGTTGATACACAACACAGAATTCAGGGTCCTGTGGTTTTATCTCCGTTTCACGGTGCAGGCGCTGGCATGATGCCCTTGCGTGGGTCTTTGCTCCTGCACCCCAGCCCGCCCATACCTCCTCCTCCACACACTCTGGCTGACACACTCTGCACAGACCTCGGTCTCCCTGCCGCCAGGTGGGAGGTGGGACAGAGGTGCAGCTGCAAGGGAAGGCGAGGGACCTAGAGAACAACCCAGCACCTGGGTTAATGTGAGGCCTCATGTGGTCACCCCGCTGTTCGTCTCCACTGCCAGTGCTTGGCCAAGTACCACCCGTGCTTTGGTCCCGAACACATGCTCTAGGTGCTCTCCTACCAACTGGGTGTGAGGCCGAAAGTCATGACGGGAGGTGAGGGGTTAAGGGCCACGCTCTACACATTAAATCAACGAAGCACAAGTACTTTCGGGGTGGGATTTTCATGTGAAAAGTTTGAAATGGCAAGAGGACTTTGATCTTTGCTTCCAAATCCTCCTCTGCTGACATCTGCACTCTACCTCTCACTGCTTGCTCGATTGTGGCTTATGAAGGTCGCTGTCATGACCATGACAGCTAGGCGAGCATTTAACCTTCATTCAGCAATGTGTTTCCTTCTGCATAACTAGAAATTCAGCAAAATTATCTTCCACATATATATTATTCATTGTATGCTGAATGCCCCCGTAAAAAGTTTATACGCTTATTTTCTGCCCAAATTTCTTAAACAAACGACCTTACACACTGTGGAGGATCTGTGGACAATTTAAAGTATAGTCAAGGGTAACACTAATGGCTGAATAAGATGCAACCCACTGCCACCTGAATTGAACTGGCTCTTATCCTTACTTCATAACCAAGACTACCTTCACTTCCCCAACTATTCCGGGAACTGCCGTACAGGAACTCTCGAATGGTGCCATCAGGGCCTGCTGTGCCTGAGGACGGGAAAACCTTCCTCAAGAGTGAAGGCTGGAGTGGCCCAGGAGGCGGTGGAGGGAGAGGCGGGGAGCGCACACAGGCGCCCCCTGGAGGGCGTGGGACTCTCATCCGCAGGCCCCACCTCTGCAAGGAGCTGCGGGCTTCAGCCTGTGGTTTCTCTTTGGAGAGCTCACACCGGACTCCATTCCATGGTCCAGGCGCGAGCATCCATATCCCAGACAGAGACCATTGCTGCTGCAGTCCAAGCAGGTCCCTCCTGGAAGCCCCTAGGGGAAAAATGAGGGGGAAACCCTGAAAAAAGAAAAAGGAACCCGTCCTCCAAATAACTGCTGTCACCACAACAAAACAGAAATCCTTGACGATGAGGCTGCAGCAGTTTGAATGGCCCAGGTCACCAAACATTCCCAGATGTGTGGGAGGCCCTGGCCGGGCCCACCTGTCCTCCCCAGGCTGCTCTCCTGACCTGGCCTTGCTTCCTAGCGGTAGGAGAGACCTCGGAGATGGAGGACCCCGTGCACTGGAGGAGAAGTGATTCCACTTTGTACAAATGATTTTGGAGGGATGAAACATTATTGAAATAATTGAAGCCCAGCCTTCAAAACTTAATAAAAATACAGCAGCTCATGGTTATTAATTTTCTGCAGTCACATTTCTTAGCTTTGAAGATAGGTTGAAGAATAGAGGGATACCCACAAAGACAGTTGGCAAATTTCAAAGTGAAGATTTAACTTTACCATGATTTAGGCTGAAATGTGCAATTGGTAGGTTTGTGAAGGTTAAAATTAATCAGACCACATGGTTTCTTGACTTGCAAAATCATGACTGGGGGCTTAGGCAGGGCGTCTTCAGCAGCAAATATTTGTTGCAGGAAAAGCCTTGTTTTAAACATAAGACAGAAAGTGAAACTGATATTCTTCATGCATTTCTTTGAGTTACAGTTTGGTCTGGCATTCATTTAAATTAAACACTGCTGATGCTCTGCCTCCCTCTGCTGTGGCAGGACAAATCAGAAAGGGCCAGAGAAGAATCCATAGGCTGCAAGCATTCAGAGCCGCTTGATGTGGATTCAGGCAGAGCCTACTGGAGAACATCCCCAAATTAAGTGTTCTGTGTTTCAAAGAAACCGCAGTTTCTCTTCCATTCCACTGAAGACAGCATGGGGGGGGTGCGTGTTGGGGGTCAGTTGTCTGCTCACTGTGATGTCCTGAAAAACTTTCTTGCATTCCAAGTTGCAGTTTCATCGTTTCTAACATAGAGCAAATTCTTCCTCCTTTCAAACCGATTGTGAATATTAACAGCCGTTTCCTTTGGGAAAGCCTCTGGTGGAGTGGTCCTCAACCTTCTGGCACCGGGGTCTGATTTCGTGGAAGCCAATTTCTTCCCGCATGGTGGTGGGGGTGGTTTGGGGATGACTCACAGGAGCGCAGGTGCAGACCCCTGGCACGCACAGCCCTCAGTAGGGTTTGCTCCTGAGAGAAGCAGATGCCTCCGGTGCTCAGACAGGAGATGCAGCTCAGGTGATCATGCGAGCTCTGTCCAAGCTCCTGCCCTTCGCCGCCTGCTGTGTGGCTGGCTCTAGAACAGCTGCTGGGATTTGAAAGTCACGATATTCATTAAGCAGCACTGTGCAATTCTGCTTTTTCATTGTGAATGTAGTTGAGCTGTAAAGAAGTGGAAGACTCTTCTAGAGCTTATCATGAACAGTAATCCCCTGCCCATCCCACTGGCTTCTCCTGAAGGGCACTGAGAAGCCCTGTGGGCCCGGGGCTTGTTGCTTGGGGCCTGCCAGCCAGGACTTGGGAGGTGAAACCTGATGGGGCGGTGGTTACCCTTCCGGCCTGCTTCTTCCCATGAGGATGCTTTGTCACTTTTCCTCTCATTTAGCTCCATGGTGCCATTTACATTCCTTATTGTGTTTTGCTTTTCAAGCTGAAAGGGCTGCAGCAGAGCTCCGGTTCTCACAGTGGGGTGCTATCATCCTGTCTGGGCCTGAAAGGCTGAGCAAGTTTACCCTTCCCTTGCAGAACGAGGGATGGGAGCTGGCCTGGGTCCAGAGAAGGCTGGAGCGGAGAATGGAGCAGCCAGAGCTTGGCCTCAGAGGTGCCCCAGCGGCACCTGCCTCCCTGTGCTCACAGCTGTAGGGTGGCTGGAGACTGCCCCAGGCTGTGGCACCGACTTCCAGGCAGATTGCAGGGTGCGAAGCTCTTTAGGTCCATGAAAGTGGCTTCATTCTCATGGATCTTCCCCTCCAAATGTACCACTCAGAATCTCTGCCTGCTGTAGACCATAGCTCAGGGGCCAGGCTGGTGTTCCACACTGCACGCTCAGCAGCCTGGGTCTGCAGAAGGGGCTCAGTGGTCAGCCTCTTCTTCATTTATTCTGCCTTTTACTGACCTCAGCCACTCTGAGGAGATGCACAATCCCCGGATTTGTTCGCACTGCTCCCACCTGGCTCATGGCCTCAGGTCCCTCCTGGCCAAGCTCTAGCTCCTTGGCCTGCACCCCGCCCACTACCTCACGAACACCCCAGTCCCCATCCCTGCCCTATGCACTTGCCTCTCACCCGTATTGCCCTTGCCCAGAAACTCTCAACCTGGTCAAATCCGGTGATCCACTTACACTGAAGTGAACCCAAGCACCCGGACACAGCTGGAGAAAAGACGAAAACCAGCAAATTGTAACTGGGCAGTTGGGTTCTCTTCAGATTATTGGCCAAAATCTTCAGGTTCATACCTTCCTTTATCTCCCCCAAATCTCCAAAACAGCCTCACTGTAAGCTGATGAATTTGTCTCGTGTCACTCCAGAAGTTGCCTCATAAGTAAGCAACCCCTTCAATGTGCTCTCAGAAGGTGTATTTCTATCAGTGGCAGTTATCGTCAGTAATGCTGGGATTAAAAACAGAGCCCCATTCCACATGTAAGCCCAAATGTTGAGATTGAGTGCCCCTCAAATCATGTTGATTTTTCTTAGCAACAACCGAGTGGCATCTGCAAGTTCTTTTCTTCCCTCCCTTGTCTGTTGCCTTCAGAGCCACCTGGCTGCCAGCACTAATGGTGACCACTGTAACGATGCTGGTATTGTTTCCGGGATGCTCTTGGCCCATGTTCTTATGCTGACCTCTGTGGGGAGGTGGCATTCCTGATTCTCTGCAGGATACTAGGAAGTAAGGACCTCCTCTGTCCCTCTGAAATCTGGTGGTGAGAATTACCCTCCATCTCGGATACTTCTGAACACTCAGAGTGACTCTGCTTCAAGTTCTCAGAGCTTTTATTCTTCCTTCTGGAAAATAGCAAGCATGGGATTAATTAGTTTTTTGGTATTGTTTTCTGAAAACAGAATCAGAGGGCATTTTGCCAGACATAATATCCACTCCCCCGTGATGGATGTTAAAAGTCTGGCGGAGCTGGGTAAGATTTAGGTTGTTTCTCTGAGTCTTATTCTTATGGGAGTGTTGGGCATTAGAAACAGCCACTGATAATCCCAGCGAGAGGGCTGGGACTTGGCTCTTCATTTGTTAAATAGAAGTCCAGGAATTTTCATTTTAATAAGCATCTTGAATGAGACCATGAAAAACAACAACCCTTTAAACATGTCTTAGAGCTTTTGAATAGAAAATCCTAAGAACTAGACCAGAGGTCTAAGTCGTTAGGGGCCTAGCAATCTCCTGGTACAAAAGCCATGAAGGGACCACTCCTTTGCTCGTTTCAAAGACTGAAATGAGGACGGAATATGTAAAGTTCTTAGCACGTGGAAAATCACTGAGAAAATGTTACCCACAGTGATTCTGTGAGTGATTGTGATTATTCCTCCTGAGTGTCAAGCTCGGAGATTAAAGGGGTTCTCACAGTGCTGACAGATGGGGCAGTGCGGGTGTTTTTCCAAGCGCCCTGGTGTCAGGCTATATAGCTCCTTCCCCTGCTTGCTAAGCTCTGCTCTCATCCCATGGCATCTAGTGCTGGGTGAGCGGACAGCAGAGATGTCAGCTCTGATCCTGGGTCCTGCACAGCCAGCTGCTCCCTCGCTCCGTGGAATAGGAGCTGCTTTCTTCCCCTCAAGACGACAGAAGGGGCCTCGCTCATAAACACAAATGAAGTCTTGCTTTGGGAAGGTCTCAGCTCCTCTCCCAGGTCCTGATTCCCCACACCTCGCGGCGTCCCACACAGATGGAGCTTACATGCTGTCCCAGCCACCACCAAGCAGTTATGCTTTCTTCCACCTCCTGTGTCCGTGTGTCCCCCGGAGAGCCTGAGCTGCCAATCCCAGTGGCCATCACCTTCCCGGCCTTTTGACTGAGAATCAACCCGGGAATCTGGTAGAAATAGAGTATTGGGCTTGACATAGGAGATCTGGAGCGAGATCTCAGCTCTGCCATTCCGTGGCCAAGGGGCTGGGGCAGGGAGAGGCACCTTCCTGAGCTCGGTTTCTGACAGCAAATTTGGGTGGCAGTAGTTCCCAGGGTGATGCAGAGCTGCACGTGCTGGTGAAAATACCCACGCTGGGCCTCTAGCAGAAGGGGAAGTATGCAGTACTGTATCTTTTGCATCACGTTTTTGGAAAAGGAAAATGCACATGGACAGAAAATAGGTTGAAAAGGATACTGAAATGTTTATGGAGTTATGCAATTAAATGTGAGTGATTTGTTATCATTTCCAAGGAGGATTATTGCTTTTGTAATCAGAAAAATAAAAAACCATACAAAGTGTATTTTCTTTAAAAAAAAAAAAGTCTGCTTTCCTCAAGGCTTTTGCAGTTTACCTGAAAAGATGAACCCAGCTGAGGGCTGGCAGTGAGGTGTGCTTGGAAGGGTGGGACAAGCAGCACTGGCTGGGCCCAAGCAGATTCCTGTGAGTCTCTGTGGCTCCACAGTGATGGGACCTTCACCAGGGAAGAGCAACTTTAGCTGCACCTTTAGGTGGCAGAAACGACCCGGATACACTGTCATTCCAAGCAGGTGTAGGTAACTCACCAACATCGGCTGCTCAGTATTCCAAAACAATGGTGGCCATAACCAGTACATTATCTTTAAGCATCTTTTCCTTTTTAGGTCTCAGGGAGTGGACCCAGGACCTCTCACAGGGTAGACATGTGCTCTGCCACTGAGCTGCGCACCTAGCCCCTCAATAAAGGCATCTTTAATGTACCTGGCTTCACACCAGCACTGTGAAGACTGTGTCCTAATGTCTATTTTTTAATACAAATAAGATAATAGAAGTCTTTTAAAGATTGAAGTTGATATAGCCTACAGTAAATGGATCCCCCAGGAGCACCATTTATGTACCCATTGTCCAGGTACACACACGTGAACACATATTTATATATTCCTAGACATACATGAAGTTGATTTTCTTACCTGTCTATTGCTGTAAATATTAAAAGTAGAGCACAAGTGGGGAAAACAACCCAGATTCACCTAACACAGAAGTTCTGAGATTGGACGGCTCTAAAAAGACAGGAACGTGGTCTCTGGAACAGACTTCCCCTGCATCTGGGGACCACCCTGGGATCTGACGCCCTCAGGCCCTCATGTGAAGGGAGGGGCCCTCCAGAGCTGGTCACAGCTGGGCAGCGTGGCTTGGCCAGGAGGTAACGATGCCAACTGTGCTGCTCGGCTTTCTGTCACCATGACAAAATACCTGGGATGTTCAACTTTTAAAGTGAAGAGAGGCTTATTTTGGCCCCCAGTTTCAGAAGATTCAGCCCCTGGTCATTTGGACCCGTTGCTCTTGAGCAGTGACAGCATGGCTATTGTGGCACTTGGCAGGGGCGGCCTGTTCATCTCATGGAGGCCAGGAAGCAAAGGGAGAAACGAGGAGGAGCTGGGGTCCCAGTGTCCCTGCTGACCGAACTTCCCGCCTCTACGTCTCTCCACTCTCCAGTGACACGGGTTGGGGACCGAGCCTGGGGGCGGTTGGGAGGTACTCAAGACTCACACTGTGACACTGACTCAGCCCAGGAGCGCTGGACTCCAAGGTCTCTGTTTTGTCTTATCTTGTCACATCTTTTGTAGACATTGGTGGCTGCAAATGCTCTGGAAGTTGGGACATCCCAAGGGGCTCACAAAAAGTCAACGCAATCACCACCTGGGGGCACAGTTGGACATCACCCAACAAACCAGTAAAGTGCTAGCTCCCTACCTGGGCGAGGTTGTATCTGCTCCCTTTGCCCTGTCCTCAACACTCAGGCAAACCCAGGACACAAAGGAAGCCCGAACACATTACACGTGTGCCCATGCCTCTACCTTCTTCTGACAAACGGAGTCGCATCATCATTAATCCCACCTTGCCTCCCTTCCTCTTCTAGTTTCATTTTTACCTTTGTTTCATAATTTCTTGCATGTTGAAATATTTTTTATTTATCTCTAAATATTCTGAATACCATTAATTTCAAGTCTTTTGAGAGACTTCTGTAAAACTGCCTTTGTCTGGTGTGAATTCACACTCTGATGTGATTAGCTATCTTCTGAGCTTTGGAATGCCTCCATTTGGAATTTGGGATTTGCAGTGTCACTTTATGTGTGATGCTCTTGTGTTTTATTTCCTTTCTCCTCCTGTATTCACCTCCCCTGACCCAGCTCAGCTGTCGGTCCCAGAACTGGTTCCAGTAGAAGCCCAGGGGTTTCTGTTCCAGTGTAGCGTTTCTTAGGGCAATTTTTAGTCATAAACCTCTTCCTTCTGCAGCAACCCTAGGTCCTGCCTGTGAAATGTCCTCTCACGTAGCTGGGAGCAGCAGGTGTCTTCAGTAGGAGGCTGGTGTAGAATTTTGTCCCAACCCTGAAACTAGAATTTCAACCCAGAACTCTCTAGCCACAAAAGTGTGAAAAGTCAAGGCTAGAGCATCAGCTTGCTCAGGGAGACCCGTGTCCCATTGTCTGTTCCCAGCAGACTTGCTGAAGGGACTCGAAGAGAAAGTACAAATGTTTGAAGGGCACAGGCCTGACACAGAGTGTGTTTAGCAGGGACGTGGATTCTCCACCACCTAATTAGACATCAGAGGTGATTACTGCCAAAACCTCCTATGCAGCATGGAAGCAATTATATTAAAATGCAGCTGGAGATTCCAGTAATCTCCTTGGAGTAGTCAAATAAACTTCTAAATCATTTACAAATGATGTACCGAATCTGTGTGGCACGTACTCATTGTAGGGGGAAAATGTGTTTCTCTTCGGAGGCTGTTTCCATGATGAAACTGCTGCCTTCACAGGACAGGGAGACAGGAGGCCCTTGGTGGGCGGGCCCTGCCCTTGCTGGACTTGGCGCGCTCGCTCTGCAGAGGGAGGATGCTGGACTCAGACTGTTCGGGTGTGAGATGAGATGCGGCGCTGGGCACCACTCAACTTCTGGGGAGATGTTTGCTCAGCTCTCCTTTTGCAGGGCTGGTGTGGGACGCTGCCCTGGGATGGGCTTTGATGACCGGCCAAGGCACTGGGAGAGCCTGCCCCAGACATAGCCTCCTGGCATGGCCTCAGGCTTGGCTCCCAGGCCAGGGGGAGGCAGTGCCGAGTGACCCTGTGGCATACAATGCACATTCCTGATGGCCTAGCCTACTGCAGGTCTTGCATAATTTAAGACTGATTTTCCTATAAATTATTCCCTGTTAAATAAAATCAGTAAAATATACAAAGTGGAGAGAATGCATTCTTGTAGGCTGTAAATTTCAACTTTTGGAGTTCAGGGCATTTTACATGACATTTCTGGACAACCAGGTTAACGGCAAAATTTCTGTGCTCCTTGGGTTTATGCAACTATTTTCTGTGACCGTGAGGGTGTCTCTGCCTTAATGCTGACTAGCGCTCCTGTTATCACTCTCAGGGGCTGCCTGATGAATTAAAATTTCAGAGTAAAGTAGTAGTCATCTAGTTCTCTCCATAGCCTATTACTGCATATCATTTCTATGTCAAAGGGTTATACTTTTTGCCTAATTCTCCTCTAGTTAATGCTTGGATGGTACGACTATGAGGATAAAATGATTTTAAGTTATAGTAAGTCGGTGTTCAGTAAGTCACACAGCTTGACAGTGCAGATACCAGATCCTGTTAAACGACGGTGGATTGTCTGTTAAGACATAATTGGTTTTAATATATTGCCCTTCTTTTGTTGCAGGACCTGAGCTACATTCCCAGCTCTTTTTTCTGTTTTAAAATAGGTCTCACTGAGCCCTTAAATTGCCCAGGCTGGCCCCAGTCCTCTTACCTCAGACTCCCAGAGTAGAGGGATTATGGGCATAGGCTATGCCACCAAGCCTGGCTGATCTTTTTTTTTTTTCATAAAAATGTGTAACTTTATTATCATTCACTAAACACACATATACAAAAATTAAAATTATTCAATGAAAACCAATGCAAGGGAAAAAACTGTAATAATATTCAAATATAATAGAACTCAACCAAAGCAAAACTGAAAAGTACTTAAACATTTTCACTATATAATTTAAAAAAACATCTCAAGCATTAACAAGACATCAAAGGATGTGATTTGTTTTAGAAAGATTTTCAAAACTAATACTGAACACATAGTGGTCTGGAGAAAAATTCTAATTAACTAGTAGACTCCACATAGGCCAAATTTTTTTAATGTAAATTTCAATACAGTCATGTGACACGTGATGGAAATATAATCTGAGAAATATGTTATTAGGCAATTTCATCCGTGTGTATCGCAAAGTACCACACAGAGCGCCAACTTCTAAGTGCAAACTGAGAAGGTATACGTCAGTCATCTGTGATGGCCCCTTGATATTATCCAAATGTGCAGTTAAACATGAGATACCTGAGGCTATCACTGGCATAGCAGCACACTGCTTTACAGTAAACTCTTTTATACAAGTAGGATTGTGCTCTAAAGGATGAAAAGCACAGCATGTTATGACAAGTACCTAAAACAGTAACAGTCATTTATCACACTATCGAGTGCTGTGTACTGTACATAGCTGCATGTGCTTCTTCTGGAAACACACCTTCCTCTCCTTTGATCTCAGTGACTCTTCCTTCCCAGCCTACTGATGAGCTTCAGCCTAGTCTCTATCCACATCTCTTCCTATAGTTTTAAACACAGTCTATATATGGATTCTTTCCAGATTCCAGCCTGTAACTCTGATTTCTCCCCTTCCCTTCCTGCCACTCCTACCCCTTTAGACCTTTTCTTCCTATTTCAAATTATCAATTATTCATTTTAATCCTTAAGTACATTTTCAGTTTCTCACACTAGAGAAACGATTTGGTATTTACACATGTGTGTCCTATTTATTTCACTTAAGAGGATGGCCTCAATATGCATCCATTTAGCTATAAGTGACTCTAGTTTCTCATCCTTTATGGCTGAGTAGTACTTCATTTTATAAAAAATACATCTTCTTTATTCAGTTTCTAGTTGATGGGCACTTGGAATGTTTCCAACCTTTAGCTATTACAAACTGTGCCACTATAAACATGGGTGAGCATATATTGCTGTGGTATGATTCTTTTAATTCTTTTGGGAAGATACCCAGCAGGGGAATACCTGGGTCAATGGGACCTCTAACCCTAGTTCTTTGAGTAATCTCTATACTGATTTCCACAGTGGTTGCACCAGTCTGCACTCCCACCAACAATGGAGAAGTATTCCTTTCTTCCCACAGCCCTGTCAGCATTTGTTATTGGATGATTTCTTTATAACAGCCATTCTTTCTGGGGTGAGGTAGAATCTCAGTGTTCTTTTCATTTGCATCTCTTGAATAACCAGTGATGTTGAACGTTTTTTCATATATTTATTTGCTACTTTTACTTCTTTGTCTGAGAAATGTCTGTTCATTTCAGATGCCCATTTTTGAATTGGGTCTTTGAATTTGGGAGGTCTGATTGTTTTCAGTTCTTTATATATTCTAGATAGTAGCCGTTTGTCTGAGGTACAGCTGCTGAAAAATTTTCCCCACATTGTAGGTTGTCTCTTAGCTCTGTGGGTGGTTTCTCTTGCTGTGCAGAAGCTTTTTAATAAGATGAGATCCCAGTTATTGATTCTTTGTGATAGTTCCTGTGCTATTGAGGATTTGTTCATAAAGATTTTTCCTATGCCAATGTTTTTAAGAGTTCTACCTAACTTATCTTCCAGCAAATTTAGTGTTTCTGTCTTAATATTTAGATCTTTAATCCACTTCAATCTTAGTTTAGTGCATGGTGATAGATATGGGTCTAGTTTTAATTTCTGACAGGTTGAAATCCAGTTTTTCCAACACCATTTATTAAATAGGCTATCTTTCCTCCAATGAGGGTGGTTGGCTCCTTTGTCAAAGATGAGGTGACTGAGTATGTCTGGAGTTGTTTCTGCATCTTCTAATCTATTCCACTGATCTTCGGGTCTGTTTCTTTGCCAGTACCATGCTGTTTTTATCACAGTAGCTTTGTAGTATAGTTTCAAGTTGGGGATTGTGATGCCCCCAGCCATGTCTCTGTTGCCTAGAATTGCTTTTGCTATTCTAGGTCTCTTCTGTTTCCAAATGAATCTTTGGATTATTTTCTCTAGTTCTGTGAAATATACTGTGGAATTTCAATCAGTATTGCATTAAATCTATATAGTAGTTTTGGAAGTATGGCCATTTTCACTATATTGGTTCTTCCTACCCAGGAGCAAGGGATGTCTTTCCATTTTCTTATATCCTCCTTGACCTCCTTTTTCAGAGTGTTGTAGTTTTCATTGTAGAGGTCTTTTGCTTCCTTTGTCAGATTGATTCCTAGATATGTCATTTTTTGGATGCTATTGTAAAAGGAATTATTTCCCTAATTTCTCTCTCAGTGAGTCTATTATTGTTTTTTGAGTGTTGACCTTATATCCAGCTACTCTACTGAATCTGTCAGTTAAGTCTAGAAGTCTTTTAGCAGAATGTTTTGGGTCTTCTATGTAAAGTATCATATCATCAGCAAATAATGATAATTTAAATTCTTCCTTTCCTATCTTCATTCCTTTAATTTCTTTCTCTTTTCTAATTACTGTGGCTAATGTTTCCAGAACAATATTGAACAGGAGTGGTGATAGTGGGCATGCTTGACTTGTTCCTGATTTTAGTGTAAAAGTTTTCAGTTTTTGACCTTTTAGTATGATGTTGGCTGTTGGTTTTTCATAGATAGACTTAATCAGGTTGAGATAAAGACCTTCTACTCCAAATTTCTGTAGGGTTTTTATCATGAATGGGTGTTGGATTTTGTTGAATGCCTTTTTTGCATCTATTGAGATGATCATATGTTTTTTGTCCTTGACTCTGTTAATATAGCATATTACATTTATTGATTTATGTATGTTGAACCATCCTTGCATCCCTGGGATAAATCCAAGTTGGTCAGGGTATATGATCTTCTTGATGACCCTTTGTATTCTGTTTGCCAGTATCTTGTTGAGGATTTTTGCATCTCTGTTCATTAGGGAGATTGGCCTGTAGTTCTCTCTTTGGGTTGGGTCTTCCCATGGTTTTGGAATCAAAGTAACACTTGCTTTCAGGAATGAATTTGGAAGCCTTGCTTCGTTTTCAATTTCCTTGATGAGTTTAAAGAGTAATGGCGATAGTTCTTCTTTAAATGTCTTGTAGAATTCATCAGGACTTGGGCTTTTCTTTGTTGGTAAATTTTTTATTACATTTTCAATTTCACTCATTGTAATTGGGGTGTTTAGAATTTCTATATCTTCTTCATTTAACTTTGGCAGTTCATATGTATCTAGGAATCTGTCCATTTCTTCTGTATTTTCCACTTTATTAGAGTACAGGTTCTCAAAGTAGGTATTGATGATGCTCTGGATTTCTGCTAGGTCTGTTATAAGTTCACCTTTTTCATTCTTAATTGCATGGATTTGAGCCTTTTCTTTCCTTTTTTGTAGATAAGGTTGGATAAGGGTTTATTGATTTTATTTATTCTTTCAAAAAACCAACTCTTTGATTCATTGATTATTTTGTATCTTTCTCTTAGTCTCCATTGCATTGATTTCTGCTCTGATCTTTATAATTTCCTCTCTTGTATGAGCTTTGAGTTTGTTATGTCTTTTTCTAGAAGCTTGAGGTTCCGCATTATTTATTTGAGTTCTCTCTGTTTTCCTAATATGGCATTCACTGCCGTGAATTTCCTGTGTAGAACTGCTTTCATTGTGTCCCATAGATTCCTGTATGTTGTACTGGCATTATCATTTACTTGTAGAGACTGTCTAATTTCTTCTTTAATTTCCTCTGTGACCCACTGGTTGTTCAGGAGGGTGTTATTTAATTTCCATGTGTTTGTGGGAGTTTTGCGGTTTCTTATGTCATTGATCACCAATTTTATTGCACTATGGTCTGATAATATACAGGGGGTAACTTCAATTATTTTATATTTAGACATGTCTTATGAGCTAGCACATGATCTATTTTGGAGAATGACCTGAAAAGAATGTGTATTCTGATTTTGTGGGGAGGAACACTCTGTAAATATCTGTTAAGTCCATTTGTTCAATAGCTTGGTTCAGTTCAGAATTTTGTTCTTAATTTTTTGTCTAGATGTTCTGTCTATTTGTGATAATGGGGTATTGTGGTACCCTACTACAATTGTATTAGTGCTTATTTGGTTTTTCATGTCCATTAATATTTGTTTTGTATAGTTGGGGGCATTTGTATTTGGTGCATATATATTTATGATTGTCATCTCTTCCTCTTGGACTGTTTCGTTCACAAGGATGTAGTGATCATCTTTGTCTCTCTTAATTAATTTGCTTTGTCTGCAAATAGGATTGCTACCCCTGTTTTTTTCTGGGTTCCTGTGGCATGGAGAACTGTTTTCCATCCTTTTACTTTCAGTCTATGAATTTCTTTTTGAGTTAGGTGTGTTTCTTGTACACAGTATATTGTTGGATTTTGCTTCTTAATCCATTCTGTCAGTCTATTTCTTTTGATTGGTGAATTGAGGCCATTAACATTGATGGTTATAATTGATAGATATTGACTCATCCTTTTCATGATGTTTTACTATTGTTGGCTCTTTTATTTGTAATTTCCCCCCCTTTCCCTTTAGTTTCTTTTCTTGCCTGGTGGCTTCCCTTTGTTGGGCCTCATGGAGTTGTGACCTTCATTGTTTTTTCTAGGATATTGTTTAGAATTGCTTGGAGTGTTCATTTGGTGTTCATGAAATTTCTCAGGTGTTCTTTGTCACAGAAGTATCTAATTTCCCTATCAATTTTGAAAGATAATTTTGCAGGATGCAAGAGTCTAGGTTTTAAGTTGTTTTCTTTTAGGGCTTGAAATACTTCACTCTAGGTTCTCCTTGACTTGAGGGTTTGTTTTGAGAAGTCTGCTATGATTCTGATGCACTTTCCTTTGTAGGTGATTTGTTTCTTTTCTCTAACTGCTTGCAGGATTTTGTTCTTCTGTTGGGTTTCTGGGATCTTGACTAGTATATGTCTAGGTGTAGATTTTTTTTTGATCATGGCTAGTTGGAGTTCTATATGCCTCTCTTATCTTTATGTCCAATTCTTTACCTCTGTCTGGGAAGTTTTCGACTATGACTTCTGTGAACAGTTTTTTTTATGTCAATTGTACTTTCTCCTGTTTTTTCATGGACTCCTATCAGTGTTATGTTATTCTTCTTTGCATCATCTAGCAGCTACTGGATTGATTTCTCATGGTCCCTTATTTTTTTTTAAAGAAATCTCTGTTTTCATGGTCCTTAACCACAATCCTGTCTTCTATATCTGATATTCTATCTTCAGATTCCCTTAATCTGCTGTGCATCCTTTCAATGGAGTTTTTAATCTCCCAAATATCTGTTTGAATCTGTTTCATGGATTCTATTTCTTTCTTGTGTTGGGTCATCATAGTTTCCATTTCTTTCTTATGCTGTGCATTCATGGCTTCCAGCATGTTTCTGAGCTCATCTATTTTTTTAATCTGTTTCTGCTCTAGAGCCTCTAATCATATCTTTCACTCTGCTCACCATCTCTGTAGTTATCTGGGAGATTATTTCTGCTTTGAAGTTTTCTACAGCCTCATTCATCTGTTTTGTTACTTCCTGTGCTATCAGTTCAGGGTGTCCAAGTGGTTGATTATCAGACTTTTCCACCTGATTTCCCCCAGAATTTGCCTTTTGTGGGGTGGAATTTTGAGTTTGTTTCTTGCTTAAATGTCTTCTCATTTTTGTTTTTGGTACTGTCCTTGCTTTAGCTCCTGGGTTGATACTTTGAAGTTGCTTATTGTAAGTATCTTTGTTGCTTGTATTTAGAACACTTATGGAATAATTGCTTCTCAGAGGTGTCTTCCAGATATAACTGGTCTTTAGATTTTGAGTCTCTAATGGCTCTGAGGCTATCTCATTTTCATTATACCAGGAAGGACAACTGATTATATCAATCACAACACCTTAGCCCAAGTGATACAATCAGCAACACCATAGCATCAAATACCTCTTAGAAAATGACAATTTGTGGTAGTTATTACCCTATCACCTTTAACTGTGTGAATTAAATCAAGATCAAGGACCAACCCAACATATGTTTGTAGTGAATAAACTCTTCACTATAGCAACTTTACCCTTCAGGATGGAAAGTTAGAAGGAGTTGCGGAGGGAGGAATAGGTAGGTAGAGGGATAGGAGAAGGTTAGCAGTGAGGCCAGAGGGCACAGGCAAGATAAAGAAAAAGAAGAAAATAAAAATAAAAAAGAAATACGAATTAGGGCCAGAACAGGAATACAAATGGAGATGAAGAACAATATGGGACAGCAAGGGAGTGAGGGAGAGAGAGAGAGAAAGAAAAGAGAAAAAGAAAAAAGAGAAAAACAAAAATTTTAAGAGTAGAAAAAGAAGAAAAAAAATTAAAAATAAGAGCAAAATAATAGTGGTAATTTTGAAAATAACAAATAGAAAATAAAAATGAAGGGCCTCCTTGAGAGTATGTCTCTGCTATCACAATAGACAATGTGGGCAGCAGTGTGCAGTTATAAGTCAATGAGTCTCAGCAAGCCAGTCACAGACCCATGAGATTCAGGCAGATTTCTGTCTGCAAGTCCCAAGTTGAGCTCCTTGTCCTCCTGCAGAGTTGAACTCTGCAAGGTTCTATTACAGGTTCCAGCTGCCTTTCCCCTGACGATAGCCCAGGTTCCGATGGGCAGTAATGATCCCTCCAACTTACCAAGTACTGTGGTCTGGTATATCTTTATTGCAGAGATTCTCTTCGCTTTTCCAGTGGGCTTCATTTTCATTGGGGAGCCTGAGAGAAGCCCTCTCTCTGTTGTTCACTTCTGCAGCTCAGGACAATGGCCTTTATGCCCCCCTGTGCCTCTGTAATGTGAAACCAGGTAGCTGCACAGCCAAGAGGCTGGAAGTGGTGTGTGTGTGTGTGTGTGTGTGTGTGTGTGTGTGTGTCTGTTGTTGCAGGCTCCCACATGGCTAAACTGAAAGCTGGTGGACGTGCCCGGGGGGTCTTCCAAGCCTGGCTTATCTTAATGTAACATGGACTTTATAATCCATTCAGTCAGAGCCTGGAAATTATATGATCTAGAGGAATTTTCCAAAGACTTTTCAGAGTGACATTATTTCAAAATTTGTGTAGAAAAGTAAATGTTGTTTCAAAAAATTTTTGTGCTATCTTGACTTTGAAGAATCCAAATTCACCTAAACATAGCAAGGCTTGGACCTGGCTGACTATGGACTGAATGCTGTAAAACTCATGAGCCAAGATAAATTCTCCTTTAAGTTGTGAGTGTCAGCTGATGAAAGGTGACCGAGAGAGACAGTATTATCAGCTCAGGTTCTTTAGGTTGTAGATACAGAACAGTTAACTCAAAATTGTTAACTAAATAAGGAGGATATTATAAGGGCTCTGGTGTGTCTCAGAGAAGCCACAGCCCCGGAGCTGGGCAGCAGGAGTGGTTGGAGCTGGGGCTTCAGATCCACAGTGCTTCTTTCTCCCATTGTTTTGCGTTTGCTTCCTGAAGTGTGTTGACACTTCAGCATTCTCTCTCACAAGCCTGAGGTCCTGTGCAAAGTGAAATGGAAGAGTTCTGTTCAAAAAGCAGAAAGGAGCATTTCCTTCACACCCACAGTCTTTCTTTAAACCTGTCGCAGGTCTCCAATGGGCTGTTTAATTTCCCACCCCTGGGGAGATGGGTGCAGAGCCTCACAGAACCTGGCCGGGCAGGGGACTCAGTGTGAGATGTATGACCCCAGAGCCCCGACAGCCCCCATGAGGAGGACGTGCAGGGGTCACAGCCCTTTCTGGGGCCGCAGGAGGTGTCTTGAACATGCAAGCTGAGGTCTGACCCCTGTGTGTGGCCCCGTAGACTGGTGGACTTCATTCACTGTTCGCTTCCTCAGGCTGCTTCAACAAAGCACCTTTAATAAGGAGGCTTAAACAACAGAAATGTGTGTGGGCTCACACTTCCAGGGGCCAGGATTCAGAGGGCAAGGTACCAGCAAGGCTGTTCACACTGATGGCTTCTAGGGGTCATCAGCCCCAGGCCTCTCCCCAAGCTTCTGGTGGTCTTATTCTGGGTTTATAGATGACATTCTCTCTGTGTCTTCAGGTCATCTTTCTCTTGTCCAAATTTCCCTCTTTATAAGGACAGCAGTGGGGCTGGATTAGGTACCACTCCATCTGCATCAGATCTCATTTTGATGTAACCAAATACATGTGCAAATAAGCACATACTCTCAGGTAGTGGGAGCTCCGACTGCAGCTTATAAACTGGGGAGTGGGGGAACACATTACAAACCAAGACACCAGTGAAATGAGAATTCAAGGATAAAACTACCAAGAATTTCAAAATGGAAGGTACAGAACCCCAGAGCCAGGCTTGAGTCCCTCAGAACACCTGACTGTGCAGACTGCATGCCCTTTCTTCCCCACCTGACACGACTGAACCCCTGTAGATTTAGCTCCCCGATGGAAGGTGACTCCACCCTCTGACTCTTGGGCACGTGGCTTTTGTTTTAGGGCCCTACCTGTGACTTTGAAGTGGATACCAAGGCCCACAGGAGAAACCAGCAGGTGCCGGACCCACTCATGTTCTTAAGCCAACTGCAGCAGCAGCCCAGAGCTTCGCCCCCCACCAGAGGTGGCAAAACTGTTCTCTGCTTTCATCACTAGCACCCCCACTCACCCCCTACTCCACAGTGCAGCACTGGATATGTGGGTTGGGGCCATGTCCTTTCAGGAACCGCAGTGGCGGCCTGGCTTACCCTTTCCCGGCCACAGCAGGGAGAAGAAGCCAGAAGCCGGAGCCCAGGGATGAGCAATGGGAGCTGACTCTTCCTACTCCACCTGGCAACCCAGACCACAGAAAGTGCAGGCGGGCTGCCCCAGATAAAGCAGGACCACTCTGCACCCGAGGGGCTGATCGTGGCAGGGAGGGCGAAGAGGGAAGCCAGGCACACAGTGCCTCCCACCCTCTCCAGGCCAAGCCTGGCCTGCGGGGGGGGGGGGGGGACACTGTGTCATGCTAGGTGTGGTCCTGCCCTGCCCAGACAGGACTGGCTTGAAAGAAATGTGAATGACCGGACAGCCGCCCCGGGACTCCCCCCGAGCTGTGGTTAAGCAAAAGGTAGAGAAAGTGATTCAGTCCTAGCTGGAATGAGTGACAGGAAGAAAACACAGCTGCTTGTGTTTAGTAGGTATCTACTGGGAAGAAGGGACAAACAAACCTGGTCGTATGTATCTGAGAGATGTTTTATGTCCGACGCGTCTGTGACACTGCTCTGGAGCTTTAAAGGGAGCAGCCAGGTTCATCTACTCTACTCACCCCCAAGATCCCATCCCTCCTTCATTTGCGTGGGCCATGGGAGGCTTCCTGGTCAGTACAGCACGAGCAGAGTGAACCTGTGGCATCCCCAGGCGGGCAGTGGGAAGCACGCGCGCATTTCCTATCTGTCCCTGTCCTCTCGAAGGCTGCATGCTGCCGCTGAGGAGGCTGTGACCCAGAGAGCTGGCTGCCTGAGGGGTGAGCGCCTGGAGGGAGCCCCCGTCCCTGCAGAGCCCGGGCTGTCCTGCGAGGCTGTCCTGCGAGTCGCCGGGGTGCTGCCGGGAGGCCCAGGTGGAGGATTGTGCAGATTCGGGCCTGTGTTGACCAGGAACCCACAGGACAAGACCACTCTAGGAGCGAGCAGCTGAGGGTCGGTCCCAGCCCTGGCTCTGCTGGGAAGGAGGGAGGGAGCACAGGGGCTGTCGGCAGCCACAGGATGTGCAGCGACGCTCGCGTTTCCCAGTGAAGCCCAGGCCTGGGCTCCATCCAGAAGCGAGGGGAAGGTATTCGCGGTGAGTTTCTTGACACCTTCCTTCCCCGTGAGTGCTACCCAGTCACAGAAGCCTCGTGTGCTCTGGCGACTCTGCCCGACTCTGCTGACTGTTAACACCGCACTTGACCAGTCCCCTTCATCCAAACTACGCAACGGCCTCCGCATCCATTCCTACTCCGGGGGTTCAACCAGTTCTCCCTGCCGCCGAGGTTCTAATTCCCTCAACGCAGATAACTTCTGAGATAGCAAGATTCGTTGAATTAGCTCACATTAATTCCGAGGAGGATCAGCATTTTAATGTGAGGGCTAACACAAAACTTTAGATACCTAAGCTGCTTATGAATGCAGACTGTCAGGCCGTGGGTTGAAGTGGTTTTGACAGAGAGGATTCTTGTCTCCAGGCTGACTCTGCCTGTTTTTCCTTAGAGTTCCCTCTCCGTACCCCGGGGCTTGGGCTCTCGCTAACTCTGAAGCTCTGGGCACATTATTCCTCTGTAAAAGAGGGCTGTATGTGCATCGGTGCACGCGTGTGTGTTACTACTCTGCTGGTTATGATTGATAGATGTATTTATACCATTTACATTTAATGTAATCATTTATGTTTGTAATTAAATTTGATATTTTTACCTTCCATGTATTCTGCTTTCTCTCATTTACCTTTTTGTGGGTTAGAGATTTTTAGAATTCCATTTTGACTTATTTCTAGTGTATTTGAGTGTATCTTTCTGGATAATATTTTAGGGGTAGATGTAGAGATTGTTAAATATATAGACATCATATCCACGTCATTCCTTTGTTTAAGTCCTTTTTCCTTCCATACTTAGATTTTCTAAAATATCTCCACATACATTGAAAAACCTCATCAGATAATATTTATAAAACTCAAGCAGAAAAGGAATGTCCATGATTTTTGCTCATATTTTTGCTCTTTTCATTCTTTTTTCTTCCTTCTTACTGTTCAAAGATTTCTTTAAAAAAAATCATTTCCTTTCTGTGTAGGAAACGTCTCTCAGCCACAGTGAAGACTCAGAGCCATGTGGATGCAGTGGCGTAACATGCGCAAAGCCACGTGGCTTCGATGCCCCGGGACCCGGGCTCCTCCTAGGTTTGCCTGGGTCAGTGTCTGTGGACTGCACAACCCAGTGCTTGTGTCACAGATGGGACAGTGACCAGGCCAGTGTGCTGGCACAGCTCAGCAGTTGATAGGTGTGTAAGACTGTGACACAAGGCTCTGGTTATTTTCTGCCCTGCATCTGCCAAAGTTCAACATGTGGCTTTTGTCATGCTCCTCCTGTAGAAGGTTGCTTTTTAATTTATCTGCTCAGGAAATCTCAATTTTCACACGGGGTTTGGTTTCCAGAAGAAGGCTATTCTGATATCATTTTCCGGCTCGTCTGATCGGGGCCTGTCAAAGCCCAGTGGTTTTGCACAGGTCATCTAACATGAGTGAGTCAGAAGCTGTGGCTGCCGAATTGTAAATTCTGAATCCATATGGTCCTGATTCTTTGCTGTGGCCACCGGGTCAGCCTTCTTGTTGAGCATGACCAAGCACTGGCTACCGGATGAGAAACATATTTCAGAGATGCTAACCCTGAAGTGAAAATTGTGCTTGGGACTTTGTGCAGTGAAGATCTTACTTAATGGAGTGAGTGCTCTACGGGTCTCTCGGGGAACTGGCAGAGCTTCTCCGTGGGGTGCTAGGGCAGGCTGAGCCACTACAAATGGGTCACAGGTGCGTCTGAGACACTGCTCCCTAGCTCTTAGGGCAGCCAGGCACATCCTGTGGATCCCAGAGTTGCGGCCTAGTTACCTCCAGCTCCGAGCAGCTCCTGCCAGTTACTCCAGGGAGCCATGTGCAAGTTATCATTTTCTGTGTGTACTGAGAATAGGAAAAGGCTGGGCATCATGGCGGACGGTCTGTCTCCAGGGTGTGGTGCCCCACTGCAAGGGGGTAAACCCTGCTGCCTGACACTGTGATAGGCTTTACCCACACGAGGCACAGCATGCTTTCTTGAGGCTTGGCTCTTCTGACTGAAAAGATGGGGGTGGTAAAGAGTTCTCTGAAGAGATGGAGGTGCAGACAGCAGTTGCATGGAATTGTGATCAGGGCAGGTATTACCTGAAGCTGAGAAGGGAGAGTTGTTGAAAAGTAATACCGAAGTTATTTCATTCAGTTGGGTCAGTAATTAAGAAATGAAAACACCTTCAAACTGAGAAGTTAGAGTTTTAAAATGCTTCTATGATGTCACAGTTGAAATTTCTAAAGTGTTTCTAAGGGAAATTAGACTACTTGGTGGACCTCCTCACCCTTGGAGATTAGTGTTGGGTGGATAATCACATGCATTTGAAAGCCCAGGTCCACACTCAAAGGGAACAGCACCCACCCTGCTGGGGCATCTCTGCCGCCTTCAGCTCTGCGGTGCCCTGTTTCCCTCTTGGACCATGGAGTGGAGTCCCTGCATGCCCAGTGTCACTCGTGCCCTGAGCAGGGTGGCTGTGCTCATCTCCTCAGCCAGCCAAGCCCGGATCTGGCTTCAGAAGTGAGCTTTGGAGAAGTCAGTAGAGAACGTCTACTGCCTGTGCTTATTAAGGGAAACTCCTGCCTCACATAGAGTTCCCTGGGGATAGGCAGAGATGATCTCTAATGACAGCACCAACTGGACCCAGAGGGACCAGGATGGGACATACACAGGAGGAAGCAGAGTTATGGGAGTCGCCGACAGCAGAGTCCACCTTGTGGGTTGGAGCAGAGCACTGCTGTCCAAGGGCCGTGGCAATCTGTTATTGCCTGTGCTGTTACTATAATATCAGTACCACTTTCTTAGGGCGGGTGACAAGAAAAGTCCTGCATAGCATCCCAGTCCTCATGACAGCTCTGCAGCTGGCCCTGTCCAGACGAGGAAACTGAAGGTGGAGACAGGTGATCCAGGCACAGCTCCTCACCAGGAGGCCAAGAACTTACACCCT
Source organism: Heterocephalus glaber (assembly GCF_053883595.1). Classification (NCBI taxonomy): domain Eukaryota; kingdom Metazoa; phylum Chordata; class Mammalia; order Rodentia; family Bathyergidae; genus Heterocephalus; species Heterocephalus glaber. The sequence goes on from NW_028258305.1 coordinate 47,439,119, forward strand.
GCCTGTCTTCTGGTCCACACACTTCCCCCATTTGCCTTCTTGATCAGGCAAAATGGCAGGGCCAGAAATCGAAGGACGTCTTAGTCACTCGACTGACACCCACAGCTTAAAGGCAGAGGGGTTTATTTTGGCTCATGGTTTTCAGAGGATTCAGTCCTTCGCTGGGTGACTCCAAGGCAGGGAGGGTGTGGTGGAGGCGCCTGGTGGAGGAGAGGCGTTCACAGCACTGCAGCAGGAAGTAGAGAGCAAAGGAGGAGGTGGGCGGGAGGCGCACTTGCAGGTCAGGCCCCCACCGAGGCTCTTCTGTGCAGACTCCACCCACCAACAGCACCTTTGGCTCTGAACTCTTCGGAGGAGGGAGGAATAATTCGCTAATGAGCGTAGTGCTCCGCGATTCAGTCACCTCTGAACATGTGAGGCTTAGGAGGGACTTTGCAGATCCACATTCTCGGGAAGGAGTAGTGGGGCATGGCAACGGAAGGGTGGAGCAGCAGAAGGGCCGGGTGTTCTGGGTCGAGAGGGCCCAGAGCCCTGAAGAAATGGCGAGAGGGAACATCACCTGGCCGGCGAAGCTGGGAGACCCCGTGTGAGGGTCGTAGCCAAGAGAATGACCAAGCTTGTGAAAAGGAAGAAAAGCAGAGGTTCAAGAGCAGGCTGAAAGCCACGAAAAGCTCAAGTGTGTGCAGAAGGGGAGCCCAGGGAAGGGTCTGGGAGAGAATGTCAGAAAGGTAGGGAGGAGAAGGAGAATGGGCAGAACTGGAAGAGCTTGGGGCATCTTGGCTGTTGAAGAGCTACAGCCTTGCATTCAGGTGGGCGAACTGGCACATCGGGCTGGAGTTGTTTCCAACGCCAAGCAGAGGACCTTGGGTAAGAACCCGGCCACTGTGCCAGGAGCAGGGAGCAGACTTTTTCCCAAAGCCAAAATTCCCTGCTCCCCATGGAGGAGGAACTCCATCCAGCTTTTCCAGGTGCAATTCTACTGTTTGTTCACACTTAAAATGCTTTTTAAAAACTCTGCAAAGCACTCAGACGATGCAAATTGTCACTACAGCACTGCACCATGGCCGGCCACTGTGAGGCAGAGCTGCCTGCACATAATTGTGTCTGGGAAGCACTCTGGGTCCTTCTCACCATCGGCGCCTTTGCAGTCAAAGACAATCAAACTGTTCACCTCAACTCCTGCTGTTTTTATTTTCTTAAATCCCTGCAGATTGTGGGTTTGGTTAACTGAATGCTTTGTTGAGTGTCGGATCCTCCTGCCATTTTTCACACCTTCTGAACATCTTGAAGCTTTTGTACAGGCAAATCCTCAATTGATTTTGGACCACACTCTGGGATGGTATTGTTATGAGTATTGTGTTGAGAATATTTTTGTTGAATCTTGAATTATTGAAAGGGACCTTTAGAGCCACAAGAATCTATTGAGAAATGTTCCTGTTTGTCTAAGACACATCCTATTGTAGAATCTGCAAAAGATATGCGAAGGGTCCCTTCTGGACGTTTTCCCAGCCACATCCTTGGGAAAGGGGTCAGGCACGCTGACTCAGAAGTTATGATCAAATGGCTGGCAAATGTACAGGGTTCTGAAAGTGTGCAGAGAATCAAGTAACTAGGTGAGGCTTAGCAGGTTATCTGTGAATATTAGGCAGTGTTTTCATGGAGATGGAGAATTGGAGGAGAGAAGAGTAGGGGGAAGAAAAGGAGGAAGTGGAGGCGGAACAAAGAGGCAGACATTTTGTTTCAGCAGCCAAGGGTTTGTAAGCTGGAAACAGTCCACATCAGGGCTGCTGGCTCATGAAAGACGAATCCTAGGGCCCTTTCTTTTCTTTCCCACCCACCCCTGACATTACTTGACTCATTCTTCTGGAAATATTTCTAGCTACACCTCTGAATCTTGAATATTCCCCGAGCTCATTGAAATGCACAAGTGAAAATTATTCATCGGTTTGGAGGTTCCACAAAGCTGAAAATGCTGTCCGAAGTCAATGAATACAGTTACACAGTCAGACAGATCCAGTATGAGAAGAGGCCAGCTGTGCTGGAAGCAGCACCGTAGGCCAAGCGCTGATGGCAGGTAAGGGAAGACTGGAAGCCCTGCTGCTCGTGCTCAGAATGCAGACAGGTGCATTGGTGCTCGGGAGAACGCGTACGTGTCTGCTGGGGCGGACACCATGGAGCTGGACGCTGGCTACCCAGCTGGGCCTGCGGAATCTGCAGAGATGACCCAGCATGTGCAAAGTCAAAAGCAATGGAGAGCAGACAGAAGAGCACCAGTACACGCTAGGACCAGACTCTACCTGGGCTGCTCAGGGTTAGGGCATTAGATGGTGAGTCAGAACTTTGGGAGCTCCTCTCTTTCTGCAAGAATCAAGGAGGATTGCGCAAGTTACTTAACAGAATTCTCCTCACAAAAGAGGGCTGGGAGACTTTCCTCCCCAGCACAAATCAGTGAACCTGTTGCTGTTCCAGGACATAACTGGGGAAGGTGACTGTTGATATGACTTATGAGCAGGACTGCTTTGCCAGGGAGGCTTGATGGTGTCCACTACAGTACATGCAGGGCACTGGACAGGGCTCTGCCTGAAATTCCACCATTGCAGCCCATTCCCTAGGCAAAGGTTTCCACCTCTCTTGAAGTACAGCTTCCTGGGGAAGAGGTGAAGCCAGAAGGTCTGCAGGGGACCCATGAGACTGCCTCTGTCTCATGCATTCTGGGCATCCTGGACACCTGACGATGGGAAAGAAGATGACGGGAGGGAAAGGGAAGGGCCTAGCACTCCTGAACATCTTCTCCAAATACACTTCATGGCATGTGACATAAAAATTCTGGTCACTTTAGAATTGGTAATATTTCCTCTCTGTCTGGGTTCTGAATACATGGAATTGTTGGCCTTCAGAATTGGGACTGTACTGTGTTTGGGTTGGGCATGGAGTCAGCCAATTGGGAGTGGAGCTTTGTGCTTGTGTCTCTGTGTGTCTGTCATCATACCGAAGCACTCCCAGCCCCTGATTCTCCTTTGTAAAATAGAGGCAACGATACTTCTTAGCTCCTGGATTTTCCATGAAGTTAAAATAAAGTCCTACATAGTAAAAGGCTCAGGACAGCCCTTGGCACAATTACAAAGCACCTATGAAATTCAAGCTCTTCTACTTTGTGCAAGGGCCCTTTCTGTAGCTGCCAAAGGCTCTCAGCCTTTTAATGAGCTGGAGGACCCAAGACCCCATGAGCGGCTCTCTTCTTTCCTGAACTGATGTGATTGTCGGGAAATTCTCTTTTGAACTACTACCTGCCTTTCTTTACCTTCTACCCACTACTTGTAGTTTTATCCTTTGGATCTTCTCAGTATCTTATAATTCTGTTAACCTCTGCCATGATAGCTTAGGGATAGCTTTTTGAAGATGATGATGAAATATGTTGATGATTTTATTTATCAAAGCTAAAGATGTGGATTTTCATCAAGCCTTATGTGTCTGGCCAGGCTTGAGCCTCTGGTGCCTCCTTTAGATCAAGTATGAATTTTTTTAAAGACTCAATTTGCAACCTTCACGAGTTTGTGACTTATAATTGCATGTGATTTACACAATGTTTGTAGGGTTAGTTCCCACAATTAACATTCACCCCCCCGAGTGTGCTGTGTCTAGACCCCACCCACCGGGGCCCAGTAGGCAGAGCCTGCAAAGCAGCCTCTGATGCAGCCGGCCCTCCACTCCAGGGCTTCTGTTTCTGTGAGTAATGATCAGCTTTTTATATTTCCAGTCCAATTCAACCTAGTACTTTGTAAAATATAATAAAGAAAAATGGCTGGAAGGACCAAATTAAAAAGGACGTTAAGTGTAAGTTACACTTTTCGGTGGTGGTCCTAGAGGTTTATCCCAGGAACCCTTTGCCACCAAATACATCCCCGCCCCTTTTTAGTTTTTATTTTCAGTCAGGGTCTCACCAAGTTGTGCAGATTGGCCTCGAACTTGGGAACCTCCTACGTCAGGCTCCCGAGGAGGAGGCGGGATTGTGGGTGTGCTCCCACCACTTAAACAGAACAGGCTCACCTCGGCTCATAGCTCTGCCCACAGTCTTCTGGCTCCAAAGGAGAAGTGGCCTGGAGGAGGGGCCTGGTGGAGCACAGCAGCTCACCTCAGGCAGCTGGGAAGTGGAGAGTGAAGCGAGGAGCCAGGGACAAATATGTCCTTCCAGGCCCCGCCTAGTGATGGGATCCTCCCCGCTAAGAGCACGTTTGGAGCTGGGAGGACAATGCATGATGTGAAATAAGGCAGACGCAGAAAAACAAGTAACACCTTGGGGGATCTGAAAAAGTCAAGGGAGAAGCAGAGTACAGTGTCATGGCCAGGGCCTGGGTGGGATAGAGGCAACAAAAATGCTGATCAAAGCGCACCAACTCTCACTTACAACGAGCAAATCTGGTGTCTACTGTGCAGCATGGAAGCCGTGATTAATAACACTTTGCTTGCTTGAAATTTGTCAGGGGAGCAGATCTTAAGTGTGATCAGCCCACATATGAAAATGGTACCCATGTGGGTGTAGTGTGTTAATTAGCATGTCTCTTTCAGTCACTTCCCAATCTATAGCAGATCGCGTTGTGCATCTTCATGTGACCTATTTGCACAGTTGTCTACCCAGCTCCTGGGGGATGGGGCAGAAGAGTGCTGGGCAGAGAGGGATGGACTGCAGGAGGGGCTGGCTTGGGTCCGTTTGTGTTGCTGAAACAAAGGTGCCCTCGACTGTGTGACTTAACCGCAAAACTGTTTCAGAGTCCTGGAAGTTCTGAAGGTTGGGAGTCCAAGGGAAGAGGTTGGCCAGGTTGGCTCCCAGGGCATTCAGCCATCATGCGAGCTGCACTCATGACCTTAACCCACCAAAGCTCCGCCTCCAAACATCGTACGAAGGGCTTCAACATGAACTGCGGGGAGACGCAGACATTAGATCACCATGGAGCTCAAGCAGCAGTGTCAGTAGCAGGCAGGCCAGCAGGAAGAGACCTGTCCGAATAGCTGGGATGAGAGCAGGGAGGCCGGGGGCAGAAGGCACCGCTTCCCACCCAGCAGGACTGTTCCACGTGCAGAGATTGGGCTGCTGTGGGTGCAGTGCAGCCCCCGTGGGAAGGGAGCTTTCTCCAGTCTCACGATCACGGGAGAAAGAATGAGGGCCGACAGGTTCCTAAAGAAGCACCCAAGGCCACCACAAGGAAGACCAAGCTGGACACAGTCAGTGGGTGGACTCAGGTCTGCTTTCCATAGAGGCTGCCAGAAACCCGGAGGCAGACCCAGGCCTGGGGAGCCCACCCTAGGGCCCAGGGTCCCTTCCTTTCCACATTTTATAAGAAGCTCGTTGTCTCTTTGTCAAGGACTTCACTCTGCCTCTCTGCAGCTCTGGATCCACACAGGGCTGGGTGTGTCAAGGGTGCTCACTGAGATCTTGCTGAGTAGGATATTTGGCCTCTCTACCCATTCTCTTGACATCCAGTGATGGTCAGGGTGGGGGCGCAGTGCATTCGGTGCTATTGGGAGTTTTCCAAACCTGTGACTCTTGCTGTTCCTGAAATTTGCTCATCATGAGGGGATGAGAGCAGCCTTCTTTGCTGCAAGAGCAGAGCTGGGTCTGTGGAAAGAGTGAGACACCAGGTCCACGTCGCTGTTGGATTTTCTTACAGGTCTTTACTCCAAGATGCTCCTTGCTATTCCTGAGCTAACATCTGCCGAGGCCCAGTCACTCTTACCTGAGGAGTGGGCTCTGATCAGATTCATCCACAGATTCCTCTCCTTTTCTAGGCTACAGCCCCTCACACCTTACACCAGAATTGATCTCAGATGGCAGCACATGAGGATCTCTGCATGCAGTCTCCATCAGAGAACGCCTGGGTGCTCTTCCCGTGGGCCCTGAACACCCGGAACTGGGATGGCTGGCTGTCATCGTGAGGCTCTCTGGGGAGGCATGTCCAGGAGGAGTGGCAGACTTGGAGATCAAGGCTTTCTGTGTAACCTAAGGGTACATGGCTCTCAGCTCTACTGTCTGGATCACATCTCATCGCGTGAATCTCATGTTTGTTTTGGAGAAGATTACAAAATTAATGGATGAAATAAATGCAGCAGATGCTACCTATTAGAGAAGAATTTTATGTAGCAGGCCATGAAAATTTTGTTTGCAAAATAAGACCTAATTAGTTTGGCTGGGCTCGGCTACCGTGAATTAAAGTGACAGAGTAATTAATAACGATTGTTTGGGTCTTTTTCTCAGTTTTCCAAGGTTCCTATTCGAAACAAACCTTGAGAGTCTTTCTCATAATCCCATGCCCCCATATGTGAGAGGTGATATCCCCTATGGGTCACATGGTCTTTGTTCTTCTGGCTGCTTGGAAATCTTGGCTTTGATTCTCTTCCACTTGGTCTGATGATTGTCATGAGGAGTCTCTGCTTCTGCTCTGCTGTCCTTCTGTCATTCTTTTTTTGTTTTTTAATTCTTTTATTGGTACATTGTAGGTATACAACACAATTACATTTCTCATTGGGAATTGTACCTTTACATGATGCATCTTGGTTCTTATTTTTCCCCATTCCTAGCCCTCCCTTCACCCCCTCCACCCTTCCCTATTTACAAAGACTTTGTTTCCATTTTTTCCATTTCTCATCATTTTTCCTTTCCCTTCTTTCCTTTCCCCTGCCCCTCCCACTACCCCTACCCCTTTGGACCTTTTCTTCCTATTTTACATTATCAATTATTCATTCTAATCACTGGTACATTTTAAGTATTCAATATAATGACATTCATCATTGGAAATTTGCACCTTTACATAGTCTCTCTTGGTTCTTATTTTTCCCCCTTCCCCTGCCCTCCCTTCAACCCCTCCATCCCTCCCTATTTACAAAGACTTTCTTTCCATTTTTTCGTTTTCTCATATTGATTCCATTCCCTTCTATCCTTTCCCCTAGCCCTCCCACTTCCTTCCCCTTTGCCCCTTTTCTTCCTATTTCACATTACCCATTATACATTTTAGTCCTTATTTACACTTTCAGTTTCTCACACTAGAGAAACTATTCAGTATTTATAGATGTGTGTCCTATTTATTTCACTTAGGATTATCACCTCAATGTGCATCCATTTAGCAATAAATGTCTCTAATTTCTCATTTTTTATGGCTGAGTAGTACTCCATTTTATTTTAAAAAACACATTTTCTTTATCCAGTCTTCAGTTGATGGGCATTTGGGCTGTTTCCAAGTTTTAGCTATTACAAATTGTGCTCCTATGAACATGGGTTCACATATATCACTGTGGTATGATTCTTTTAATTCTTTGGAGAATATACTCAGGAGGGGAATAGCAGGGTCAAATGGGACTTCCAGTCCTAGTTCTTTGAGGTATCTCCTTACTGATTTCCACAGTGCTTGCACCAGTCAACACTCCCACCAGCAGTGGAGCAGGTTCCTCTTTCCCATAGCCCCTCCAGCATTTGTTATTGGTTGATTTCATGATAGCAGCCATTCTTTCTGGAGTGAGGTGGAATCTCAGCATTGTTTTCATTTGCATCTCATGAATGACCACTAATGTTGAACATTTTTTCATGTATTTATTTGCCATTTCTACTTCTTTGTCTGAGAAATGTCTGTTCATTTCAGATGCCCATTTTCAGATTGGGTCTTTAAATTTGGGAGGTCTGATCTTTTTAAGTTCTTTATACATTCTAGATAGTAGGCCTTTGTCTGAGGAACAGCAGGTGAAGATTTTTTCCCACATTGTGGGTTGTCTCTTCACACTGCTGGTGGTTTCTCTTGCTGTGCAGAAGCTTTTTAATAAGAAGAGATCCCGCTTGTTGATGGTTTGTGCTAGTTCACAGGCAACTGAGGTTTTGCTCATAAAATATTTTCCTACACCAATGTCTTCAAGAGTTCCACCTAACCTCTGTTCCAGCTGGTTCAGTGTTTCTATTTTAATATTTAGATCTTTAATTCATTTCGATTTTAGTTTAGTACATGGTGAGAGATATAGGTCTAGTTTTAATCTTTGGCACGTTGAAACCCAATTTTTCCAGCACCATTTATTAAAGAGGCTATCTTTCCTCCAGTGAGGGTGTTTGGCTCCTTTACCAAAGATGAGATGGCTGAGTGTGTCTGGAGTTGTTTCTTCATCTTCTAGTCTGTTCCACTGGTTCGCAGGTCTGTTTCTTTGCCAGTACCATGCTGTTTTTATCACAGTAGCTTTGTAGTGCAGTTGCAAGTTGGGGGTTGTGATACCCCCTGCCATGTCTCTGTTATGTAAAATTGCTTTTGCTACTCTGGGTCTCTCCTTGCTCCAAATGAATGTTTGGATTATTTTCTCAAGGTCTGTGAAGTATGCTGTTGGGATCTCAATTTGAATTGCATTGAATCTATATAGCAGTTTTGGAAGTATGGCCATTTTCACTATACTGATCCTCCCTACCCAGGAGCAGGGGGCATCTGTCCTTTTTCTGATGTCATCTTCAATCTCTCTTTTCAGAGTGCTATAGTTTTCAGAGAAGAGGTCTTTGATTTCTTTCATAAGGTTCATTCCTAGGTATTTCAGTTTTTGGATGCTATTGTGAAAGGAATTATTTGCCTATTTGTCTCTCAGTGAGTCTGTTGTTTGTGTAGAGGAAAGCTATTGATTTTTGTGTGTTAATTTTGTATCCAGCTACTTGACTGAATTTGGTTATTAAGTCTAGAAGACTTTTGGTGGAGTTCTTGGGGTCTTCTATATAGAGTATCATGTCATCTGCAAATAATGACAATTTGACTTCTTCATTTCCTATCTTTATTCCTTTTATTTCTTTCTCTTATTTAATTGTTGTGGCTAATGTTTCCAAAACTATATTGAACAGGAGTGGTTATAGTGGACATCCTTGTCTTGCTCCTAATTTTAGTATGAAGGATTTCAGTTTTTGACCATTTAGTATGATATTGGCTGTTGGTTTTTCATAGACGGCTTTTATCAGATTGAGGTAGAGACAGTCTATTCCAATTTTTTGTAGGGTTTTTATCATAAATACATGTTGGATTTTGTCAAATGATTTTTCTGCATCTATGGAGATAATCATATGGTTTTTGTCCTTGGCTCTATTGATATAGTGCATTACATTGATTGATTTGCATATGTTGAACCATCCCTGCATCCCTGGGATGAATCCCAGTTGATCAGGGTGCATGATCTTCTTGATGATCTTCTGTATTCTATTTGCCAGAATTTTATTAAGGATTTTTGTATCTATGTTCATTAATGAGATTGGCCTATAGTTCTCTTTTTCGCTTGGGTCTTTCTCTGCTTTGGGGATCAAGGTGATGCTTGCTTCCAGGAATGAATTCAGGAGTATTGCTTCCCTTTCAATTTCATTAAAGAGTTTAAACAGTAGTGGCAGCAGTTCCTCTCTAAATGTCTTGTACAATTCAGCAGTGAAGCCATCAGGACCTGGGCTTTTCTTAGTTGGTAAGTTGTTAATTACGTTTTCAATTTCACTGGTTGATATTGGGTTGTTTAGAATTTTTAGGTCTTCTTCTTTCAACTTTGGTATTTCATATGTATCTAGGAATCTGTCCATTTCTTCTGTGTTGTCCATCTTATTGACGTATAGGTTCTGGAAGTAGGTATTGATGATCCTCTGGATTTCTGCTGGGTCTGTTGTAATTTCACCCTTTTCATTCCTAATTGCATGGATTTGGGCCTTTTCTTTTCTTTTTCTGAGAAGGTTGGCTAAGGGTTTGTCAATTTTGTTTATTCTTTCAAAGAACCAACTCTTGGCTTCATTGATTTTTTTGTATTGTTCTCTTAGTCTCCATTGCATTGATTTCTCCTCTGAACTTTATAATTTCCTCCCTTGTATGAGCTTTGGGTTTGTCCTGCTCTTCTTTTTCTAGAAGCTTGAGGTTCAGCATCAGGTTGTTTAATTGGGCTCTCTCTGTTTTCCTAATAAGAATATTCATTGCTATGAATTTCCCTATTAAGTCTGCTTTCATTTTGTCCCATAGATTCTGATATGTTGTATTGTCATTGTGTCCCATAGATTCTGATATGTTGTATTGTCATTGTCATTAATTGAACGAATTTTCTGATTTCTTCTTTAATTTCCTCTGTGACCCATTGATTATTCAGAAGTGTGTTGTGCAATTTCCATGTATTTATGAAATTCTTGTGGCTTCTTTTGCCATGGATCTCCAATTTCATCGCAGTATGGTCTGATAATACACAGGGGATAACTTCAATTCCTTTGCAATTACTTAAACATGTTCTATGAGCGAGCATGTGGTCTATTTTGGAGAATGACCCATGTGCAGCTGAGAAGAATGTGTATTCTGATTTTGTGAGGTGTAACCACCTGTAAACATCTGTTAAGTTCATTTGTTCAAGAGTTTGATTGAGTTCTAGTACTTCATTACTTATTTTTTGTCTAGTTGACCTATCTATTTTTGACAGTGGGGTATTGAGGTCCCCCACTACAATTGTATTAGTGCATATATGACTCTTCATGTCTGTTAGTATTTGTTTTACATAGTTGGGTGCACAAGTGTTTGGTGCATATCTATTTATGATTATCATCTCTCCCTGTTGGATTGTTCCCTTTACAAGGACATAGCATCCTTCTTTGTCTCTCTTAATCAGTGTTGGTTTGAAATCTACTTGATCTGCAAAGAGGATAACTTCTCCTGCTTTTTTTCGGGTTCCTGTCACATGGTATATTGTTTTCCACCCTTTAACTTTCAGTCTATGAGTTTCATTTTGAATTAAGTGTGTTTCTTGTGTGCAGCATATTGTTGGATTTTGCTTCTTGACCCATTCTGTCAGTCTATTTCTTTTGATTGGTGAATTGAGACCATTAACATTGATGGTTATAACTGATGCGTATTGACTTATCATTGTCATGACTTTTTCTTTCTGTTCAATTCTCCCCCTTTGTGCTCAATTTCCTGTCACACCTGATGGGTTCATTCTGTTGTACTTCCTGGGGTTGTGATCCTCATTGTCTATTCCTAGGATATTGTCTAAAATTTTTTGGAGTGCTGGTTTGGTATTCATGAAGTTCCTAAGGTGCTCTTTGTCATGAAAGTATCTTATTTCTCTATCAATTTTGGAAGATAATTTTGCAGGGTACATCAATCTGGGTTGGAGACTGTTTTCCTTTAGGGCTTGGAATACGTCTCTCCAAGCTCTTCTTGCCTTGATGGTCTGTGATTCTGATGGGCTTTCCTTTTTATGTGATTTGTTTCTTTTCTCTAACTGCTTGTAGAACTTTGTTCTTCTGGTGAATTTCTGGAATCTTAACAATTATATTCCTATGTGTAGATTGTTTTGATCAATGCTAGTTGGAGTCCTATATGCCTCACTTATCTGTATGTCAAGTTCTTTTCCCCTGATTGGGAAGTTTTCTGCCATCACTTCTGTGAACAGTTTTTTTATGTCATCTGCACTTTCTCCTGTTTCTCCTTTGACGCCGATCAGTCTTCTGTTATTCTTCTTTGCATCATATAGCAGCTGATGGATTGATTTCTCATGGTCCCTTACAATTTTGTAGCAATTTTTCTTTTCCTGATCACTAATTGCGACCTTATCTTCTATATCTGAAATTCTGGCCTCACATTGGCTCATTCTGATGTGTAGACTTTCAGTGGAGTTTTTGATCTGGAAATCTATTTGCATCCGTTTTATGGATTTTGTTTGTTTCCTATGTTGGGATTCCATCATGTTCCTCAGCTCCTCTCTAGATTTATTAATCATGTCTTGCACTATGAGCACAATCTCTGCTGTTATCTGAGAAATTATTTTTCATTTCATTTTTTCCAGATCCTCTTTTGTTGCCATTTCAGGGGGTCCAGGTAGTTGAACATCAGAGTGTTCCATCTCATTTCCCTTTGGGGTTGCTGTAGGTGATCTGGAAGTCTGGTTTTGAGATCTGTTTACATGTCTTCTCATTTCAATCTGGGGTGGAGGGGTGCTGTTGGTGCCTGTGCAGCTCACCTCCTCTGAGCTGGGAGCGGTGGGACAGCAGCCCAGAAACCCCTTCATCTGGGCTGGGTGTGGCGGGGTGGACGGAGGCCTGGAAGCCCCTTCCTCTGAGCTCCCTTCTGTCATTCTTCACTTCACAGATGTCTAGGAGTACCGTGAGCACCTCCTGAGGTATTAGAGCCAAAGTGAAGGACACAGTGATGGTCTTCAGGAGCTTAGAGACTCGTGGGGAAGACAGAGAGTAGTTTCTAAGTGCTGCAATTCACCTGTGTGCTGGCTTCTAGCTTAAGGAGTGTGTGAGTTAGCCTGGGGCAGGACGAGGTGTGACTAAGCTTTTTTGAGGTATAATTGACAAATAACCATCAGACATATGCAAGGTGTATAAGTGATGACTTGCTATCAGTTTAAATTGTGAAATGATAACCAATATAAGGAAATTAACATATAACATTTCCATTACTCTGTGTGTGTGTGTGTGTGTGTGTGTGTGTGTGTGTGTGTGAGTGTGTGTGTGGTGATACTTAATACTTAAGATCTATTCTCTTGGTGAATTTCAAGTCTGTGATACCTTACTAATGATAGTCACCAGCATTAATTATAGTTACTTTCAGTCTCCCTGTGTATTCATCTTATAACTGAAAGTTCACACCTTTTAACCAACATCGCCCCATTTCTCCCACCCCTTAACTCTTGGTCCCCACCATTCTACTCCGCATCTGTGAGTTCACTTTTTTTTAGATTCCACATGTAGATGAAATTTTACTTAGCATGATGCCCTCCAAGTTCATCCTTGATGTCACAAATGGTAAGATTTTCTTCCATTCTAAGCTTGAATCATACCCGTGCATATGTATGTGCATATGTGTGTGTGTGTCACCTTTTCTTCATCCATTCATGCATCAGTGGACACTTAGGTTATTTCCATATCTTGAATGTTGAGTTTCACTATCTTCTGAAGAAAAAAGAGGAGTTATTGTGAGCTGAGATTACTGATGGATTCAAGTGAAGAGTGACAGGACTGGATTTTTTGTTTAGAAAAATTGCTCAAGAATCATCTCAGAAGATGCATTAGGGAACAAGGGGCATGACAATTAGAGAATATTACTGTATAATGCAGCAAGAGACACTGGGGTCCGAGCTGACAGAGCCAGCAGAGAAGGGACTGGGAGCGCTGTTACTGAAGTGGGTTTAGAAGACTGGAGGCCGATTGGCGGGGGCTGGTGTTGTAACTGAAGCCTGAGGGGGGAGGAGGACATACGGCTTTCCAGCCTGGTGCTCACGTGATGATATGATTTCCCAGAGTAGGGAACACAGATGAGAGTCAGACTTGGGGATAGGCAAGCAGGAACATAACAGATTTAACATGTATTTAGCACTTACTGTATCACTGGAAAGCATGGTCTAACCTTTATCATGATTTTGTGAGTAAGCACAATAATCCCCATTTTACAGGCATGGAGAAGGTAAGTTGCTTGCACAAGGCTATGAAGTTAAAGTGTGGCAGAGCAGCTGACACCACCTGGCTTAGAGATGATGGCTCATTTCTGGGCTTCACAGTGTCCCAGTGACCTGTAGGTAGGTCCATGCAGATGTCCTTACCCAAGGACCACCCCCTCCGGAGGGGGCCATTGGGGTCATTAAGTTGTGACATTGGCAAAGGCCTTTTCAGGAAGCCTCAGCCATGCAGGTTGACTATCTGTTTTCCAAACTTGATCTGCAGAGTGCTAATGCTCCTTTCTCTCTTTGGTGTAGGGTGTCTCTCAGCTTCACTTCCACTTAACCAGACACACACTTCTTAGAGACCTCCAGTGTGCTGTGTCATGATAACCTCTTCCTGTCAGTTTACAGTGAGCATGTGCATCAAGGTCTGGGTTTGGAAGGGAACTGATATTTCTTATTCTTCTCTTGGTGACAACATTAACCACCTTTTTAAAGCATTAGGTCTCACTGTCAGGTAAAGAACTTTGCTTCCTGGAGGCAAGATTACAGGGAGAAGAGTGGTATTTGGAGAGAGAGGAGGAGAGGTGACATTGCAGCACTGAGTCCATGGCAGCCAGCAGATCCAGCAGGCAACACAAGCCCTACCCCTGGGGCCTGGCCCAGCTCCCAGTGGTGATCTTCCATTTCCGGCCTGTGATCTTGCCTCTGCCTGAGCACGCATTGTTGTTGGTAGCTGTTGGAAATGTGCGCAGCTCTCTGGCTGTTCCCAAACCTCTCTTCCTAGGTTCAATCCCAAATCTTGCACTAAACATCTGGTCTACCAACCTAGACCTGTAGTGTTGAAAGTCAGAGAAGAAAACAGGCTAGGCATCATGAAATACTTTCTGACAGCCGAATTCTCTGGGTGACTCTGGTTCTTTACTAGGACCCTTCACTAGGAGAAAGATCAAACTCTGGAAGGAGTGCTAGGCAGAGAGCATCCCCAACAGGATGAATAAGGTGATGTCCTGGATGCTTTCCACCTCTGTCTGAGACGTCCTGACCTCAGACCTTCTGAGCTTGTTCAAGGTGAACAGCTACTCCTGACAGGATGGAGAGTATATCCTAACTGTGGACTCTGTGCTGAGACCTGCGCCTCTCATTCAGTGAGTCAGGGTCTGCCCCCTTGTCTCCATGGGTGGTTTTCAGGAGTATCCTGAGATGTTATCCCAAGGAGCTTAGAGACCTTTCTCATTTCCCTTTAGACATCTTCTTTTTAAGATGTGCAGAAGGCCTTTAGATACCTGCCTCCTTAGCTGCATGGATAAAATGCTTGGCAGTGTGAGTCTTGCTTGCCATCCAGGCTGGTGTGGTCTGTAGCTGCCTTTTGATGCTCCTACTCAAGTTGGAGGCTCCCCACAACCAAAGTTTGGAAATTTCATTACCCTTTGCTCTGGTCTCATTTGAGGCCACGTTTGGGGACATGGCATGCTAACCTTTCAATTGACAAGAGCATCTGAGCTGTTACACGATCCCTCCAGGTTATGGTTTCTAATTTAGCTTACTTCCTCTGTAGAGACCATCCAAGAGAAATATTTCTCGCGTGAAATTATTTTTGGAGACTCTCCAAATCAACAAGTCCCTTCTCTACCCTCAAGGGGTTGGAGGGCTGTGGATTTGCCAAAGTTAATAATATTAATCTGTCCATCATATTAGAAACTCATTGTGTTGCAGAATAAAGGGAGTCATTCTCTCCAGGCCTGACCCTGAGTGGCACTGTTCTCCCCTGTGACACTCCTGTGGAGCGCTTTGGGATGCACTTGTGAATTCAACCTTACTCCTTTCCTAGCACTTTCAATCATAGGGGCCACATCATCCTAAACAGCCCAGAGGTAGTTACATTCTTTGGTGCCTCGGGGCTTTAGACCTTTCTTGCTGGAGTCCTGAGTCCTTCTAGGGTTGCACTGAGATGTGGAGTTCAAGCCCTGCAGCCTTGAGGAGTGGTTGCTAGGCGACCAGTCCCTGCAGGTACGTGGTTGGGATCTTTGTCTTTTGTTAATTCATGATCCAGAAACTGAAAATTAAGTGGTTAGCCTAGGAGAAAGAGAGGATAACCATGTTTTTGGGGACTTACAAGTGCTTGTATAAAACAAGAATTATCTAACTCTCCCAATAACTGTATGGAATAGGAGTAATTTTTATCCATCTTTGACAGATGAGGAAACACAGACACAGTTAAGTATCCTGCCAAGATCACACAGCTAGTCTGCAGAGGTGTCAGTATGTGAACCTACATCTTCTGTTGGCAAATCTAAGCGACGCTCAGGTGTCCATCCAGGTTTGGGTGTCATCAGCATTCAGTGCAGATGCCAGCAGTTCACACAGAGTCACACCATACGGAGTCAAAGAACACGTGCTGAACTGCACAAAGCTGAAAGAGGCATTGACTTTTAGATCCCTTTTATACACGTGTAGAGCAGTTTATTAAGTGTGAGCCCATCTTAGTCCAAAACTGGATAGTACATTTGTTGGGAATTATTTTAGAGTTGACATGGAGACAGTTAAAGAAGATTGGAATTATGAAGCCTTAATGCTATTAAGCTCTCTTTGTTGTGAAGGAAGTTTACAATGAGCTTCAGAGAAATAAAGATAGAACAGCCTGGGCTTTGTCCAGGGTCAGTCTCAACAGCTGTGTGACCCCTCCAGGCTGCAGGGACCCCATTTACTGAAGGACAGTGGGGTACAGAATCCTCCTGGGGCACAGCTACCACTGTTTCTAGATCAGGAACTCAGGCATTGAAAAGAAGGGATTTGAAGTCACACAGATCTATATATTATATAATTAGGACAGACATTTATATATTAATTATTTGGAAATTTTAACTAATACACTATAGTATTTTTAAATGTACTTCCTTGACCATGAAGTGAGATTTATTTATTTTTAAATACTAAATTTTTAATATGTAATGAGTGTGTAGAATAAACCTCAACATTTTCAACATCAACTGTTTACCTGCTTACAAGATCTAACAAATAACAGCAGAAATGAATTTCTATGTCAAGTACAGTGCAAATACTAAACAAACAAAACTCTACCTCAGAAATAATCTTTGCTTCAGTTATCACTCCTACGGCAGGCTTCACACATAACACAGCACGTGCACACACGAGTCGCACTTACACTGATAGCGCGTGGCGTGTGCACTGCTTTCCCGTCTTCCCTGGCGGGACGCCCTTGACGTCTCGCTGCTCTTCCTGTTTCCTTAGGGGCCCTGGCCGTGTTCGCCTGTCTGTGCACCGGTCTCTCCAGAATTCTTTGTGGAGTTCTCTGGGCAGATACACACTGTTCTTCCTCTCTTGTAATTGATCATTATTGATTCCAGACCCAATCCTTTGGGAAATTTCTCCGTGATATTTTGTGCTTGTTATTTTCTTTGTAATCTATGCAGCTATTTATGCCTGACGTTTAGGATCGCGTAAAACACAACCATTGCCCAACGCTTTGTGTTTCAAGCAACATCATAGTTACCGCCTAACTTGCCAACAGCATCTACTGCGCCTTTCATTTTGTTGTAAAATGTGACCATTTCTGACCTCATTTGTCTTGAGGATTCACTATCCATCTCTTATTTTATTTGTTTATTTGTTTTGAGACAGGGTCTTGCCATGTAGCACAGGCTAACCTTGAACTCACAGGATCCTCCTGCCTCAGCCTCCTGTGTACCGGGGTTACAGGTCTGTGCCACTACACTGGGCCTCACTCACTATCAGTCTTATCATCATGATGTAATGTTGACAGTATCAGTGTTATTTTGTTTTTCTCCTCCAGATAGGAGGCCAGTGTCATGTCTTTCTCAAATCCAAAGACTGTACTATACATTTCTCTGTTGTGAACTTGCAACACTTTTTCAGGAATCTTCGCTTTGTTCTTGTGATCAGTTTCTGCGCTGGTCAACTGGTGTTCTTTTAGCAAATGTAACATCAGTGGGTAACCAGTAAACTGATTGTCTAATATGACATTTGGGCTACTTTTTGAAGCAGGTGCAACAGAGCTGTTCACAGCATCATACGGCTTATTACTGCACCAGTACAGACCTGGTGGCTGAGTTCCAGGATAAATCTCTAAATTCAAGGTGTAAAATGTCTTCGCATCTACCAGGGCGTATTTTTTATACCATATTTGGAAGGTTTACTTGGCATATATTCCCGAAAGATTCAACAACCATGAAATGATGCAAGTTGTTCATCAATTGTCATGTATTCGGACAGTGTGTAAATTGCTTGACAGTTCGAAATAAAGCTTTCAACAAATGAGTGAATAGCAGCCAAATTGACAGATTTTTTTCTTTCTTGGAGGGTCTTTTTGTTGTGAAAACATAGGGAATTTTGAAAGAAATCAAATCTCGAGTGCCACTATTGTTCTAAAAATCTCAACACTGAAGGGTGCACAGGTAATGGGAGAAAAAATAAGAACTAAGATACATCATGTTCTGGTACAAACACCCAGTGATAAATGTTAATGTATTTTATAACTAAATTATACCAATAAATATATGTATATAAATAAATAAAAAATAAATAAAAATCTCAGTGCCACATCTGTCACTTCTCCATAAATTCTTTGGATTCTGATGGTTAGAATGATAAAGTCCTTCTATGGAGGTTTTTGTTCAGACAATGTAGTGTCATGACAAATACATTTGAGTATTACTATTGGTGCATATAGAATGTTTTACTTGTATTTCATTATTAGTGTATTTCACAACATCTTGTAGCATATCGTCCATTAGAAACAACTGCCAACATTGCATTGCAGTGCTGGCATTCCGACCAATAGGTTTCACCCTGGCAAGAACCTAATAGCGTTTTCCAACCTAGTTCTAATGTTGGATTGTTCAGGTGTACATGACCGATTTGTAGCATTTTGACCATTCAAATACTTATTTACATTACCGTTTTCTTCCTCATCTGAATCAAACTCTTCATCCTGTACCTGTCTATCTGTCATACCTTGCTACTTCTTTGGCTTACAGGATCCAAGTCATCCTCGGTAGCCGAAGCACCTGATGGCTCACTTTCAACCTCCTCCCAAAGTTGTAAAAGCAGATTTTCATGCAACATTGTACTGACTGGGCTGATTCAGATCTGGGCTTTGCTGCGTCAGTGAAGGGAAAGGAGAGCAGGAGTGCAAAGTGGTGAGCACGGTGGACAGCCAGTACTGCGGAACCTCACGGCTTCTTGGAATTCGGTGAATGTAATATTTGCTACACAGGGTACTAGGGTCTCTATTAGCGCTATCTAGTTCAAAGGAATTACTTTTGACGGCACTCATCAGTGTCAGCAGTGGCATACGTCAGGCGAGTAAGCACTGGACAAGCTCCTAAGCAGCCTCAGGATCTCTGTGTGCCCACTGAACCCAGCCACCACCAAGAGACTGAGCAACTCCTGGCCACCACACCCGGGACCGAAACGCTGTCCACAGTCTCAGGACTAGGAGGACTCCCACCACCCTGCAGCTGCAGCTGGAATGAGGCAAGGTTTTGCTAACATGTATCATTGCACAGGTTGATGGGTTTCACCGTGACATTTTCACACAGGCATGAGTCATGCATTGATCATATCTCTCTTTCCTTGGCCATACATTTGTAAAGAGTATTTTTAGGCTTGAAATGGCTGCACATAGATTATCATCAATACTTTTCAACTTTTCAAATTCTAAATAATCAACATTTTATGATGTCCACATAAATTCACAAAGAATAATGCTTGCGCGGTGTTACAGCAAGCAGCAGAAGAATTTATGTATCATTTATTGGACTCAGTGAATGGAAGTCTTTTCTTTTCCTTAAATGGAATACAAATGTTTCAGTCTCTTAAAGTTTAAATGATACTTCAAAGTTATGATATTCTCTTTAAGTCTAACAGGTTTATCTTTTTATTGTTAGATGTAATATAATTTCTTATGGAAATGTGATTGGCATTCAAATCCAATTAAACATAAAAATTACTTAGATGGATGACTTTTATCAATGTTGCCACACTGGCCTTAGTAATTCTGTCTTTAGTACATAAACTAAAATATTAATTAAATGTTAGCAGTGAACTACTTTTCAGTTTCACTTTTCCAAAGTTGGAGCTTTGCTTTGAATGCATAAACCCTATAGTTCCCTCCAATGTATTGTCATGGGGTATGGCAGATGTAGATTAAAAACATTCAGGTGCCAGTTAGTAAATCTGTTTCCTGAAGCTAATCATTATTCTTAAGCAAATCTGCAATTCCACCCCCTCCCCAAGGTTTTTCTTCTTCTGCTTGTTCATAACTTCTTCATAAATCTTCCTTAGGACAATCAAGATAATTTTATTTAGAACAACGTAGAGTTATATTCTGATCCAATTTCTTTGTATGACCTCAGGTGCATGGATTTCTTTTTTTTTTCTGATACCCCAATTTATTTATTATTTTATTAAAATTTTCTTTCTCGAGATTTTGCTGTTTGCAAAGATCACTGATTGCAATTTTATTATCATGTGACTTCAAATTTTATTTAATTTATTTTTAAATTAAATTTTATTTTATTGGTACATTTTAGATATACAATATGATGACATTCATCATTGGAAATCTGCACCATTACATAACCTATCTTGGTTCTTATTTTTCCCCCTTCCCCTGCCCTCCCTTCAACCCCTCCACCCCTCCCTATTTACAAAGACTTTGCTTCCATTTTTTCTCTAGTGTGAGAAACTGAAAGTGTAAATAAGGACTAACTAAAAGGTATAATAAATAATGCGAAATAGGAAGAAAACGGGCAAAGGGGAAGGGGAAATGGGAGGAGTAGGGGAAAGGAAAGAAGGGAATGGAATTGCTATGAGAAGATGAACAAGCTGCATGGATTTCGTTGGAATCGGCACTCTGATAACATGGTTTAGGGTGGCGTTCAGATGCAGACAGAGGCTCCCTGGATCCCAGGGTGCCAAGCTTTGTCCGTTGGTCTGCTTCAGCAGCAGCACCGCTTCAGGCACAGATCCATGTCTGTTTTCCTGTTACTATGTTTGCTACCAACATATAAAGTGCTGGCTTTAACACCTTCTATGTCATCTGACATGAGGCCTAATCATAGTATTATTTAAAAGCGGAATTTTCCCTATTTCTTGTGGCCTAAAACACAGTGCTGATCATCCATGTTCAGGCCAGTAAATGGACAACTCTTGTACTGTGTGAGGTATTTTGTCTCCAGACATTACCTGACTTTGTAACTTAGCTTTAAAGCTGACATGATATTGCCGGGACCAAATTCATGAAAGAACTTTGATCCTTCAAAAAATCATGGTATATACTATAATGTACACAATTTTTGTCAAAAACCTGCAAAATTAATTTTGATCCTTACTTTGAACTTGTAGGTGCCTAAGAACATTAAAATATTTTTCTTCATAAGAAAGGTGTCTTGAAGGAACGTCTGGGATAATTCTTCACTGGCATCAGTACTCCTTTTAATATATTCTCTAAGCAAAAGTGACATTTAGCTGAGAACAAGGATTTGGGAGGCTGACAAATCTAACTTGAGATGTTTCTCCTTATATTGCTAAAGCAGTGACATATTTTGACTGTACTGTTTATTGTACAAATCTTCTGATTTCTGGCTTCAAATCTCAGTGGCTCTTGATGGTGAGAAAATAAATTCCTGTAAAAGTTTAGTATTTAAGTGAAATATTTAAGATGACTGTAGGATTCATAAGTCCAGAAAATCATCTGCATTGTTAAATTATGTTGCACAGAAATGCTGAAAAATTAAGCATATGATGAAAATGAGAATATTCAAATATTAATTTTATTTACTTTAACACTTAAAATTCTAAAATTGTTTCATAGATGTACATATTCTCACTCATATGTAAGAAAAATCTTAAAAAACTGAATTTAGAATGTATAAATATATAGTATCCTTTAATTAAGTGGCTTAATTGAATCATGTTCAATATTGTTTGGTATTAGAAGTAAACATTATTTTAAAATCTAAAAGCATATAAAAACTTATTGTGGAAGTGCGCCAGGGAAAGGCCTCAAAGTTGAGGGTGTCACTGCACATCACCCCATTCTCTGCTTAAGACTAAAAGAGGACGGCTCCGAGCTTGGAGGAGTCATTTTGCCCCAGCCAGAGGACCTAAGGTAAGGAAGAGCCTTGTTTACATGAAAAAAGAGACACCTAATTGGAGGACTACACACTGGGGGAGAGAGAGAGAGAGAGATTTGAGAGTAAACCATGCATCCACATTCAATGGTTGCTTTATGCTAATGCACATACATTATGTGACTGCTACAGCCTTATCCATATGCTAATGTTTTCATAAAAAAACATACGTAATCGCACTGGACCCCAATCACAGGTCTGCTCTGGTTGTGAAGTTGGCCCCTAGGCAGTTCTTCCCTGGGCTTCTGTGTCCATGGGTCAGCCCATCACTGTATCATGAGTGATTCTAATAAATGCTTTCTGTTTACTAATTCTCACTGGCACATCTGATTTCCATCTTTTGTGAGTTGAAGAACCCAAGGAGTCAGTAAAGAATGTGATGATTTGTGTAAAATGCGTAGCACAGTATCTGAGAACTAGTAGGTAATTATTTAATCAATGGCAGCTGCTATTTCTGTTGCTGCTATAAATACTGTTACACTCATTAGTGAACTTTTCACCTTTGAGATTAAGACTCTTTACTGCTCACTGCGCAGTGCAGTGCCTCTTCTTTCTTTTTGGGGTATGAATTCTTGTTCATTTACAGACCTGAAATCCAGGAAAGGTGATCACATCTATTGATGGATACCATAGCAGCAAGTGTTCTACTCCTATTTTTGTAAATGTAAAACAAAGCAAAATTTCAAGGAAGTTCAGTGTAATTGAAAAGTTTGAACAGAATGTTCAGAGAACTTTGGAAATTGTGTAATGGAATTTTTTCATCGTGGACTGTTCAAAATTTTTTAAACCCTGTAAATATCCACTTTGCTGTGCAACTGGAGGCATAAGTTAAACTGAGTTTTCTGAACCTCTCCACCCAATGAATCCATGAAGTGAGTTCTTCTCTCTCTCCTTGAGCCTGGATCTGAAATAATTAAAAATCAAATACCTACTCCCAGAAATGAAAGACATTATGATCTTGTTTTCTTGGCATCAGTTCAAAACCATATTTAACTTCAGGTAATACACAAGATTGGCCCAAGTCAGAAAGTCAGGTCTTGTACTTTGTCTAGTCTTCTGTCATTAGCACTGGTCCCTACTGGTTGGGCACTTAGTAAAGTGGACAGTAGGTATCTGGCAATTATACTCGATAAAATGAAGAAAACCAGATATGTGTGTATTGGTCTTAATGTTTATAAAATGCTCACGGTACTTTGTCTCTTTGACCCTAAGGACACAATCTCATGGAGACCTCTTCACTGTAACTGCAGATAAGAAACTGAACCTGCTGTATCAAGAGACCCGTGATGGCTAATTTCACGTGCTAACTTGACTAGATCAGGAGATGCCTAGATATTTGGATCCACATTCTTTTCTGTTGTGCTGGTGGTGGTGTTTCTGATGAGTTGAGCATTGAATGGGTGGGCTCGGTCAGGAAGTGGAGCCTCTCCAGTGTGGGGTAGCATTGCTCAGTATGGTGAGGGCCTGAACAGAACAAAATGACAGAGACAGGAGAAATGTACTCCCGTTTTGGTCTCCGTGTTGGAGCTGAGACACATCAGGTCAACTTCTCCTGCCGTCAGACTGGTTCCTCTGCTCCTCAGATCTTCAGAATGGCCAGGCTGTCCTGGGTTTCGGCTTGCAGACGGCAGGGTGTAGAATCCTCCGCACTCACCATCTGGTGAGCCCCTTCCTCGTAATAATGTATCCAGTTGGTTCTTTTCCTCTAGAAAAACTCCAATCCATAGCCACACCAGGTCACACTTTTACTGGAAGGACTCTGAACTATACCTTAGAGATAAGTTCCCTCAAGTATTCCCTGGGCAAGGAACACTGTGAAAAGTTACAGGTATGATGAACGGCGGAATCTTCCTGGAAATATAGCATGTCAGTGTGGGGAAACCTGAAAGAACATGACATCAACCACTCTGCTGGAAGAACGCGTCATTTCTGAAGGAGCTCTTGGAGTTGGCATGGTGTCTGGCTATTGGATGCTAGACCCAAGGTTTAAATCCAGGCCTTCTGATACATAATTTAGAATTCTTACCCCAAATATGTTACTAACTCTTACGCTTAATGGAGGGGTGCTGCTTATTTCCTTCATTCTGGGCCTCCTTAGGACTTCCTTTAGCACAAAGCATATTTCTTATGCTCTCCTGGGCCTTCTGGAAGAGCATATGGATTGGGTATGTTCTTCCCTCCACTCCTACCTCCCTTTTGGGCTGAGAACCTTTTAGGGGCAGGAAGTTGTGGCTGCCACTTTAAAATTACAAAACTTGAAGAACTAGAACCTATGATAGGCACCTAAAATATGAATGTGATTGCTTGTTGCTGATGGCAATTTTCCAAAGGGAAATAGGTTGGGCAAAGGTGACTTTGAGATAGTACCGAGAATTTTACATAACCCTGCCTCTAGCCTTCCAGGCTTGATGACTGCTCATTCTGGATCCTTTTATGCCTCCTGATAATAACTAGTTGATGACTGATCATGCATATGAAGAAAAAGATTAAAGATTTTGTAACAAAAACTTTTGGCCTGAACTTCTGGCATATATATTTACAACAGCCAATTATTTGAATAAATGCTAAGAAATAGGTTTTGGTAACATGTTTCACTCCATCTTGATCAGGCAACTGAAAGTCATTTTGGAATCATTAGGGGTTGGCATTTTTCATTCCTCCACTGGGTATAAGTACTGCATGTCAGCATTAGAGCTCCAGGAGACAGCCATAGTCGTGGACCAAATTGAAACAGACATCTGTTTGGAAGACTAAGGCTCATCTCTCATTTCCCCAAAGCACCTCATCAAGGTCACATAAAAAAATTGGCTTCCACTTTTATGTCTCAGACTCCTAAAAACTGTCCTGAACTATGCGATCATGTTTTCCTGATGACTTGGGCCAAGACTGGATCGGGTATCTGCTGTACCTGGCCTGGCTGATGGTAATCACATTCAACACTTAATTGTCAAGTTTCCCGCTGCCGTAGTGCTGTTTAGACAGCTTTGCAGAAAGCCAGTAAGGTCCCAGCTATAAATAAAACAAGATTGCACACGGGGACTGGGAAATGCAGCATTTACGAAGCCTCCCCAGATGCAGAGCAGAGGGATTTCAGAGTGCAATATTTAATTACTTCATCATTGGAAACTAATTACCAATTGGGGAGTGTTTTCATTTGTGGAACATAGATTGATTAGTAGGATCACCAAAGTTCTAGTTTCCTTACTACTGATTACATCTTTCATAGAAGAAAAATGGGTTCATTTTAACAAGCTCGAGTCAAGCTAGAGACAAGCAGTGTTCCCGAAGAGCGATTGCACAGGATTAGTGTTATTCAATAGGCAGAGGGGTATTGAGTTCAGAGTTTTTCCTGATAGACTATTAGAGATAAATTTTACATTTGGGATTTCCTTTTTCTGTAATAGGTGAGGTTGTAGTTTTCATTCAGGAAGTTAATTTGTTTGTTCCACAAAATGTTTCAATCAGTGTTGCACATGTGCAGTGACCTGGGGCCTACAGGCTAAGTTTTGTCCGGGAGAGTGGACATAGATATATTGTTTAAAGACCAAGTTTGGAAAAGTAGGACTTCTGTAGCAACTTTTTAAAACACTGAAACGTAAGAGCTGTGGCCTCATGATGGAGGACCGTGAGCAGCAGGAGGCAGGTTCTGGGGGCTGAGCCTCATAGGGAGTCGGAGGTGCATTGCTTGACATCCGTACTCCCAGGCCTGCCTCTCCTCAGGGTATCTTGTATCACACAACTGTCCAATCATTCCATGCTCTCTTGCCTTTTCCCCTGTTAATTCTGCTCTATAGAAAGATGAATGTAGGTCAGCGTGTCCCCTGGTCTTTCCTTAAGATGGAAAATAATTTTAGGACCCAATCATCCGTCAGGTGGGCTGTGGCTCCTGAGATCATGCCAGCAGGCAGGCCTGCTTTCCCAGCTGGTGTGGAGGTTCTTACTAAGGGACACACTGAGAGCTGGTCTGAGACGTAGGATGAGTGCTGGGATAGAGGCAGGAAACCTCCTCGGTTTCAGTTCTGGGTCTCCCTCTTATAATGTGTCCTTGGGCACCGGAACTGATCATTTGCATTCACTCCTTGCTGTTTGCGTATGAGCATCATATAAGACAGGGAAAATGAAAAGGCAATGAAGGACTACCGTTCAGTTAACATGAGTAACTCTGGCAACTGAGCTGCATTGGGCAGCGTTTGGACGCTACTCTTGCTGCTTTCGAACGTGGCTTATCCAGCCCTCCTTGATTTCATTCCATATTGGAACTGGGGTTCTCCTGGGGATGGAGACAAGGTTATAAACTCCAGTCCCTGAGACAGCAAGACCGTCTCCCAGGGCAGGTGTTGCCTGTTGTGTGGTGCACTGTGCACCTGGCTTGCTGGGTTTCCCAGGGCTGGCAGCTGGGCCATGAGCTCCCCTCAGAAGAGATGGACTGTGTGTGGTGTACACACAAAAGAATCACGACTGTCCTGAGAAGGAATTTGCACCTGACGGTTTCACTACTGAGCTTAAGATGTTTTTAGGGCTGACATGGAAATTGATGGGAGCCCAGTGAAGGGGGCCCAGAGGGACACGCCTGAGGGCAGACAGGGAGAAAACCTCGAATTCCTCCCTTCCTACTGCCACAGCTTTGACCCCCAAACCTAACATTATCGGCCGACGCCAACAGAAAAATGTTAAAGGAGATGAGACCACGTGACAAATGATAAAACCCAGAAATTTTAGAAATGAAAGCCTTGGAGAATCAAGTGACTAAGAGGAGAAAGATCTTAAAATTTAGAAAGATAAGAAACGAAAGGTTGGAATACACAGAAGTAACAATGTTACAGAAGGGGAAGATGAAAGTGGTTAACACAGCTGAAGATAACTTAAAAAGGAAATTTGACAAAACAAAAGAGAGAGAGAAGTAAACAAATATTAAGAGATTCGGAAAAAGCAAAGTAGGCCTGAAGAGCAGAGGGCAAATAAGGAGACGAAATGAAAATCAGAGAGTAGGTTCACATGGGTAGTAATTAAAGCATATAAATGACACTCAAAAGCCAAAGAATACCTTATTATTGAAAATAAATTACCTAGAAATAAGTAAAAAGGGGAACAATGCAAATTTTAAAAATTCCAAATGCATAAATTGAAAAGAAGTGACAAACTTGGCCAAATTTCTAGAATTCTAAAACAGAAGTAACCAAAACCTTCCTTTTTAATGGTGAAGTTTCTGCCGCCTCTGGCAGAGCCCGGGCTCCTGGTCTCCTGGACGCTTGAGGGGGCGTCCAAAGACCTGCAGGCAGGGAGCACTGGGCCACCCGGCCCAGCTCCAGAGTTTCTCAACCCACAGTCAGTGAGTCTCGTGGGGGACTTCGTGCTGCGGTCTTCACACCAGACTCTGAAGTGAGCTGCTGGCTCCCTAGGACAGGGACTTGGCAGGAATGCCATCCCTGAGGGCTGACTGTTGCCCGGCAGGGTCTGAGTCAATGCACAGAGGGTCATCTCATCTGGCCCTAGTATGAAACAGGTTTTACTGACACGCAGGGTCACAGGTGAGGTTTACCTGGCCCAGTAAATGATCTATGCTCAGCCTCTTAGCTTGTAGGCAGCGAAGCTGGCCCCAAAGGCCAGTGGGTTCTGAGCCTCTGTCCCTCCTGCTCTGTCTGCCCCCAGCACCTCCACCTGTCCTGCCCCAGTGTGGGAGGCCACTGCCTTCAAAAGCAGTAGTTTGTGCTGAGCTGTCCCTGTAATTGCTGTGGCTGGACAGTAACGTGTGCTCCTGCCACATGCAGTTAGGATGCATCAGCAGCTGATGGCACGCTGACAAGTTTGCCAAATGTGAGTGCGTTTGCTGGTCAGGGAGGGAGGGGGGGAAGAATAAATTCTAGGAGGGCAGGGAGCATGGTTTTCTGGATTACCCTCAACATGGCACCTTGAAGAACTAGGCTTTCAGTAAATAGTGACTTGCATTTTCTAATTAGGTCCAAGACAAAAACCAAAGATGTTTTTGATGACAAGAATGATGTCAACAGTTTCTCTTTTACTTCCGTACTGAACTGCTCCTTGATTATAGACAGTGAGGTCTGCCTTGGACCTCCCTGTCCTCCTGGGTAAGCGGTGGACCCTGCTCTTTGTAGAGGTCACATTCACAGAGCCAAGGCCGTGGCCACCTGTTCTGGGGTGCGCGTGTGTGCATGCATGCATGTTTGTGTGCACATGTGTATGTGTGTGTGCGTGTGAGCGTGTGCACACTGCATGAGAAGGTGCCTGAGTGACTCTGCCATCCAGAACCCTCTTCCCCTCCTGAGCTTCCTACCAGGAGAAGCATTCCTTGTTTAAGACTCTGGTCTTGGGAAATGACTAATAATGCACAAACAGGAAGGAAACAGATCAACTTCCCAAAGCCTGTGATTCTTGACTGCTAGTAGTCCGTAACATAGATAACAGGGTCCCAATGACTGGGAAGTGGGTGGGGTGGGAGAGGGGCAGGCCTGGGGTGATGAGGAAGAGTGGGCATCTCAGGGGCTGCCCGCTCCGGGGTTGTTTCGGCAATGCCATCCCCCGGAAGGCAGAAGGGCTGTGCCTTGCTTCTCTGCGCACTCCCCTGGTGCCTCACTCAGGACCTAAAATGGACGAGAGCTCCGAAAATCGGGTGGGCACTGTGGGCACAGAACGAAGGGAGGGAGACGCAGGCAGGCTTTGCCCCAGTTCTTCATTGCACCGCGTGAATGTGAGCTGATGACCACTAGATACGGGGTCAGGAGGGAGAAAACGAAGCAGAGTTCCCGAGCAGAGCTGGTGTGCAGCGTGGATCTGGTGTGGAAGAGGTTGTGGACATGAATGGAGCCCCGCTTTACCCACAGGAGATTCCTGGGCAGCTGGGGAGACACACAACACCGTAAACAAAACCATCATCTAAAAATGTGAGTTTTTACGTTACCAGTAATGCAATAAATAGCTCTCATGTGCAGATGCGATGCGCAAAGAACACGTCCTTGCTGCTGTAGGATGCTAGCCAGAAGTGCACAGCCCGAACCCAACAGGAGAAAAAACCCGAGAAAGCCACTCAGTTGTCTTCAAAAGTATTAAGGTCATGTAGTGTGTGATTCTGGCTGAGATCCAGGAAAATGGAATTTTAAAATGTACTCATAAAAGTTTTACTGCAAAGGATCTAGTGAGATAACAGCAAAGTGCTAGTATGATCTACAGACTAAATAATAGCACTGTATCAATGTTGATTTCTGATTTAACAGTTATACCGTGGCTGTAAAAGGAAATGCATGGAGGTATTTAGACATAGAAGGCATCATGCCTGCCCCTTACTCTGGAAGGCTACAGAGAAATGGGAGTACGTGTTTAGGAAAAGGGAATGATAAAGCAAGTTGGCAAAAGGGTTAACATCGGGAGAGCTAGGTGAGAAATATACAAGGATTGTTTGCATTGGTCTTTCTATAAATCTGATCATCTTAATTCTTCCAGAATAAGGAGTTTACAGAGTTATATGCTTCTCTGTACAGACGTGGGATGGCATAGTGCTTCAGGATGCAGACTCTGGGGCCAGGCTTCCTGGCTTTAGATCCTGGCCGTGCTGCTCTGGTCCCAAGTAATGACAGCGATGCTGATGCCTGCACTGGCCAGATGTGAGGATAGAGTGAGCTGAGGCACTGTATGCAGTGACTCTGCTTACTTAGTGCTAAGGCAGTGGTTCATACACATTTATTGATCTGCTGTACTATGTCCTCACACCACGCATTTAATTACCATGTCAGTCCACGAAGTAGCATAGGCACCAATATTGTCTCCGTTCGAGAGAAGTGTGAACTGAAAGTCAGGAAGCATACCCACGGCCCCACAGCAGACAACTGGTGCAACCAGGAGCAATCGAAGGTCTCCGCACAAGGAACCTAAGGAGATCTTTCCTGCAGGCGTGGCCAGTGTTACTATTTTCACTGACTCCTTTGAAGCTTGTGAGGGAGGAATTCCTGGGACAAAGTGCATTTGAGGGTCTTCCCTTGTCCACTTTGTTACTCATTTATCCTTTGCATTGGCAAAAGCTGTTGTACGTATGTGTGTGAGTATTCAAGGTGGAGAGCAGGATTCTCCCAGGGATTACAAACTAGTTCCTCAGACCAGAAAATAAGAGGTGGCCGATCCCTGACCTGAGGAAGGGAGCAGGATCGCTCCTTCTGAAGGGCCTTATGATACAACATCGGAAAACCCCAGTGTCAGTGTCCCATGCTGTGTTGTCCTCCTTGGATGTGACCGTGTGCTGCAGCAGACACTGGGGTCTTCTGGAAGCTACAGATTCCACTTGGCAGGAGTCTCAAAGTCCCCTTGGGCTTCCATCACTGTCTCTTTTAAAGAGCAGTAAACAAAAACAAGAAAGCAACAGGTGTTTTCTGAGAAGCAGTCTTCATCTGGACTTCAGAGAGCCTGGAAGTTGGATTCCTGCCTCCCTGGCCCAGGCTCTTCAATGGGGCCTCAACCTGACAGCTGTTATTGCTACAAACCAAGCTCTGGCAACCTCAGATGGAAAGGGAAGCACCTCTCGGTGTGTCAGTGGTCATAGTAACTTCCCGTACTCACTCAGGGCATCAGGATTCGTGCAGCTTTATACCAGACATTTCCATCCATTCTTTCGGTGAGTGCGTGGGCTGGGTGGGGCAGAGGCTGCAGCTCTTAGCGCTCGGGCTGATGGTGTAACTGGGGCTTCTGAGCTGAACAAAAGGCCCACAGATGAGTGCTAGAAGGCAGCCCCTGGGTCCAGAACCAAGCTACCTAGTAGCACGTCTCCTTCATCTTACCTTCTTGCTTGGGAGGGGATTGTAATTTTTTATGTTGCTACTTATGAATTATCCACATGTTTGTTTACCAGCACCTCCTCACTGCAGTCTACCGTCCTCTTGCTGTTTCCAGCATTGCTGTGCTAGCTCAACAGCTGTAAGGCCGATGTGCTTAGGGCATGTCGAAACCGTCAGCTGGGTGCTTGCAAAGAGGAGAAATTGTGAGAACAAATATGTTTCCAACATGATCACAAAACCCACAGTAAACCAACAGAAACTGTGCTAAACGTGAGCCCTGGGTTTAAACCTTCTGGATAAAAGCTTTTTCTTCTGGGAGCTGAACGTGTTCATTCATTCCATTATGGCGAGCAGCTGTTACAGGCCAGGCGCTGAGCTCGCCTCCCCTCTGCCATCCAGGTGAGAGGCTGTGTGTGGGAAGCCAGTAAGTCTGAGGAGTGGGGGTAAAGACCTGTACTCCAACTTTCTATCATCAGGCGCTTTCAAGGCCTGCACTGCAGCCGGCTGATCTGACGCTTGCTTGGACAAGAAGGCAGAAGGTGCACTTCGTACTCCCGCGCACTGGTTCAGGGAGGCGTGGTCAGGCCCAGAGACAGTGGGTACTGAACAAACTGGTTTTTTTTCTTTTATTGATAAATTTTAGGTATACAATACAGTTATATTCATTGTTGGGATCTTGTACCATTATATGAGTATCTTGGTTCTTATTTTTTCCCCATTCCCTGCCCTCCCTTCAACCCCTCCATCCCTCCCTATTTACAAAGACTTTGCTTCCATTTTTTCCTTTTCTCATATTTTTTCCTTTTCCTTCTTTCCTTTCCCCTGCCCTCCCACTTCCTTCCCCTTTGCCCCTTTTCTTCCTATTTCACATGACCTATTATACATTTAGTCCTTATTTACACTTTCCGTTTCTCACACCAGAGAAACTCTTCGGTATTGACACACGTGTGTCCTATTTGTTTCACTGAAGAGTGTCGCCTCAATGGGCATCCACTTAGCCGTAAGTGCCTCTAGTTTGACTGAACAAAGTGTTTTTGATGGGAGGGAGAACGAGTGGAGGCAAAGGACACTGCCAAGTTCTAGCTTGTGTGTTTAGTGCCAGCCGACGAGTGCAGGGCAGCATCTTCACATCGAAAGGCGTCAGCACCAAAATCGATGAGCGGGGGAGCAATCGAGCAGCAAGGGCCAAGTGTGTCTGAAAGCTCTCGTGCAGGGTGCAGTGGTGTGCAGTAGCAGGACAGGGTCACAACAGTGCAGAGATGATGCAGATTGCTTCTGGGCAGTTACTGCTTTTCTCCTCTTTCCTAATTCCTTCAGAGAGGAAGAGAAAAAATGTACGATGAAATGAACAGTGTATGTCCGATAAATAAAAACACATGGATGAATGAGTTAAAATTACTCTTTTATAGAAGTTTATTGAATCAAGAAGTTTATTTCCATGTAAACATTTCCTTATCAGGGACTAAAAGGAAAGGCCTCCATGTTTCTGCCACGAAGTTATAGGAATCCTGCCCCTTATAAGCATTCTTTAAATCTGGGCTGAGCAGGCGCCTCCTCCAGGAAGCCCTCCTGGACTCACCGTCGCTCCTGTACCCAGCCAGATGAAATGGCCCACCCTGGCTGCTTAATGCATGGGCTGATTTAGGTGGTGTGCACAGTGTCACAATTCCCCGCACAGCTGTTCTCTCGCCCTGGAGATTCTATTGTATTCATCTTGGCACTGCGGATGCAATTCCTGGAGTGTTATTTTTGCCTTAGGGAAATGCTTTCTGAGTGAATAGTCAGACACTTACCAGTTCAAACAAGGCTTGGCCTGTAAACATAACGGGGACTGAGGTCAGGGAACTGTGGTCCCTTTGGCCATAAACTGCTCATATATCGCACGCTGGCAGCGAGGGCTTTGTAATTGCTCCCGCCTCTTCTGCAGTGTCCTCACAAGAATCCCTCATGCTGTGCAGGACTGGGTTGTTGGAGCAGTGTAATATCTTCTTCACATGGAACGGAGCCCACCTTCCTTACAGAAAGATGCTGCCTTCAGGAAGCCGGGAAGAATCAGAAGACAGCGCCTTCCCCAGAAAGTCTTCAAAAATCCTGCCTGGCCTTTGGGAGTTCCCTCTGGTGCACGGAGCATAGGGGTTGTTGTGATATGAACACATTTGTACATTTAAAAAAGATTAAACATGATATAGTACTGGAAGTGAGCATGGGAGATTGAATCCCTGGGTTTTATGCTTTCCCTTGCTACAGGGGATGGAAAGAATATTGTTTCTCCTCGAAATGATTTATTCAAATGGGTAGGCTAGAGTTCTACTTAAAGCCCAGTGTCTGCATGCACCTGCTTAAGTCAGCTTCTTGTTCTCGCAGGTATTTAGGCATTGAATTTTCCCCATTAGGAGAGTGATTGACACTGTGGTCCTTACAATAACACATGATTATAACTCTGCAGATGGCAATTACATTCAATGGAAACCAGATGTTGCATGGAATTTGACTCTTTTGGTTTCTTGGTGAAGTAGATGAATTTGTAAAGTAGAAAACCACAATCATTACTCAGATGGACTGTACATGAATTAATGACATAATATCTAAATCATATATGGTTGAAAATAATGATTAACTTAAACTATCAAGATAAGCTAATGAAAAACAGACTCTTAAAATTGAAGATTTGTTTTCTTCAATATATTTTATTCATATGCTAATCACAGTACCAGACCTGTTTTTATGTCTCCTCAGCCTCAAATAGGAAAAAAATATTTAAAAAGAAGCCCTTTTGGTGGTTCACATTAGGGAGGAAGTGAACATCTATGATATTTTTTCTTGGCCAGTGAATTTTCAGTGTCTGAAATCAATCTTTTAAAAATATGTTGTTGTTAAGGACCGTTAGCAGTGTTTTATGCTGAATTACACAGAGACAGTATATTTCCCAAGGACCCATTTGGCATGCAGAGTATCAGCTTTATATGGCTGTGCGAAGCAGAACCTCTCAAATGCAACTTCTTTCTCTCTAGAGCCCATGTGCAAATGTGTGTGCTCACATATACGCACGCGCACACACACGCACACACACCAGATGGTGCCGCAGGCCGGGAAGACCAATCAGCGTTCCACGTAACCTGCATTGTCCCCTGAGAAGCTCGACCACGGCGAGCACCCTCCTAAGTGGTTAAGTTTGCGAGCCTTGGCCCATCGTTTCCACTGTCATGAATTCTCGTGACATCATCGCTGTAAAATTAGGAACCCTTTCTTTTCCTGCAGATGTGAAAGTCTGACATTGCATTCCATGGTCCCGTGCCACATTTCATCAGCGTTTCCCTTTGCTTTCTCCAAAGCCTGTGGCCGCATGTGGCGTGTAGATTGCCAGTGCTATTTGGGATCTCATATCAAATGCTGCTACCTAATCCCAGGCGGCCTTCCACAAGCCCACACCTGCAGCTCATTGAATCCTCCTGGAGTACAAAGGGCTGATTTACAGCGAGAAGGGTCCAGGCACTGGCTGCAGCTGGGGCTCCAGCAGGAAAAGGAAGTTGTTCATCATCTTGTGTGCATTTCATTAACAATAGTGTACCCGATATGTAGCTTATAGAATAATTTCAAATCACTGACAGAGAGCATTATGGCATTTGGCACTGCTAGGGAAAATACTTCAGGATGGGCAAATTAAACCTGAGCGTGAGGTTTCTATGCGACCCTCTGGAACCCTGTGCACTGATTTACACTAGGTGGGTTGAACTCGTGATAGTTTCTGATTCCTTGGGCATTTTCCCATTTCTCATTTCTTTCCCTTTGTCTTTGAAGCAGCCCTGGGGTGGAACTGGGATATCCTTAGCTTTCTGGTTTTTTCATGTATTAGCAACCAAGAGCTTAGAGTAACCTAAGCATTGTGAGTAGAAACCATGTCTGTAGCTGGTGCAGTGGGAGCGGCAGGGCAGAATGTGGCAAGTAGTGTGTCTCCTTTCCCTGAGTTGCAACAGTCAGTGAGTCCCAGTCAGATGCCAGCAGGCTCACCAGGCCTCCAGGGGATAAAAAGTGAGAGGGCTTCCTACTTCATTTTATTCCCATGTCTGGTTGTGCAACTGTTTCGCTGTTGACTTCTATTCAAGGAAAACCCACATAGTGGAAATGCCATGAGGGTGCTGAGGATGAGTGAAGGTGAAGGAGGAGATAAAGAAGAGAGACAGAAAGCAGACTGTCGTCGGCTGAGGTCCCCAGCCCTAAGCACCCTCTGGGTCCCCAGGGTGAGGCTCCAGGAGGGACACCTGGCTATTACTAAGATGTCTTCCAGGGCTGTGTTTCCCAGTCCTTTCCTGGGAGCGTCCTATATATCCTGGTTGAAGGGTCTATTATGGAAGTGGAAAGCCTTAGATTAGCTCAAAATAAAAGTGACTCAGGAGCTAGGGGGCTCCTTGAATTGGGAGCAAGCTCCATATCAGAAGAAGCTTGGGCTATGAAACACAGAGTTAAAAAGGAAAGACTTCTGATCAGTTTACAGTGACCATTTGAGTACGAACTTTTTTCAAAAGAAGGATGAAATCAATAAAAATCGTCATTCTCAAGGGAGAAGGAACAGGGAGGAAAAGCAAATTTCTTTCCACTTTGTAATGGTAAACAACTCAGTGCTCCTGGTATCTGATGTAGCCACACGGAGCCTGGTTTCCAGTTTCTCTTGATGTGTCAAATGTATCCCTTATGTGAATCACGGTTTAAAAATACTTCTACTCAGTGGGTTCAGGAAATCAATAAGCTTTTATGATTCTTTCCTTGCTTCATGTAATTTTTGATTTCAAAAGAAACTCTGGATAGTCCTCTAAGATGTTTACATATTATGCATTTTAACAGCTAACAATTCTTCCAAGGGTTTCTCTGGAATTCTTGTTGGAGTGGCTTTCTTTCTTCTTTTCTTTGGTCCCAAGCTTTTTCCCTCCTCCTTTCTTGCTTTTTCTTTAGCATAATGTTAATGATTATGAGGCTTACACATAAATTGAAGCCGGATTTATAAAATGCAGTATAAAAATCCTCGGAAAGGAAGATAAATATAACAAGCTATGAAACCATGTTCGCCTCTTCCAACATTGGAAAGACTACAAACGCAGAGGTTAGTGACCAGAATGTGTGATGTTTCCCAGGTCAGGCGCTGGGCTCCTGGTCAGGCTGTCCTAAGATGGGCTCTTCTACATTCCCTGATTTCTCTAAAATGCGATTCTAATTGCAGATTGGAACCTATCCATTCACTTAGTCTGTAAAAATAATTTCCCTCAATATTTACCCAAAGTGCATTATTGCTTATACAGTTGTGAAAAGCATTTAGCACTTTATAATCCTATATTTGCTCCTATGTGGGCCTGGAAGTGTACTCTTCTTACAAAATTCACAAATGCCTAGAAGGCTAACAATTTTTACAAAGTGTTCCTCATGGAAAACATCTGGAAGTTTTCCAGAATGACATTCCAGATGTTATAATTTAGCAGTCAGAAAAGTGCATTGCGAATTGTGTGTGTGCGTGCACACGTTTGTGTTTCCTGGTTCTGCACAGCATGTTACTTGTACATACTGAGCTCTCTCTCCTTTGCCTCTGGAACATTTTGGGTTTGAATTGTTTCATATTTCACTCTGGACAACCCTGCTTTCAGGACACTTATGCATCTGGAAGGAGACAGTCTGATGTACATGACTGTAACCAAATATGCACTGGGAGAAGGGATTTTTAATCAGTATTTTTAAATGGATTTTTAAAAATTCTTGAGTCGGAAAGAAGGGTAAACAGCGAGAATGGGCCTGGACACACCATCTGCACAGAGCAGGACTGCACCCACCGAAGTGAGAGGCCAACTTGAAATCGCCAGGCTGTTAAGAGCAATTCCTGCTTCCCGAGGTCACGGCAGGAGGCGTCTGTCTCCGCACTGCCCCGGTTCTGTGGAGTCCTGGTTTGGCCTTGGGAAGGTCAGGGCTTCTGTCAGTGAGGTGGTCCCCTGGCCCAGGCTGCCATCCTGGGAGCCCCCTGTGACAGGCAGGGCCGCATCTCCCATATCCCTGGTTCCCGCAGCCCCCTGGACTTGTCTGTCTCAGACAGAAGCTTCTCCTTTGGGCTGACCCTTCCCCACAGCCTTCAGTCCCGGGCAGACAAGGGCAGTTGGCCACCTTTATTGAAGCAGTTCCCTGTTTTACCTCCACCCACCTGAGAGAGGGGGCCGTGACCTTCCATAGGTTTGCACCTTGTGCTCCGGGGCCACCTTCTGTTTCTCTGACCCTCATCAGTTTCCTCCTAGCACCATTTCCACACTCTGCCCTGATGTTGCTGTCATCCAGCTTGCGGTCCGTGACCCTGGCCCATTTCCAGGGCCAGCTACATCTCCCTTATGGCATCATGAGGGGCCCCAGGCCTTCACTGAGCTACACCCCAGCCCTTTCTAAACTTTCATTTTGAGAGAGGGTCTTGCTAAATTGCTAAGTTTCCCAGGCTGGGCTCAAACTTTTGATCCTCCTGCCTCAACCTCCCAGAGTGCTGGGATTACAGGCATGGGCCACCATGTCTGGCAGTGGCCCATTTACTGAATGCATATTTCCAAACCAGCTCTCATGGTCTCTCTCCACCTAAAATTGCCCAGTGGACTCTCACCTCCATTGCATACCCCTTCAATCTCCAGTCTCCTTTTCTCCCTTCAGTGAGGTCAGACTTATCTCCTTAAAACTCACGCTGGACCATGACTCTGCCTAACATAACACCTTCTACGGTATCTCCCCTCCTCCAAGTTAAGGCCAAAGAGCAAACTGTAGAATTTAAGGTCTTCATCATGTAGCTTTTGCCCTTTGCGGCTTTGTGTCCCTTCATTCCAGCCTTTTCCCTGCTCTCTGGGGACACTCGACACCACTGGTCCTTTGACAGTTGTCCTTTCCATGTGAAGTGACCGCATCGTCCATTCTTTCATACCCAGCTTGAATCTCTTTTGCTTTGGTGAAGTGAAAGGCATAGAACATTGGCATTCATCTGTTGTAGCTTTAACTCCTTACACTAATGGGTTTTGTTGTCCTTGCAACTTCCCCATGGAATACCATGCTTGGACTATCTTAGGACATGGGATATCCAGCTGAACAAATAAGCAGCTTTCAGTGACAGGGGCTGAACACCCATGAACAGGTGACCAAGGCCTAGGCGCCAAGAATTTGGTCATTCCGAGGGCTCACAGGAGATGAGCACCAGACACTAGAGTGGATGTCCCAGCTCTGCCATGAACACATTGGGGGCAGACTGGTGCTGCCGCCAAAGAAACCCTGGGGATAAGAAGGCCTCCCACCTTCATGGGCTCTAAGGGACCTTTCAGAAATGAACCCTGTCTTCTCAATGGCTCCAAAGCTCCTTTCAGTATAGGCGTTTTACATTAGAGGTATTCAGCTGACAATAAGAGAATCTGGGAAAGTTGAATGGTGCATGGGCAGTAGATATTCCTTTTAAGCAAGTTTCAGGAGCCATGTCCACATGTCTTTGTGTCTGATTTGTTGCATTATCGCAGTTCCAAGCATTGTGATGACAAAATTCAGTCTGGATTCTGCATTTCCTTCCTGAACAGAAGGGTGTAACATGTTCTGAGTGTCAGCCGAGGGTTCGCCATGGGGTCACCTCCCAGGTAGGTGTGCACTGCACGTCTCTTGCACAGCTGACACCTTGTGCCCCATGCCACCTAGGCTCAGTATGAGCTCCATTCCCATTCCATTTGTGGAAGTCCAAATGCCTCTCCCACTGTTCTTCCATGTGCTTTTAGGGATATTTTAAAAATAAGTTCATGGTCTTTCATCTGCTTTCTAGACCTGTCCTGAATTTTGATGAGTGAATGGGTCATTCTTATCCTGGTGTCTGCAGCTCACACTGCACATGGTGGTCTAAGACAACCCCATTTGCTTCAGCCTTGCTCCTAGGTGTGCACACACAAAGGTGCTGAGTAGAGCTGAAGAGAGTGCAGGCCCACATCACTTTCTTCTATAAATCTCAGCTGAGATTAATGACCCCCTTTCATTCTGAAGCAGTGTCTGAATTATTGAATTATTATTACTTGAGTATTACAGTCCATGTTAGCGATTTCCAGAGGCCAGAGAAACCACCGTACACCCAGGAGTGGGGGGGGGGGACTATGAGAAGCCTTCAGGAGATGGAGTGCAACTGAGCTTTGGGGAGCGGTGTCCACCCTGGAGAAGGGGAAGGGGCTGCTCAAGGGTGGTAGACAGGGCTAAGAAGAATGAGAGGTATTTGGGAACCCAAAGGAAATGGATTTAGCTTGGGGCACAGTGGAACCCAGTTCCCAGGAAGGGAAACCATCACTTTGTGGATTTCCATCACTGAAAAATTCACAGAATGAATTCTCTTTTTTGAGAGAGGGCGTAGAACAGGAACTGATAAAATGGCTCCTCTGGGAGGGTGCTTTCCTACTTAGCGGACCCTTGGGGCCTGGAGTTCTGCTGGCAAAGCAGCCATTCCCTGAGGCCTTCTTTGGAGGCTCCTGAGAAGGCTGCTGTTCTCTTTCTGACCTCAGCTCTCTACCTTTCCGCTCTTTCTGTGGTTGTCATTCCCCATTCTGCCTTCCTCTCTTCTGTTCCTGGCGAGCTTGATTAGAGGTAAACACGCAGTGCAGCGCAGGCCCTCACAGCTGTCTTTCCCCACACTGGGCCTGCACGGAGGCATCTGGTTCTCATTTGCCTCTTGATGCATTGGTTTCCACTTTCACCTCGCTCTGTTTATGTATATATTATTCCTGTTTGAAACTCGGAGCTCCTAACTGATTCTGCACCCCCCTCATAGTAGAAGTAGCATCCAGAGGAAATCTGAAGAGTTAGATAGGTTAAGAAGAGTTTGTGTATAATTCAAACCTTAACCAGAGCAAACTTTCTATACCCAGGGAGATGTGAGCATCTCCTTTTGAAGGAGGTATTTCTAACCTCCACTGGTGGAAATTTTTTGTAGAGTCTCTTGATCACTGAAATGGGATTCAAATTTATGTGTGGCCATGTGAATTCTCCTGAGGAGACATCCAAAGCTTTTCTGAGAATCTCAGAGAGGGTTGTGACCCTAAAGAGGCTATCATTGACCATCAGGAGCCTCCCAGGAGGGTGCCATGCCAATCCCATTATTGCTTTGAGGAAGCCAAAGCTTTCAGAGTTATGTGCTTGTCTAAGTCACTGGTTGTAAGGACAACAGTGACACCAAAACCAGCTGAGAACTGTGTGTGCTCCACCCTGAGGTGGGAAACAGGCCTCCATATTTCATCAAAACCCTCATCAACTGTTGGACTGCTTAGGTGTGCAGAGCCGACTGGCTGAAGCTCCCATTTCCTCCAAGTGCCTGGAGCAGGGAGGCTGCTCGGCACACAGGTTCTCGCCCTCTGCTGCAGAGAGGACTTCCTGGGAGCTGGGTCACACTGGAGGACCAGTACACTTCTCAGGGCTCTTCCGGTGGTTCCAGAGTGCAGCCAAGTGAGCATCAGTGACTAACAGCATCTGGAAGGATGAAGAGAGCTTGTTTGGTTTCAGTCTAGAATGCACCCAAAGCCTTCCCGGTTCAGAGGTGGGGGTTTGGGCGGTGGTGGCCTGAAGGGAGTGGGGACTCTCCCATCAGTGGACTCTATGAGCTCCAGGCTGAATGTGCTATTAGGGGGCGGGGCCTGAGGTCTCCCCAGCATGACCAGAGGGGTGTATCTCCCTCCACAGCTCTTCTTCCGGGCCCTTCTGCTCTGCATTCCTGCCTTGGAGCTGGGTGACTATGGAATTAACTCACCGCAAATGTGAGCCAAATCAGCCCTCTCCTCCTGTAAGTTACGAGTGTTAGGTTTGCGTCCGGGTAATGAGAAAGTAAGACAACACACTCCAGTTCTCCCCCAACCTCTGTGTCTCTTTCTCTCCCTCTTCCCTCTCTTCCATCTTTATTCCCCCAAACAGAAACACTCTCACCACATTTTTGTTAAATGCACAAACAGGTATATGAAGGGGCAGTACAGGCCCCAACTAGCTCATTTTATGTTTTTATGTCTCTGTCTCCTGCCCTCCTAAGACTGGATGAGGGAAGAGAGGGATCTTGGTCATCACTGTAGCCCCAAAGCCTACTGTGGGCCTGCCAGGCAGGTGGCTCTCAGATGGACCATTAGAGAAAGCAGGCCAGATGCAGTACTGTCCCACCGAGGCCCCAAAGCTCCAGCTCCTTCCCGTTTTCTAGATGTATTTATTCTGAAAATCCTGTTGGATGCTAACTGCATCTCGGTTCATTCTATCTATGTGCCTTGTCCCCTTCCATAAGTTGCAAGGCCCCTAGGGAAGGGGCACTACTTTCATCTTGGAATTTCCTGGTCCTCAGAGAGATACCCTTAGCTTGATGGGTGGAGCAAACGGTGCATAGATTGGGCTGAATGTTGGACCAATGCATACTTCAAAAGAAGTGACATTGCTCTCTGTTATTATAGACGTTCACGTTAGAACTTCTTGATTCTATTATAAAAGCTCATGATAGAAAATTTATAAATTATGAAGTATTAAAAAGAATAATATTTTAAAGCCCCTATCCTTATGCTATTACTCAACAATTATTCAACACTAGAGAACTTTAAGTTTACTTGAATTTTGAATGATAAGAAGAGATTTAAGAAATTATTTAATTTTTGACAAATATCCTTTCAACATAAGAGATATTAATTACTAAATGAGTTCTTGTTTCCTCTGTTTTCTAAGATGATAAATATTAAGGAGTTGACATCCATGTGTTCACTATATATTTCTCATAACTGACTTTAAATTTCCAGGTAGCTAAACTTAGTCAAAGAACAGTAAACACTGTTGAAATCAGCCAAACAAATGAACAAACCAGGAACACTTCATTTCTCTCTGGTGAAGTAAATGAAAATGCTGTACTTACCCTAATTTTTATGATTACTCTCCAGCAGAGACTAACTGGGAAAAGCCCATCCATGAGAAAAATATCCTATTAAAGTGGCAGAGCACCTTGAGAAAGATTAACAGACACACGTGGGGAGCTAGGGCTTCACCACAGGCTCCAGTCACACCCTCCAGTGCAGTTTTAGAGGGTTACTTTGTTCTGTTCTCTTCTGTTCTTCCAAGTTACTTCGACAGTAGAGTTTTACACTGCCTGTTTTTGCTAGCACATTCTGAACACCAATACACACCACACGTGCCCTAAGCTCTCGGCACCTTTTAGTTAATCCTGTGCTCACACAGCTACTGCATTGCAGACGTCGAATCAAATGGGTAGGTGGGTTGAAAACCATAACCAGTTTGCAGCAGAGGGAAGGAGGAGATGTTAGGTGAGAGGAGCCTTTTATTCCACCTTTAGCAGATCTGGAAGGGGCTTTGGAGAAATCATCAAGTGGAGCCGTCTTGTTTCAGGACTAGGAGACAGAGGCCGGAGCAGTTAAAATACACTCATGACTTCTCAGGCAGTTGTGGGCACAGCTGACTCATCTCCAAGCCTCCTCATTCTCACTGCAGTGCTATCTCCGCGATTGTGACCTGCCCTTAGTCACACAGTTCATCCCAGGACCAATTCCCCTGCCTCTCCACATCCGAAATTCCAGCCAGGGCAAAAGCTGGTGCTTGTTCTCAAGGCGGTGCCGTCTTTGGTGTGTGTGACCTGCTGGGCCAGTGCCTCTTCTTGGTGCAGGGAGTCAACAGTGTCATGTACTAGGGGAAGGCCTGGAGCAGGACTAAAGACTCGAATCATGCTGGTTCCGGGCAGTGTTGTGTGAGGCCATCACCCCCTTTTAACATCACCCTTGTTGCCAGAGAGGAATAGCTGCTTTATTTCGTGGGTAACCGTCAATGCCAATAAGCAAGCGTGGGCATTCGTAGCTGTGCACTGGGCTTCGGAGGACTCCTGTCCTTCTGTCTGTTTTCAGCAGTAACTCCTCATTGTTTTTTAGAAAGGTTTGCTAGTGTTCCTCAGGTTTCACCCTTTCAACATCTGAATGTCATTCCTTTGGCTAACCGATTTTTTTTCTCCACTTCTTCACTTGGTGATGACAGGAGAAACTGCTGGTTTAAAAAAAAGTTGATTTAATGGTCCACTTGCAAGAAGCCACACAGCAACCAATCTGTTCTTGAGATTTGGAATTTCTTTGATTCCTCTTCTCCGATGACTTATTGAAATTGTCTTTAGAATGTGTCTAGAATGGGTGTTGTACACTCTGCCCATGGAACCAGACCCGGGATTTCCATCCAGGTATTTATTTAATTGTCTCTTCTAATTCCCTCTTCTGACACTCATCTTGAAGTTTACTTTTGCCATTTTGTTGGAATTGCACTCCACCCCTGTCCCAAACATTTAACTTCTTTCAGATCAGTCCAACCAAAACCTGCATTTCCCAGCTTGGCTCTAAATCAGTGCCACGCCACATGGTGTACCAGCAGTGGGTCAGACTTCAGGGAGAGGAGCCTCGAGTGGTGCTCGGAGGCGCAGATGAATGCAGCGGGGAGCCACGCCTGGGGAGCCTACGCCCATGCAGTGCGATCCATCCCTCAGACGGACAGGAGAGGCACCGGGGTGAGTGCAGAAGCTGATTGTCAGAAAACAAGAGAAATGCTGGAAGCGCATGCTTGCCTGCCTGAGGCTCTCCGGATTTAAGCCGGACTCTTTCTATTTGAACTTGGTCCCAAACAAGCACAGAAAGCTTCCTTCAGGCCTTTCAAGGGCAGGGACCGGTCTGCTCTTCGGAGGCACTTGTTGGGGCTTCCTGCATGGACGACTGGCCACTCCTCACAAAGGGGTCCCTCTTGGTCTGTGAGACCGAGCAGAAGCACTCAGCTCTCCATATGTGAAGGACACTTTATGAAGGCATGAACTGAGCTAGGTCCTGCCTTTCTTCCTATAGTATCTGTGCTACACAGGCAAGCATTTTATAAGACAACTGAGACAGGTCGTCTTTCCTTTGTGTGCCAGCTTCCTCCTCTGCAACATCAGTGAAGTAGACAAAGATGTCCTCGGAAGGTCACTGTGATCAGCAACACACGGATTTTGGAATCATAAAGTTGAATCACCTTATGAGTCTTCTGGTGTAGCTTTCAGGCTCAGTTTACCTGTGCTATATAGCAAACTGTGGGATCTCGGGGGCTTAGAACAAAATATGTACTAATCTCAGTCTGTGCTTGGCCAAGCAGACTCTCGCCTGATTCCCTTGGCCCGGCCATGGCACTGCTGGCAGTTGGAGGGGCAACTGGGCTGGCAGGTCCCAGATGGCCTCGGTCACAAGTCTGGAAGTTGGTGCTGGCTCTTGGTGGGGCTGGGTACTTCCCCACGTGACCTTTCCTCTTCTGGTAGACTAGGCCGCGCTGTATGTGGGATCAGCCCGGGGCAGCGTTCCAAGGGGAGGAAGCTGCAAGGCTTGGCTCTGTAAGTCACAAGGTCACCTTCAGTGTCTTTAATTGGACAAAGAAAATCACGTGATCTGCCCAGATGTAAGAGGACCTTGCACAAGTTTGGCCAAGTCACACTGTAGAGAGGGATGTGGGATGAAGGGAATTGTGGGCCCTCCTTGCAAACAATCTAGCACACATCCGTGTAATAGGAGTAAGAACCCAGGCCCAAAGCAGCCGTGCAGATAGGCTAGTGGCACGGCCCTGGTGAATACCAGGAGCCGTGACTCCATCAGTCTATTTATGTTGATCAACTTTCTGTTGCTGTGATCAAATTCCTGAGACCGACAACTTCGAAGGAGGAAAGACTTATTTTGCCTCATGCTTTCAGAGGATCCAGTCCACGGTTGCTTGGCACTCTTCCCTTGTGGGACTGTGGTGAGGCAGGAAGCACATGGTGGAGGAAAGCTGCCCACCTCTTGGTGACCAGGAAGCAAGGGAACGGAGGGACCAGGTCCAATAGCTTTCTCAAGGACACAGCCTTGGTGATCTTTCTCCAGCTAGACCACACTTCCTAAGGCTGCCACCACCTCCTCATGGCGCCACTGGCTGGGGACCGAGTCTTCAACACACCAACTTGGGAGGGACATTTGAGACCCGAACCCTAACACAAGGGCTGTTTTCCCTCTGAAACACACTGTTCCCAGTGCCCATTTTCAAGTTTGTTTATCAACAGTACTAAACAGTGCTCATGTACCGTGCGCTGGAAACTGCTGGATGTGTTGGTGGCTTCAGAGATGAATAAGAAAGTATTCTGTTCCTTCAGAGAATCAATTCCTCAGGAGGCCTCTTGAGTAGGCAAAATTTTAAATAGGTCCACGACCTACTGCAGTGGTCTTTGTAACAGTATGGTGGCCTACGTGGACATGAAAGCCCCTTCTTGTCTTG
Source organism: Heterocephalus glaber (assembly GCF_053883595.1). Lineage (NCBI taxonomy): Eukaryota > Metazoa > Chordata > Mammalia > Rodentia > Bathyergidae > Heterocephalus > Heterocephalus glaber. Next base: position 47,483,757 of record NW_028258305.1, read on the forward strand.
AGCTCGACAGGCATTACCATATATTTTTACCGGGACCACTGACGTTCATTTCCACTTTCTACAGTCTCCAAAGTAAGTTTAATACTTGAAGAAAGACCATATCCAAATTATCATAAATCTGTCGGCATTCCAATTCAGAACAGAGGCAAATGGGGCTTCTGTGGACCTGGAGTGTTGTATAGATCTGGATTACTGTTTTTATCCCTTAATGGGGTGGACCTCAGGGTCAAGTTTTATGAGATGGATCTTGAAATATGGAGCCCGAGTTTCAGAGACCAGTTGAGAGGTGTCCTGAGTCAGGGGCGACATTAACCTCCTGACCTCAGAGCCTGATGAATCTCAGACAGCAGTGTGCTCCAGAAGGGAGGTGGTTTGGCACCAGGAGGGAGGCCAGACTCCCCAGTGCTTCATTTGAAAGGTTGAAAGGCTAAACTTAGGTTTGCCTTTGCCCTCTAACCCACCAAGGCCACCCCATAGCCAAGACCACCTTTAGGATCCCCCACTTCGTCTTCTTGAAACTTAGCTGTGGTCTTACCTTCGTGTGCTTGAAGTTAATTTGTTGTTGTCAGCTGCTCAGTCCCATGCCTGGCTTTCATGAAAGAATCAGCTACCAGTCACTGACACGTTGTGGGACTGTCAGTTTGAGGGTAAGCCTGATCTTCTATGGAGAAAAGAAATACTTCATTCTTGGGGAGCGGAATTCCCACCACCAGCAAGCATGTCACATAACACATTTCCTAGGGTTCCTGAGACCATGCTGGCCACTTTCTGTTCTTTACACTTATTCAGTGTCTAATCTTTTTGTGCAATAGAATTTCAAAATTGAAGTGGTTGATGGAAATATTGTTGACGTTTTTATTCTGCTGGTGAAGAACTGAGACCCAGAAGTGGTGGCTTTCCATGTTACACAATGAGTTAGAATTCAGATGGGATCGTCAGATCTTCCAACCAGCAAAGGCTGAACCAGATATCAGTTTCTCTTCCTGGAAAATCAATCTACACAGAGCTGGATGGTTTTCAGTTGCATAAATCCTCACAGATCTTTTATAATGCAGTGAAAGGGGCAGGGATTTGATAGAAAAGGCTCTGTTGTTGCTGCAGATGGAGACAGGAAGGAGGCACTGGAGAAATAGCATGTGACAGATGGTCTGAATCTTGGGCTTCAGCACTCAGACATGAGTATGTGTACAATGAGGTTTTGGAAACTGCGCAGTCTCCCTGCTTCTCTGTCAAGCAAAGAGCAAAAGTAGGTGATCCGTGAGGAAATCCAGGGGCTTCCCAGATCTAGAACTTGGAAACACAAGATCCCAATGCAGTGACTGGAATGAAGCAGACCTGGAGTCACAGCAGGTGGTAATTAATTGTTTCGGGCCGCAAAGGGCCAGTTTGGCTAAGAGGAATAATTTACGTTGGCAATTTTTAACACTGTAGAAATAATAGTTACTTTGTCAACATGACAAAATACGACTGTCAGGATCAAGGAAAGAAAGCTCACCCGGGCCACCATAATTAAATGCTGTCCCGGAAGCACCAGACAACACCATCGATGCTTTGATGCGTCTTGGTTGGAATGCTTAAACATGGGGTCAGAGGAGTGCCTGCTCTTTCCTGAAACAAGTGGCTCAGTGGTGGGATTCCAGGCATTCCTGACATGTAAGCACAGGAAACATTTTTGGGAGAGTCATCAAACCCTACTTTGACATTTCAAGTGCTTTTGTTTTTTTCAGTATTGGAAAACTGAACCCAGGATCTCCTGCAGGGAGCCAACCACCCTACCATTGAGCTACATCTCTACCCTTTTTATTTCTTTTTATTTTGATACAGGGTCTCACTAAGTTGCTCAAGGTGAGCTGGAATTTGTGATTCTCCCGCCTCAGCCTCCTGAGTAGCTGGGGTTACAGGTCATGTGGCATGGCGTTCTATAACAACTCCTTACCTGTAGTTGTTCCTGATTAGATACACAGGATAGATTTGAGGAAGGAGATGGATTCATGAACAGACTGAATTTCAGTTCTGCCACTTCTAGCCTGAAGGGCTTGGTCCATGCAATTAATAGGATGAAGCTCCTGTATGTTTTCATGAAAACAGATATAATATCTCTTCTGTCTGCTTTATAAAACTGTTTAAGGAAGCAATGAAAAGCTGCATGAATATGTTTTATTATGGAAGGAAGTTGACAGCTAGGGTGGGTGGTTCTCGTCCAGCCCCCTCACCCCTTGCATCTCAGTCTCCTGCGGGCTCAGACACCTACACGTCTGTACTTTCATCCACACCCACTCTGAGTGCATGACTTTCAGCCTGAGAGCCAGCTTGGGATTTTGTTAGCAGAGCAGGTACAGTGAAAGTCCTGGGGCTCTGGAATTTGTAAAAGGGAACCAACACCAACATCTCAGAAATAAATTGATTTGGTTGAAACTCTTCCAAAGAAATTACCTTAATTCTGAGACTAAATATGCTATGTTCCAGCCCAAATGGACTTTCTTGGCCAATCCCCCGAGAAGTAAACACTGAAGTTTAATAGAGAAAGGGCAGTAGAACTTGCAGTTTTAGCTCACTGATGTCACTTCTTGCTTTTTGAGCCAAAGAACAAGAAAATCCAACACTTCCTTCAAGAATGAAGGCATCGGATGGAAATGATACAAGTATGTGGTTTCTATATATTTTCTTTTAAAGAAAAACATGGGATTTGAAGAGGATACATTATTCAGAATCTTGACAGGCACATGTGCTCCTCTTGGAGAGCTGCCCACCTGGAAATCCTGGCTGGCTGGTCAAAAAATAAGAGGATCCTGGAGGGTCCACTCTAAGCCATGAAAGAACTCAGTGCTAGATCAACTTCCAAAGTCAGACGGGGCATGAGACTGAGAGCCTGGGTACAGTTGGACTCTGGACTGCAGGGCAAAGGCTCCTCTCACTGGTGAGGAAGTGAGAAGCCCTAGGCTGCGAGGTGCGACTTCCTGGTAGTAGTTGGAGCTTGTGCATGAGGCTCAACTGGAAGCCCAGCCTTCGTGGTTGAGCATAAAAAACTTCTGAAAAACAAAGACGTCTTTGGGAAGTCTTGGGACACCTTGATGCTCACAGTTCTCACACTCCCTGGCTCAGAGTAATCAAGTGACAGGGGAGCGACAGCAGGGACAGCCCACCAGGTTCCTGTGTTAGAGGGCCTTCCAGGGTAGGCAAGTCAAACACTTCATTTCTAACACCTACTGGAGATTGCTATTTCGATCCTTTCTTGGTGATTTCCACTAGAAAGTACAGAATACCCAGGAAAACTCAACTGGATTCCTTTGACCCGAATGAGGTGGAAGCTCACACGCAATCGTGGGTGCCAGTGGAGGGTGGAGGGAGGCCCCCACGTCCATGGAGGGGACCACAGCTGCTCCGAGCACGTACAGAGCATGGAGCCAGCGTTGGGTGATTGACTATGGATGGTTAAAGGTTGTATGGTGGTGAAGAGCCCTGGTTGTGGAGAAGGGGCAGTCAATCTTCCTGGGGTGCGGAAAAGGAACAGTCAAAGAAAGCTTCAAAGCTGGTATTTGATCCGAGCCCCAAAGGAAAACACATTGGGAGCAAAGAATCACCCATTTGTCTACTTACGTCTCAGGTTATAGTCTCAGACATTAAGGGGCATGAGGATGTGCATAAAACACTCCACTTCCTTCATGTGGAGAGTGAACCTGGCCACAGAGGGTCTCCGGGACCGGCGTGTGGCACTGCAGCTGCTGGGTCTGTCCCCGGACTGGGCTGGGAGCTGTCGGGCGGCCTCACCTCACATCCTGCCGTGCCCTGGCTGGGTCCTGGGCCAGGCTGTTGCACTTGGCCTCTCTCCACCCCCAGGGTGTGCTATTACTCAGAAACTCCCAGCTGTTCCCAAGGCCCACACTGAGTTTCCAAACAAAACCTGTGCAAACAGATCTACTGTGGCAGCTTTGGCCGCGTTTGGCAAGTGCACAATCCCACGGTCCACCAGCAGGCTCCGGAGGCTCAGCTGCTCCAGATGCGAACGGGGCCTGGGCTGACACTGTCTCTGGGGCACATCCAGGAAAGAACTGCCCTGGAACTCATTGGTTCTGTGCTGTTCTTCTGGCCTCATCCAAACCAAAGGGAGCTGATATTTTTGTCCCTTTCCTGCAAACACTGACTCATGGCTGTGCAACCACACAGCAGGGGAAGACCCCACCCCAGGGGATGCGGGCTGCCCATCATGCTTTGGATGGGGAACGCAGTGTCTGCGCAAGACCCTCTCCCGTCTCCCCCTGGTCACACCGATCACCCTGTCCTCTGCGTTAGAACCTACCCTTGCCTGGGCTCCTCCTGCCACCCCACATTCCATGCTCTTGTTCTCGTTCAGGTACTGCCCCTTGCCAGACACATGTGTACAGTCTCTTAAGTCCTCTCCCTGCCTGTGCTGTGCAACCTCTTAGAAGGATTCTGGTGCAGACTCACCTTTCTAAAGGAACACTTCTGGTGGCATACTTCCCCTGCTCAACACCCTCCTGAGGCCAGCCTGCCTCTGCCTGGCGCCCTGACACCTTAGCCTGGCATCAACACTGAAACTTTCGCTGCCTATTCATGGCACAGAGATGTGTTTTGGGAGGGGCTGTTTGGCCAAGGCCTGTAGGTGCCGGCCCACCCTGCCCAACCCTATGTCTATATTTCCAGAGAAGAATGATGGGAAGAGGGATGCACCTCCCACCACTCCGCCAGTCCCTGTTGGACTGAGGCTTCCATCTGCTCCCACCCCAGGTAAAGGAGCCAGCGGTGTGGAGGGAGTGAAGGCCCCAGAATTCAGATGAATCCTATGGACTTAGAGCTGGAAAACCAGAGATCATTTACTACATTAATGTAGGAAGAAACCAAACCCCAAAAGAAATGCCTTGCCTGAGGTGCCACAGTTGGCTTCCACAGAGCAAATCAGAACCAGCCCCTGACTACCATCCTGCCTTCTTCCTTAGGTGTTCCAATTGCCAAGCTCAGGTGTGCCCCATTACCCTTCACACCCAAGTCGCTTGTCCAGGAGCTGTCCATGGCTCCCCACTGTGTTAAAGACGAAGGTTGAATCCTTTATGTGTATTAAAATCATCCACAGTATGATTTCATTGCGCCATCCGAATCCACTAGTGCTAGAGATGATATATGTGTATGCAACCCTTTTGTGAAGGTTATGGCAATATGTGTCAAGAGCCACACATGTGCTTTTACCTTGTGATTCTACTTCTAGACTCCTTCCTATGAAAATACTTAATATAGAGAAATCCATATGCATAAAGATATTCATTATAGCAATATTTGTTACACAAAACTGGAAAAACCTAAATGTTTACCACTAATGAAATTTTAAATTAAATTATGATATATGTCCACCAGATGAACTATTATATAATCATGATATGTGATGGCTACAAAAACTATGAAATAGCATACAATATAATTACAAGATGTAATGATAAATAAAAAGGATGTAAAATATATGTAGAATATAATTACAATCATATGACAATGCATGTAGAGAAAAAAGACTGAAGAAATTTAAATTTAAATAACTGTTGTATGGGATTTTAAAAAATTGTCCAATGCTTATGCAACTTTCATTGTATCTAAAGCTTATCTTTTATAATGATAAAACTTTTAAGGGCTTCTTCATTACTTGCTATAGGTTAAAGGACCTTAGCCCAGTGTTCAAGGTCCTGGCATCTTGTCCTAACTCCTCCTTTCTATCCTCATTTCTGGAACTTTTGTTAAATTATCCTTACATTCTAATTAGGCTGGTCCTGGGTTGTGTGCTAGGCAAGAAGGAGAATGTGGAGTGAGTTTCTTAGTTACTTTTTCATTGCTAGCACAAAATATCTCACACCCAAAGTTAAAGGAGGAAATGTTATTTTAACTTACAGTTTGTAGAGGTTTCAGTCCATGGTCAGGTGGCTCCAAGGCAGGGCAGTATGGCTGTGGGGCATCACAGAGGAGAAACAGTCCATGGCAGGGTAGGCAGGCAGTGAAGTAGCAGCCTCACTTTCCCTTTTATTCCATTCATGTTACAAGCCTATTCATTGATGCCACCCACATCCAGGTTGGGGCTTCCCACTATCTATACCCAGAACTATGCAAACTAACCAGTGGACTGATGTAGCTACCACACACCCTTAGCCTATATCCATACACCCTAGATCTAGCCACTGAAAAGCCTACTGTCATTTTTTTGTGTGTGTGCCCATACCTATGGTAAAGTTTAATTTATAAATTAGACATGGGAAGTGAACAACTAATGATAAAATAGAATAATTATTAAAAATATAAGTTATTTACGATGTATGAATGGTTTACTCTGGAATTTTGCATTTAATACATTCAGCTATGGCTGGCTGTAAGTAGCTAGAACTGTGGAAAGTGAAACTGCAGGAGAGACTACTGTTCATATACATACGTATGTATGTTTACATATGTGTGCATGCATTTTATATGTGAGCTCAACACTATGAAATCCTTGAGAACATATATCTTGGTTTACCTTTCTGCTTGTCCCAGACAAACTTTCTGAAGGTACAAGGGTGCCCATCATTGTTTATGATCAATTTACAACAGGTTCTTCAACTTGCCTATTGTTGAGGCCCTTGTGAAAACCCAGGTTCCTGTATTCTTCCCTGCAGATCCTGATTTTTCCCAGCCTAGCAGAACACAACCTACAGATCTGTCAGTAAACCTCCCCTTCTTAAAGTCATAAGAGCAGTCTGGTTTCACATTGTCCTCTACTAAAATAGCACATATTTAGGAGGGGAAATTCCAAGGCTAGCTGACCAACCCTCTTGTCTTCCATCCTTCACCTTTGGCCCAGGCCTGAGAGTAGAAACTTGTAGTTGGTGTGGAAAAATAGCAAGATGAAGTTTGTCTCTGAGAGACAAGAGCAAAGGCAAGAAGAGAAACTCCCTGATTTTTAATCAACACTGAATCTCTCTGTTACACTCTATGAACTGCAAAAATTCTTTTAAAAATCTCCCAATTACTTAAACAAATTTCAGCATGAATCTGCAATATGGAGCCAGTTTCTACAAAAAGATCATGAGCATACGAAAGAAATACTCTGTAAGGGACTGGATTAATTCTTAGACATAATAACAGACATAATGAGTTCCATGCACTGGGTGACCATGTGTTAAGAGCTAGGCTATGGGGCTGGGGATTTGGCTCAGTGGTTTCGCCGCCTGCTGCACAAGTGCAAGGACCTGAGTTTGATCCCCAGTAACAAAAAATAAAACCAAAGAGCTAGGCTATGTCCAAGCACAGATGAAGGAACCAAAGCTCCAAGAGGTTAAGTGAACATCCAAGGTACACAGCTAGGGAAGTGGCAAAGCAGCTCAAAGCACCTGGGCTTTCAAGGCTGCCTTTCTATTACGCCATTGTGTACCGAATACCTAATCAGGGTCAGGAAATTGTGGGTTCTCAGTACACAGTGGATAAATGACTGCATATTGCACAGATTAGGTTCCTGTTGGTTCTCAACCCAGTATTGGAAGACAGACTATTCCAAGCAGGTTGTAGGAGATTTAGAAGAAATGTTTTGATTTTTTTTTAAAAGGAAAAGACAATGAATGAAAGGTATGAAAAGAAAATAAATGAAATAAAAATTGAGAGGAAAAGCTCAATGATTTGGGTTTTATACACAGAGTGGAAAGAGCGGAAGGCACTGCTCCAAAAGCGCCTTCTGCTCATGGAGCGAGGAGGAGTATGGTGAGGAGAGGACCTACAGCTGGGGCCGAGTGGAGCCTGGGTCTCATGCAGTGGCCTGAGACTCACTGGGCAAAGGGGCTGAGTCTTGTGGAATAATTGACCATGGGGGTTTGGACGGCAACCAGGGCTGACCGCTGAGGAACACTCAGGGAAGGAATGACTGCAGAGCTCCCAGCGGCTCAGTGCACGGTGCCTCCGTCCTCTGCTCCCTGCACATATATCATCCAGCCTCCTGCCAGGCAGCTCCTCCCCGCCCCAGCCCTGTCTATCACAGCAACTGGAAATGCCATTATCTGAACAGGGGCTTGGTCTCAGTGGATAATCTGACATCATAGACCGTGATGGATCATCTCGGACCATATGCCCTGAAAACACTCACGCTTTTCCTAAGCCAAAGATTGTGTCACCTGCACTCTTGTCTCTGCACTGAAGCTGCTGTCACCAACAGGATGGGCTCCGAGCGAAAGCATGGAAGGCAGTAGAAACCAGTATGGGCACTGTTCACTGAGAAACCAGCCACACCTGGTGAACCACGGCCAGCAGGGCGTGGACCCGAGGCCTTAGGTGCTCCTTTCTCACTATGCCTTCCTGTTGGCTTTTTTGCGCTCTGGCTTTTCCTTGGAATCAAACAAAATCAAATCTCTTCCTTTTCAGCCAGTTTGAATAGGTGACTAAATAAAATCATTTTTTAGAGCCTGCCATACATTAAAAACACAAATAAGTAGAGGAGAAAGCTGTCTACCTAGGGATGACTCTACCTTACTTCAAACCTTACTAGGGTGATCACAAATTTCCCTGGATTCCCGTGGTGCTCAGGTCTACATTTGGATCTCTTCTTACTCTAGAAAATATAAAGCAGAAGGAAATTCTCAACTGACTTCCAAGGGTATAACTATATGAAGTTTTGGATTCTTTTTCTGCAGAAGATACTACTGCGGGGTGACAGCACACAGCCCTCTGGTCCGGCCAGAGCAGTGTTGGGGTCCAGTGTTCTGGCTGTTGCAGCTGACAGCGGCTCAAGGCCCCTGCGGATGCTGCACTGCAACTGTCTCTGCCCCCTCTCATTTTCTGACCTTCTCCGCGTGGGGAGCTGGCTACTCAGACTCACTGCTGTGCTACAGAACCCTCCACGCCTCACCGAGGGCCTGAACTCCAGGGAAACTCCCTAGGTGTTTTGTGAAATCCAACATTTGCTTGAGAGCGTAGAGGGCCACAGAAACTGCTGTGAGCAGTCAGAGCGGCGATGAAGGACCCAGCTCCCGCTGCCGGTGAGGGAGAAGGCTCTTGTGGTGCTGGAGCTGAGAGGACACCAGCTGGGGCAGCACCTTTTTTCTGATCCATGCACACCAGGCTCCAGGGAACCCGGAGCCTCACTGATCACCAGTGCTGCCACAGGGAGGCGGCTGCCACCAACGCGTGCTCCAACACGCAGAGGAGGCCGGGTCACCGAGACACGGAAGGGTTTCCGGGCAGGCAGACAGTGCTGCTGCTCCGTGCGGTCCCCAGCCAGCTGGCAGGTCATGAAAATATGTCTTCTTTTGTTTGAACCACCTTTTCCTGTTGGTTGATATCTTTTCCTCCAAAGAAGAGCACATTACCTGTGGACCCATCCAAGTTACAGCTCGGCTGTTTGTTACAGTACAGGAACATTGCTCTTAATTTATTGCTAATGCCTTTTCTTTGGGACAATTTTATTATACAAATTTATCATTATGAAATAAAGTTTAAAATTCACAAAGACTTAAGTGGAATTTAAAATATTTCTTATAATTATTACACAATAGCATATGGATTATCAAACAGCCTGGCGTAGAGGTTACTAACAGACATATTTACAGGAAAAAAAAGCACACATGAAATATGGTTTGGCCAGGTTTAACACACACAGAATACACTTTAATACTTTCATATGGTCTGAATAATATTCCCATATTGATTTTTTCCTTGTTTCTACCAACTCCACAGCAAATGTACGACAATGGCTCATTGATTTATTGCGAGTGTAGCAATGGGTTTATAACGGCATGAATCATGCCGATTGCTCAATTCACCACATGCCTTAATAAAAATTTCTCTTTAATAAAACTGAGCTAAGGCAAATATGCCCAGAGGCTGGCCTGACATTCCTTATACATTACCCTGCCCCAGGAAATTATTGCCATATATTTTACAGCAGCTACAGTAGGCTCGGGGATCGGGATTAAAATGTACTAACTACTGTGATATTTAACAGAACTCCTGTGTTCCCAGTTAACCCTCACAGGTACGAAATGAGCGGAGCAGTCGGGAGACAGCGCGTTCCGAGGATGGGCCACTGGGAGGCAGGCAGTCAGGGCTGGAGGTGGCCCGTGAGGTTCCATGTGTGTGCGTGTCCCAGCCCTTCTCGAGTTGGTGTGACCAGTGAACGGGAAGGCAGCAGTGCAGTGCACGATAAACCGCAGCCTCCAGGTGGGCACCCAGGTGGCAGTGGTGTCGCCCAGAGGGAGCCACACGCCAAAGCCCTGTGAGCTCTGCCTCCGCAGGACCCACCTTGTGCTTGTGAGTGACTGTGCCTTGCAGACAGATGTTGTCCTCTTCATAGAGCGGAAGGGTTTAAATTCAGTCGTCCTACCAGAGCTAAAGTACTCTCTTGAAAACTATGGATTGTTTTTATCTTCTGTAGTAAGAGCCGAAAAAATGCCTCGCACCACACCTGCATTCTGTTAGAAAAAACAAACCTGCAGAGGGAGAAAGTCGGCATGACGACTGTGGGCCCTCTAGGGACTCTTCACCCGCTCACTGTCGCTCCGAAACACTGTGACCGGGCCACGCATGCGCTGTTCAGCCCGCGCAGTTGTACTGGGCCAGCAGACCACGAAGGCCTGTGCACCCCTGGTCAGCCACTCGGGGCTCAGCACAGACGGCCGAGGTGCGGACCCATGGAAAGAGCCAGGCAGCTCTGGGCTCGCAGTATGATTGTGGGCCAGGTACTGATTCCCTCTGGGCCTCTGTTTCCCCATCTGAAAAGTGGGGGTTACACTGCTGAAGTGACAAGCCTAAAATCCCCGGCCCCGTAATAGGCTTTCGAGCAACAGCCCCGCTGCAGCCCCGTCCGTGCTGGACAGGCCCTCCCCAGCTGCAGGGAGACTGGCTTCTGCACGGCCCTCTTCTCCTGCCGTCCTGCCCGCTGGGAGCCAGAAGGCCCACAGGGAGGGCCTGGTCCGCCCAGCAGTGCTCTTCGCCCCCGAAGCGTGGCCCTCTCTCCAGCGCTCACTCAGGTGGGGCTGGGCACACGTCGGTGTTGGGAGGAAGAAGCTGTGCTTGCTTCTCACAGCTTTGCTCCTCTCAAATTAAACACCAGGCAATCGAAGTAAACGACTGTGTGAAGAAGTGATGCCTACATAAATGAATTAATGAGACACAGTCACAGCTCAAAGATTGCCTCCCCAGAAGTGAACTTGATAATAAGTTTTGAAAATAAGCGAAGAGTCGGAGACGTTGCTGAGAGCCAGGGCTCACTTCACAGTTCGGAGCAGCTGCCTGTGAGGTGGAACAGCACAGCTAATACTGGGCTGGTTTTAGGCACTGGTCACTGCACACCGGCACTACGCTAACCACTCCTATGCCTCAGGCCATCCGTCCTGCAGCAGCTCTCTGACATGTGTGCCTCAACTGTTCCCACACTGCAGCCTAACGCGCGGAAGCTTAGGTAAAATAAGCCTGCCACGGTTGCACACTTACCATTGGCTCTGCTGGGCTTTGAACCTGTGTCCCTGATTCCAGAACCAGTGCTCTTGCTCCCACACTGCACTGAGCGAAGGGGCGCAGGCCCTGGTGGCCGCCAGGATGGCCTTCCCGGAAGGAGGTCACGTTGGCGTGCAGGGTGCAGCTCTGTGCTGTGCACAGTGCACTTTACCTGGTGTCCACAGGAGTTGACCTCTGGAGCCCATCTTTGGACTCTGCCTCTTCTTCCTTATGCTGACCCAACAGGGCAGCTGGAAGGAAACCCACTGCCATCATCCAAGAGCTAGGCTGTCGGGAGGATAGAGAAATCCAGGGGCAATTGCAGCCTTACCATTCATAAATGGCTTTACTGGGAACTCTCTTGACACTGAGCTCTAACTACAGCATTTAAGAAAAGCCGAATTTAAAAATAAATAAACTGGCTGACCTGCAGACATTTTACATATGTATTTAATAAAAGAGATTTTTCTTTTGGTAATCTTTGGTAATCTCTGAAATATATCAGCTGCAACCAGGAACATTGCATCCCAAGTTGTGATTCAAGAAATGAAGCAGAAATGTATGATGTAATTCAAGGGGCAGAGCTGGCACACAGCCATTAGGGCCCCTGTGGTGCTGCGGACTTCGGGCCACAGGCCTGTGGTTTGGGCTCCTCTCAGCCCCGCCTCCCTTTCCTCTGAGGACATGTTAACCCAATAGCGTCACCCTTTCAAAAATAGCATTCTTGAGCATTTTGCCCACAGATGAAGATAACTCAGGGCAATCTTAGGAAAAACTGTGAGTTGCTTCTTCTCCCTTTCCACTTTCTCATTGACCCATCCCATGATGAGTCAGGCCCAGCGCTGATCCACAGCTTTCCTGGGCAGGCTCTGGACCCCTGGGGTCCTCTGGGGTGACTGGAGCCAGAGAGATGAAGGGGCCTTCCCTGGTCACAGGTTGTGTTGTCGGAGCTACAACTAGCTCTGAAATCCCTGGGTTTTCTGTTTTGTTTTGAAGGTCACCACAGTCAGAGCTCCTAGGCAAAGCATAGTTTTCTCTGCACATGTGACTTCCATGAAAGTGAATGAGAAAGGGAGGGCAAAAACATTCTTCTATAAGATAATTTTCTTCTCTTCCCATCTCACTTTTTATGGCACTTCTTTGGGTTTCTTTTAAAAACAGCTTTTTGAGCTAGGATTCACATTACATATAATTCTCCATTTTAACCACTGAAAGTGAACAATTCAGTGAATTTTGGTTGTGCAACATCGTTCCATCTAATTCCTGAGCGTTTTTCATCACCTTGAGGAACCTGCTTGTATTAGGCATGCCCTGCCCTCCCTCTCCTGGGAGAGCCTGGCAGCCGGGGGTCTGCTGTCTGTCTCTGGGAGCACCTATTCCGGATACTTCGTGTAAATAGAATCACGTATTGTGTGCCTCTTTGTGACCAGCTGTATCTGTGGTATTCCTTTTTATGGCTGAATAATAATCCATTTATTATACTACATTTCAACACCACTCATCAGTTGATGGACATTTGGGTAGTTTCCAATTTTTGACAATTAATGAATAATCCTTCTATGAACATTCATGCATGAATTTTAGTTTCCATTTCTTTCAGTGCTCTTGGGATAACCTAAGGAGTAGAATTTCTGGGTCATGTGGTAATTCTACATGTTTGCCCAACTTATCGAGGAAGTAGCAATCTACCTTGCCAAGTAGCTGGACCATTTTGCATCCTCCCAGCAGTGTGTGAGAGTTCCAGTTCCTCACATCTTCAGCAGTGCTTATTACTGTCCAGGTTTTGTTTTGTTTTCATGAGAGCTCTGCTAGTGAGTACGACATGGTAGCACATTTTGGTTTTGATTTGAAGTTCCATCAAGTCTGATAATGTCCAGAATCTTTTTGCTTGCCTATTGGCCATTTTTATTTATTTAAAATCAATTTTTATTTTTTAATTGTCAAATAAAAACTATATGTATTTATCATGTGTGCATAACACGATGCTTTGAAGTATGTATACCTTGTAGGGTGGCTCAATTGAGCTAATTATCATTTGTATTACTTCATATACTTACTTTCTGGGGACAAGAGTGCTTAAAATCTATGCTTAGTGTGTTTTCAAAATAGATAGTCCAATGGCTATTGGAATCTTATACCTCCTACCTAGCTGAAATTTTGTACCCTTTGATTGCATTCTCCCCAACCCCGGATTCCCAGGCCCCAGAGTAGTGGTTTGTATAGTATGTTCCCCAAAGTTCACATGCTAATGTCATGCATGACAGCCTATGGCTCTACTGGGATATGTGGGCCCCTCAAGGGGTGCCACTGAAGGAGGTGTTGGGAAGGAGGCCTCTTCTTTCTCTCTTTATTAGTACAGTTCACATCTGCAGCTCATAATAATTGCATTCACCATGAGGAGCTGGTACACGTACATAACACCTCCTAATTCTTTTTACAACACCTGCCCCTCCTTTTGCCTGGCTCTATCTTTCCTTTTTCCCTCAACTCCCCTTTCCCCTCCATTATTCTCTTGGTCCCCTTCCCATTTGAGAGAGATCTGTGTCCCCATTTCCTCTTATCTAACTTTTATTTTGTTTTTCATATTTTAGGGTTTTCATATAAGAGAAAGCATGTGATATTTAAGGTTGTGTGTCTGATTTATTTTACTTAACATTATGGTCTCAAGGTGCATTCATTTTTTAAAACAAATAACTCAAGTTTATCCTTCTTTATGGCACAGCAGTATCCTGTTGTGTTTAAATACCACAATTTCTTTATCCATTCATCTGTTAAAGGACGTATGGGCTGCTTCTAAGATTTAGCTATTCTGAGCTGTGGTGCTGCAATAAACATGCATGTGCGTAGGTCACTGTAATATGATGTCTTTAACTCTTTTGGGAAGACAACTAGAAGGGGAATAACTGGGTTATATGACATTTCTAGTTTTAGTTTTTTGAGGAATCTCCTTAGTGATTGTATTAGTTGACATTCCCACCAGTAGTGTAGAAGGGTGCCTTTTCCCCTGGACCTTGCCAGTACTTGCTATGATTTGATTTCTTGATATTGGCCATTCTTTATGGGGGTAAGATGGAATCTGAGTGTTGTTTTAAGATGCATTTATCTAATGTCCAATGATATTGAACATTTATTCATTTATTGAACATTGAGTATTTATTGGCCATTTGTATTTCTTCTTTTGAGAAGTGTCTATTCATTTCACTTGCTGGTTTTTTACTTGAGTCTTTTATTTGGGTGAGTTTAATTGTTTGAGTTCTTTATATATTCTAGATATTAGTTCTCAGCTGACAAAATTTTTTTCACATTCTTTAGGTTGTTACTTCTCTCTGTTGGTTGGTTCTTTTGCTGTGCAGAAGATTTTTAATTTGATAAGATCCCATTTGTTGATTCTCAGTGCTATTTCCTATGCAACTGGGGCTCTGAAAGTCTTTGCTTACATTTTTGTCTTCCAGAGTTTTATCTATTCTATCTTCCAGCAGATTAAGTGCCACTGTTTTAACATTTAGATCTTTGATCCATTTTGATTTTATTTTAGTATACAGTGAGAGATAAGGGTCTAGACTCAGCCTTCTGCATGTGAATAGTCAGTTTGCTGAGCACCATCTATTAAGAAAGCTATCTTTCGTCAGTATATGTTTTTGGCCCCTTTGTCACAGATCAGATAGCTGAATGTGTCTGCGGTTGTTCTGCCTGCTCTGGTGTGTTCCATTGATCCCCAGGTCGGTTTTTGTGCCAGTACCATGCTGGTTTTATCACTGTAGGTTTGTATTATAACTTGAAATCTGGGATTGTGATGCCTTCCACTTTACTCTTGTTGTCCAGAATTGCTTTTGCTAGTCTGGGTTTCTTCTGATTCCATATGAATTTTAGGATTGTTTTCTCCACTTCTGTGAAGAATGATGTTGTTATTTTGATTGGGATTTCTTTAAATCATTATATCAGTTTTGAAAGTATGGCTATTTTGACTGTATTGGTTCAGCCTTTCCAGGAACAGGAGGTATCTTTCCATTTTCTGATATCTTCTTTGATCTCCTTTTTCAGGGCACTGTAGTTTTTATTGTAGAGGTCTTTCAGTTCCTTACTTAAGTTAATTCCTAAGTACTTAATTTTTCTTGGTGCTATGTGAATGGTATTTATTTTCCCTGATTTCTTTCTCAGTGAGTTCATGGTTGGTCCATGAGAATGCTATTGGTTTGTATGTGTTGATTTTATATCCTGCTACACTGCAGAATTTGGTTATCATTAATCTCATAATGTCTCAGTAAATTCAATATTAAAATATTTATGCAAGTTTTTCTTTTCCTGACGTGGGTCTACCTTCCTTTGGAGGCCTCTGTATGTGATAAATAAGGATTTATCAGGTAGGCTTCAAGTGGCTGCCCACAGAGTCAGGTGTGGAAGAGGGCAAAGGGGCTGTCTTGGAGGATGAGATGGAGGATCCAGTCAAGGGCCAAAGACCCGGAGCTCCCTGCAGAGTGCCACACAGGCCCTGTCAGGAAGCCAGAAGGCCTGCACTGGAAGCCTGGAGACAGACATCGAAGTCCAAGTCCATGGCAAAGACTGTAGCTGCTCCACAGAAATAGGAGTGGAATTTCCTTCTTTCTCTTTTTATGTCATCCAGGCTACAGGCTCGTTGGCTGGTGCCACCCACACCCAGGGCTGCTCTTCCCTTGTCAGTGAGCCCCTCACTGGGACACACCCAGAGCTGTGCTGAGCCGATCACCGGCGTGTTTCTTGTTTATGTTGACACCACAGTTGACCATCACAGGAGTACTGGTGTTAGGTCTTTCTTGAAGTATTTTGTTCCACTTATTTTCTTCATGTTTACCATGACCATAATTTACAACACTCTAGTTAAAATTTGTACTAACATAATTTTAACAGTATATAAAATTTTGCTTCTATTTAGCTTGGTTTTCCCTATTTTGCAACATCTTTATATATTGTAACATAGATTTATAATTATTTTTTTGTGCAGTTACGTTTTAAAGGATATGGAAAAAAAGATGTTATAAACCAAATGATAACAATGTTGAACTTTTTCTTGTCCCAGGTACCACCTTTACTGATGTCTTTCATTCTTCCTTTGGGATTCAAGTTGTTGTCTGTTGTCCTTTCTTTGCAGCCTCAACTCCTTTTATTTGTTTTGTAGAACAAGTCTGCTAGTATTAAGTACTCATTTTTTCTTTATCTTGGAATGTCTTAATTTCTACAGTAATATTACAATGCTTCTACGAAGATACAGCTTACAATGCCATATAATTTGTCTATTTAAGTTGTACAATTCCACAGTCTTCAGTGTGTTCATATCTATGCATGACCATCACCATAGTCAACTTGGGAAACTTTTCATCGCCTGAAAAACCAGCCATAACACTGAACTATCATTCCTTTCTGGCTTCTTTTAAATTAATAAAAAATTTCATTTGGCTAATGATTTTTACTGTGTCCTGGGCCCAGAGATTTGCCTCCTTTCGAAAGCTGAATACTCTCACACGTGCACACAGGCCGTGTTTTCCTTGTGCACCTGTCAGCAGGTTCCTAGGCTGCTTCACTTTGACTGCTGTGGCTGATGTTGCAGCGGACACAGGAGTGCAAACAGCTCCTGAAATGATACTGCTACTTCCTTTGGATGTACACACAGGCTGAGCTGAAGAACACATTGCAGTCTTTAAGTGCTGCAAGCTTTTAAAGAAGAAAAGAAACAGTGGGATGTGTGGAGTAGCAGAAAGAGGCCTGGATTTGGCTTTTAAGCCTTTAATATGAAAATAATACTCTATTTTTAGTGAACTTCTCAGGGCCTTAGTTTCCTTAATTACAGTATAAATATGGTAATAAAACATGCACTCACAACCTTGTAAGGTTTTGAAGAACTCCAGTGATATAATGGATGTAACAATGATTTCTAAATTCTAAAATGCTTCACCATATTAGTTAATATTATAACCGAGTTGAGACAAATGTCCCCTATCTTTTGTGGAAAGGGGATTTGGCATTAACTGTGATTGTTGTATAACTTTAGATAAGCAGACTCACTTAGACCAGAGTAGGCACTCTGGAATTTTGAAAAATGAATGATCTAATTTCTTTTTGTTTTTGTAAAATTGTCAGACAAATTGTTTGGTGTTTTTCTTTTTCTTTTAACATCTGGTTTTCTTGGTTCCATCAGAACTAGACATACCAAAAGAGCATAAAACATATTTTGGGGATATATTTGCAGACACAAGTCACTTGGAACTCTTCATGCATTTTATGAGTTCTTATCTCAGATCGGCCCAGACAATTAAGTCTCTCAATATTCCTCATGCACAAGATGATGTAGTGATCAGGTGGATCTATTTTATATTCAGCATCATTGAAAACTTGTTGAGACTGTGCTGGCCCAAGTCCTTTACAATAGAAGGACAGGGTGGAAGTTGTTCAGATCATTGGCATGGGTGGATGGTAGGAGATACACTCACTGGATGCCAGGGAAGACCAGTTC
Source organism: Heterocephalus glaber (assembly GCF_053883595.1). Classification (NCBI taxonomy): domain Eukaryota; kingdom Metazoa; phylum Chordata; class Mammalia; order Rodentia; family Bathyergidae; genus Heterocephalus; species Heterocephalus glaber. The sequence continues at coordinate 47,501,686 of NW_028258305.1, forward strand.
TGCCTCTCTCGACTGGCCTCTAGCCTCCGTGAGCACCTCTCTCCCTCACTCCCTGTGAACCATGGCCTGAGGTTAGATGGCATCTGATCTGTAGAAGCAGGTGTCGTGCTAATGGGAGGAAGTTGTGTCCTGGTGTTTCCCTTCCTTCCCTGCAGGCCAATGCCACTTATCCCTAAACTAAGGCATGAGCATCCAGTCAGCTAGGGTCTGTCTCACTGCGCTCAACTCCATTGACTCAGTTGGACCTCTGAGGAGAGATTATATTCTTAGCCACTTTTCCAGAGTGCCACGTGGTCTCAACAAGGAGGTGTGAAATTAATGTGCCTGACCAAACTGCTGCTAAGTTCACCAAGAGGAGTCTCAGCCTACAAAACAAGTAGTCAGTGCCTGGTGTTCAAACCCTAGGTGCTACATAAATGGATGGAGGGAGAGCTGCCCACTGAGCCTTCGGCAATTGGCATTCAATCATTCTCTCAAATAATTAGAAAGATACTGATCACATGCTGTGGACTGGGCACTTTCAGGGTCCTGGGATCTCGGTGGGGCCCATTAGTGGTTCTTGTACCCATGGTGCTTATAATCTACAAGTGGAGAGAGAGTAAATTAAAGGATAATTGTTCACGTAGAAAAGTACTAAGGCTGTAAGTGCTCGGAGGCAAAGGCAGGCAGTGCACCGATGGCAGGGAAATGGTGGATCCCATTCAGCCTGAGGGTGAGGGAAACTTCCTTGAGGAAATGCTGTCCAAGCTGAGATCTGCAGAGAGAGGGTGAGTCAGCTCAGGAGAGTGTTCCAAGCAGAAGCCATTGCTCAAGCATTCTGCTTCAGGAGGAGCCCTCAGGGGTCTGAGCAGCTGAAAGAAATTGTGTGGTGTGAAGTTAGAACAAAAAGCGAAGTGATGCTTCCCAGGGTTAGAAAAAAGTAGAGTATAAGTCAGCTTTCCTGTTGCTGAGACACAATACCAGATACCCAAAACTTAAAGGAAGAAAGCTTTGATTTAACTCATGATTTCTGGGAGTTCAGTCCATGACCAGCTGGCTCCAAAGCAGGGCCTTCCTGGCAGAAGGACGTGGTGGAGCAAAGCTCCCAGAAAGCAGAGCTGGGGAATGGTGCGAGGGAGGAACAGGTGAAGAACTGTATATGGTGCCCCAGGTCATGTCTCCACACCTACCCAGAACATGCCCAAGGGTGTGCTTTATTAATCTGATGGGAATTTCCTGGTCCAAGAAAGCTGACACATCAGGATTAAGGCTCACACATAGTCAGAGGTCGGACCATTAAAGGCTTTGTGTCTAGGATCCAAATTCTGGTTTTTACCTAATGAACAATGGGCCAAAAACAAAGAGAGCACCCTTATATAAAGTACAGGGTGGGTGCAGTGATAAGTATGAATGTGGGGTCCCCCACTGGAGGCTGGTATTGTACTCAAGGTGGAGCAAGATGGTAGCTTAGAGAAACTAAGGCAGTGGAGGGGGTAGGCAACAGATGGGAGCTGGGTATTATCCCAGAGGATATGACTAGGGCCTTACAGGTTAGGAGGAGGGAAAACATGGATTCCAGAAGGGCGGAGCCTCGCAAGAGTTTGCGATATCCAATGTGCAAACGAGCCACTTCCGGCTAGTGCACTCCAGTGACAGTGGCATCCCAGCAGGTGTTGGATTACTGCCTGTCAAGGGAGTCACAGAAGGGACTGATTTGTGTGGAAGACTGGGCTTGATCAGGGAATTTCAACTACTTTTCAAGAAGTGCTTTTTAAAAAATGATTTTTTATAGAACTGCATCAAATCAGAATTGTGTGTGTGCGTGTATCAGACAGAAGCAGTGCTGCTTTGCTTCTTGAAGCCCCACCTCTTAGCCTTGACTCTCATGAATGTGCTATGGCACCTCCTCAGAATTCCAGGGGCTTCTACGATCCTTATCCTTAGGACACGACATCTAAGGACCCCTGATTCTTTTTACTGCCACAATTCTGTGATCATTTCTATAGATGAATCATTCTTATTTGAGATGCACCATTAGCTATGTTTCTTGTCTTTGTGCTTTAATTCCTGAAAAGTGGGATTTCGCAAATTCGGTTCAGAATGTTTTAGCCCAGAGTTTAGTTTAGACCTGTCTAAACACATATTTTGACCAGTTACAACACATAAGTGATTGCCTCCCCCAAAGGAAGACTGTTTGAGATCTGGTAATATAAGTTTTAGATACAAACTCCTTGGAATCAGAGTGTATGACGATGAGGAAGTATAGCATTAAGTAACCGGTTCCAATGACTTTGATCAGCATGTGTTTAGTGTGTTATGGAACTGTGTGTTTCTTTCAACACATTCTGGTATGGAGGATCTTTTGAAGCTCACATGTAGGGAGTTAATCTTAACTGGGTTCAGTGATTTATAACAGGGAGAAAAATACTCTTGTGAAGCCAAAGAACTAGTGATTTTGTCCATCAGCCACTAATAAAATTAGAGACATGTCAAACAGAATAGCTGCCTCACCAAGGTCACTGATTGCAGGTGCAAAACCTCACACTTATTCATCAGCTCTAAGGAAAAATGGCAGATTTGATTGGAAAAAGGAAACTTATGTTTTGATCAGCCTCTCTGTTGTATATATCCTCAAAGCAAAACACATACTTTACAGAACAGACAGACAACAGTGAGCATGGCCATTGTCACCTCAGCTCTGGTAGCCTCGAGTAAGGGCAGGCCTGGCCTGCACCCCTCGGGGATGTGTGGGGAGTGGGGTGGCCAGGTCACGTGGGAATGCTTTGAGCACTCTCTTAGAAGCAACACAGCAACACGAGTACATTGGAAACACATAGGGTCAATTTCTCCAAAATGAGATGTAACATAATCCCATTACATAAGTTGAAAATACTTCATACAAAGCAAAGAAGATCATGTTTTGTCAGGGCACATACAAACACATGTAGGAGTTCTGGGATGAAATTAAATGAGAATAAAGACAGTTGTCAAATGATTAGCTGTTGTACAGTGTAAAACCTAGTGATGGGGCCGGGGATTTAGCTCAGTGGTTTCGCCACCTGCAGCACAGGTGCAAGGACCTGAGTTCGATTCCTGGCACCAAAAACAAAACAAAACAAAACAAAAGCCCCTAGTGGTATGTGGGAGACATGTACAACGTAAAATTTTGAAATCAAGAAGAAATTGATTTCATCTGCATCTGTGAAAATATGAGGAAACGTCTCAGAGGAGGAAGTACTTGGGCTGTCGCAGACTACAGAAAATTTGGAGAATTCGAATGATATAGTGTAGCAGCTCTGGGAGGTGAGGTGACAGGCGCAGTCAGGGCACACGTCACACATGCTCTGCTATGCCACGTGAGCAACTTGTGTTTCACCCCAGAGGGAGTAGAGCTAGTTGAGGTTTAAACAGAAGGAAAAAAAGAAGAATTAATATACAGACCATTGTGCTAGTCAGATTTCCAGTCCTGCAACAAAATACCTGAGGCAATCAGCTTAAAAGGAGACAAATTTTCTGTTGACTCAGAGCTTTGGAGGCTTCAGGTCATTCATGGTTGATCAGCTCCACTGCTTTTGGGCCTTAGGTGAGGCAGTCCAGGAGGCAGGAGTGTGGAGGAAGCTGATCTCCTAATGCAGCCAGGAAGCAGAGACAGGAAGAGGAGGGGCTGGGTGCATTCCTGATGGCCTAACTTCCTTTCCTCCTTTCTTTTTTTTTTTTTTGTATTAAATTCTTTTATTGGTACATTGTAGGTATACAACACAATTACATTTCTCATTGGGAATTGTACCTTTACATAATGCATCTTGGTTCTTATTTTTTCCCCATTCCTATCCCTCCCTTCACGCCCTCCACCTTTCCCTATTTATAAAGACTTTATTTCCATTTTTTCCATTTCTCATCATTTTTCCTTTCCCTTCTTTCCTTTCCTCTGGCCCTCCCACTACCCCTACCCCTTTGGACCTTTTCTTCCTATTTTGCATTATCGATTATTCATTCTAATCATTGGTACATTTTAGTTATACAATATAATGACATTCATCTTTGGAAATTTGCACCTTTACATAGTCTCTCTTGGTTCTTATTTTTCACCCTTGCCCAGCCCTCCATTCAACCCCTCCAGTCCTCCCTATTTACAAAGATTTTGTTCCTATTTTTCCATTTTCTCATATTAATCCCATTCCCTTCTATCCTTTCCCCTAGCCCTCCCACTTCCTTCCCCTTTGCCCCTTTTCTTCCTATTTCACATTACCTATTATACATTTAGTCCTTATTTACACTTTCAGTTTCTCACACCAGAGAAACTATTCGGTATTTACACATGTGTGTCCTATTTATTTCACTTAAGAGTATCGCCTCAATGTGCATCTACTTAGCTATAAATGTCTCTAATTTCTCATTTTTTACACCTGAGTAGTACTCCGTTTTATAAAAAAACCACATTTTCTTTACCCAGTCTCCAGTTGATGGGCATTTGGGCTGTTTCCAAATTTTAGCTATTACAAACTGTGCTGCTATGAACATGGGTGCACATATATCACTGTGGTATGATTCTTTTAATTCTTTGGGGAAGATCCCCAGCAGTGGAATAGTGGGGTCAAATGGGACTTCCAGTTCTAGTTCTTTGAGGTATCTCCATACTGATTTCCACAGTGCTTGCACCAATCAACACTCCCACCAGCAGTGGAGCAGGGTTCCTCTTTCCCCACAGTCCTGGCAGCATCTATTATTGGTTGATTTCATGATAGCAGCCATTCTTTCTGTGGTGAAGTGGAATCTCAGCATTGTTTTCATTTGCATCTCTCAAATGACCAGTGATGTTGAACATTTTTTCATGTATTTATTTGCCATTTCTACTTCTTTGTCTGAGAAATGTCTGTTCATTTCAGATGCCCATTTTTCAATTGGGTCTTTAAATTTGGGAGGTCTGATCTTTTTAAGTTCTTTATAGATTCGAGATAGTAGACCTTTGTCTGAGGAAGAGCAGGTGAAGATTTTTTCCCACCTTGTGGGTTGTCTCTTCACACTGCTGGTGGTTTCTCTTGCTGTGCAGAAGCCTTTTAATAAGAAGAGATCCCATTTGTTGATTGTTTGCGCTAGTTCATGGGCAACTGAGGTTTTGTTTATAAAATCTTTTCCTACACCAATGTCTTCAAGGGTTCTACCTAACCTCTGTTCCAACTGGTTCAGAGTTTCTATTTTAATATTTAGATCTTTAATCCATTTCAATTTTAGTTTAGTGCATGGTGAGAGATATAGGTCTAGTTTTAATCTTTGGCACATTGAAACCCAATTTTTCCAGCACCATTTATTAAAGAGGCTATCTTTCCTCCAGTGAGGGTGTTTGGCTCCTTTATCAAAGATGAGATAGCTGAGTGTGTCTGGCATTGTTTCTGAATCTTCTAATCTGTTCCACTGGTCTTCAAGTCTGTTTCTTTGCCAGTACCATGCTGTTTTTATCACAGTAGCTTTGTAGTATAGTTGCAGGTTGGAGATTGTGATACCCCCTGCCATGTCTCTGTTATCTAGAATTGCTTTTGCTATTCTGGGTCTCGTCTTGTTCCAAAGCAATTTTTGGATTGTTTTCTCGAGGTCTATGAAGTATTCTGCTGGGATCTCAATTGGAATTGCATTAAATCTATATAGCAGTTTTGGAAGTATGGCCATTTTCACTATATTAATCCTTCCTACCCAGGAGCAGGGGAGGTCTGTTCATTTTCTGATATCATCTTCAATCTCTCTTTTCAGAGTACCATAGTTTTCAGAGAAGAGATCTTTGATTTCTTTCATTAGGATGATTCCTCGGTATTTCAGTTTTTTGGATGCTATTGTGAAAGGAATTATTTGCCCTATTTCTTTCCCAGTGAGTCTGTCATTTGTGTAGAGAAAAGCTATTGATTTTTGTGTGTTGACCTTATAACCAGCTGGCATTCTTAGTGTCTTCTATATAGAGTATCATGTCATCTGCAAATAATGACAATTTGACTTCTTCATTACCTATCTTTATTCCCTTTATTTCTTTCTTTTGTCTAATTGCCGTGGCTAATGTTTCCAGAACTATATTGAACAAGAGTGGTTATAGTGGACATCCTTGTCTTGTTCCTGATTTTAGTGTGAAGGATTTCACTTTTTGACCATTTAGTATGATATTGGCTGTTGGTTTTTCATAGATGGCTTCTATCAGTTTGAGGTAGAGACCATCTATTCCAATTTTTTGTAGGGTTTTTATCATAAATACATGTTGGATTTTGTCAAATGCTTTTTCTGGGTCTATGGAGATAATCATATGGTTTTTGTCCTTGGCTCTATTGATATAGTGTATTACATTGATTGATTTGTGTATATTGAACCATCCCTGCATCCCTGGGATGAATCCCACTTGATCAGGGTGTATGATCTTTTTGATGATCTTCTGCATTCTGTTTGCCAGTATCTTATGAAGGATTTTTGCATCTATGTTCATTAGTGAGATTGGCCTATAGTTCTCTTTTTCAGTTGGGTCTTTCTCTGCTTTGGGGATCAAGGTGATACTTGCTTCCAGGAATGAATTTGGGAGTATTGCTTCCCTTTCAATTTCACTGAAGAGTTTAAACAGTAGTGGCAGCAGTTCCTCTCTAAATGTCTTGTAGAATTCAGCAGTGAAGCCATCAGGGCCTGGGCTTTTCTTAGTTGATAAGTTTTGAATTACATTTTCAACTTCATTGGTTGATATTGGGTTGTTCAGAATTTTTAGGTCTTCTTCGTTCAACTTTGGCAATTCATATGTATCTAGGAATCTGTCCATTTCTTCTGTGTTGTCCATCTTATTGGCGTATAGGTTCTGGAAGTAGGTATTGATGATCCTCTGTATTTCTGCTGGGTCTGTTGTAATTTCACCCTTTTCATTCCTAATTGCATGGATTTGGGCCTTTTCTTTCCTTTTTCTGACAAGGTTGGCTAAAGGTTTGTGAATTTTGTTGATTCTTTCGAAGAACCAACTCTTGGCTTCATTGATTTTTTTGTATTGTTCTCTTAGTCTCCATTGCATTGATTTCTCCTCTGATCTTTATAATTTCCTCCCTTGTATGAGCTTTGGGGTTGTCCTGCTCTTCTTTTTCTAGAAGCTTGAGGTTCAGCATCAGGTTGTTTAATTGGGCTTGTTCTGTTTTCCTAATATGCGTATTCACTGCTATGAATTTCCCTCGTAAGACTGCTTTCATTGTGTCCCATAGATTCCAATATGTTGTATTGTCATTGTCATTTAATTGAAGGAACTATCTGATTTCTTCTTTAATTTCCTCTGTGACCCATTGGTTATTCAGAAGTGTGTTGTTCAATTTCCACATGTTTATGAAATTTTTTGAGTTTCTTTTGCTATGGATCTCCAATTTCATCACACTATGGTCTGATAATATACAGGGGATAACTTCAATTCCTTTGCACTTACTTAAACATGTTCTATGTGTGAGTATGTGGTCTATTTTGGAGAATGACCCATGTGCAGCTGAGAAGAATGTGTATTCTGATTTTGTAGGGTGGAAGACTCTGTAAACATCTGTTAAGTTCATTTGTTCAAGAGTTCAATTGAGTTCTAGTATTTCATTACTTATCTTTAGTCTAGTTGATCTATTTGTGACAGTGGGGTGTTGAGGTCCCCCACTACAATTGTATTAGTGCATATATGACTTTTCATGTCCATTAGTATTTGTTTTATACAGTTGGGTGCACTAGCATTTGGTGCATAGATATTTATGATTGTCATCTCTTCCTCTTGGATTGTTCCCTTTACAAGGATGTAGTATCCTTCTTCATCTCTCTTAATCAGTGTTGGTTTGAAATCTACTTGATCTGCCAAGAGGATAGCTACTCCTGCTTTTTTTTGGGTTCCTGTTGCATGGAGTAATGTTTTCCACCCTTTAACTTCCAGTCTATAAGTTTCCTTTTGAATTAAGTGTGTTTCTTGTATGCAGCATATTGTTGGATTTTGCTTCTTGACCCATTCTGCCAGTCTATTTCTTTTGATTGGTAAATTGAGACCATTAACATTGATGGTTATAACTGAAACGTATTGACTTGTCATTGTCATGACTTTTTCTTTTTGTTGGGTTCTCCCCCTTTACATTTAATTTCTTGTCATGCCAGATGGGTTCATTCTGCTTTGCTCCCTGGTGTTGTGATCCTCATTGTCTGTTCCTTGGATATTGTGTAAAATTCTTTGGAATGCTGGTTTGGTATTCACGAAGTTCCTAAGGTGCTCTTTGTCATGAAAGTATCTTATTTCTCCATCCATTTTGAAAGACAGCTTTGCAGGGTACATCAATCTGGGTTGGAGGGTGTTTTCTTTTAGGGCTTGGAATATGTCACTCCAAGCTCTTCTTGCCTTGATGGTTTGTGTTGAGAAGTCTGCTGTGATTCTGATGGGATTTCCTTTGTATGTGATTTGTTTCTTTTCTCTGACTGCTTGGAGAACTTTGTCCTTCTGTTGTGTTTCTGGAATCTTAACAATTATATGCCTATGTGTAGATTTTTTTTTTGATCAAGGCTATTTGGAGTCCTATATGCCTCACTTATCTGTATGTCAAGCTCTTTTCCCCTGCTTGGGAAGTTTTCTGCCATTATTTCTGGGAAGAGATTTTTTATGTCATCTCCACTCTCTCCTGTTTCTTCATTGAGCCCAATCAGTCTTATGTTATTCTTCTTTGCATCATCTAGCAAACTGCTGGATTGATTTCTCATGTTCCCTTATAATTTTGAAGCAATTTTTCTTTTCCTGGTCACTAATTGCAATCTTATCTTCTATATCTGAAATTCTGTCCTCACATTGGCTCATGCTGCTGTGTAGACTTTCAATGGAGTTTTTCATGTCCTGGAAATCTATTTGCTTCTGTTTTATGGATTCCATTTGTTTCTTCTGTTGGGATTCCATCATGTTCCTGAGCTCCTCTCTAGATTTATTAATCATGTCTTGCACTAGGGGCACAATTTCTCCTGTTATCTGAGAAATTATTTCTGATTTCATTTTTTCCAGATCCCCTTTTTTTGCCAGTTCAGTGGGTCCAGATGTTTGAGTATCAGAGTGTTCCATCTCATTTCCCTTTGGGGTTGCTGTAGGTGATCTGGACGTCTGGTTTTGAGACTTATTTACGTGTTTTCTCATTTCGACTGGGGCGGGGGGCTCTTAGCGCCTGCACGGATTTCCTCCTCCAAGCTGGGTGAGGCGGGACAGGGGCCGGGAGCAGCAGTAGGGATGGTAACCCAAAAGCCCTTTCCTATGGATTGGGAGCAGCGGGAGGGATGGTGGCCTGGAAGCCCCTTCCTCTGGGCCAGGAGCAGTGGGACAGAAGGTGGCCCAAAAGCCCTTTCCTCTGGGCTGGGAGCAGCGGGAGGGATGGTGACCGGGAAGCCCCTTCCTCTGGACCAGGAGCAGTGGGATGACGGCTCAGAAGCCCCTATCTCTGGGCCGGGAGCAGCGGGACTCAGTACCTTGGTCTGGTGGTCTGGTGTCCTCTGCGTCTTTGTAGTGTGGAACCAGGTGGCTGCCTGTCTGCAGCGGGCTGATTCGGCGTATTCCGCATGACTGGGGACCTCGGTAGGGCATTGGCAGAACTGCCTGTCTGCAGTGAGCTGATTTGGCGTGTTCTGTGCAACTCAGGACCTTGGTAGGGCGTGCACAGACCTGCCTGTCTGCAGCGGGCTGATTCTGCATGTTCTGTGCGACTCAGGACCTCAGTAGGACATGGGCAGACCTGCCTGTCTGCAGCTGGGTGATTCGGAGTCTTCCGCGCGACTCAGGACCTCCCTAACTTCCTTTCATAACCCCGCCTCTTAGGGCACCTTCCAATAGCACCACAGTCTGGCAGCCTCACTTTTGACACATGGGGCTTTGGGGGACTTCAAGATCCAAACTGTAGCACTCCACTTGGGAGGCCAGGAAGGACTGCATTGAAATAGACAGATGGTAGATGGATCGACAGATATTAAGCGAAATATTTGAAATAATCTATGGAAGAGAAGATGAGTATGTGAATTAAAGAAGTAACAAAAGGGATGAATGCTGGGCAAAGATGTGGGCGATGCTAAGTCTAAAGTTAGGACATTGTGACTGATAGAAAAAAATATCGGAAGGCAAAATACCTCAGGCTGGCCCCAGGCTTCTGCTTTGCATAACTGGATGAATGAGAGGAATAGGCTTGGGAAGGGGAGGGTCAGTTCACGTTAGCACTTGTTGATTTGAAGCCCAGTGGAGCTATTCAAGCAGGGAAGGGGTTGGTGATCAGGCCTTGTTTTGAACACAGTGGCTGCAACAGTTATAAATTTGGGAATTGAGGCGGAAGAAGCAGAGTTGCTTCTGTTTCAAATTGTCAGGGGGAATATGTAGAAGGAAAAGAAAAAGCACCAACCATTCCTGAATACAAAGGAATGAGTACAGAAAAGAGGAATAAAGGGAGACATTCAAGGTATAGTGAAGAATGAGAGCAAGAGAAGATGAAATCTGCAAAGCAAGTGAAAACTGGAGGAAGCGGAGTCTTCAAGGCCTGGGCAGGCGAGCACTCGTTGATGGGTAGGAGAGGCCCCTTCCCGCTGACGTGTGTCCACCCGCGAGTGCTCCTGACAACAGGCCTGGCCTCACATCCTCACTATTCTCCTTCTGCCCTCTCCACCTCCCAGACCCACTCGGTCACCTCTTCTGTGACACTTCTTTCGCTTCTACTCCCCTCATAAGTTACAGCCAGATTTCTTGATTTAGAATTTAAATGATACCACTTCACTTCTCTGCTCATAAACTTTCAATCACTTCCCTTTATATGTAGAAAACAATTCATGCTATACCACAGCCTACAAGACCCTGAGGATCCACCCCCACTGGCTCTGCAGCCCTTCTCAGCCCGTCTGCTCCTTTGGGCTCCCTTCTGTTGCTGAGACTTCACAGGCGTTTCCCCCAAATGTTAGCATGGCTTGTCCATTCTTGTTCTCGGTGACTCTACTCAAACATCAGATGCTCAAAGTAGCTTTCCCTGACCACTCTACCCCCCATTACTCTGTCTTGACTACTCTATTCGTCATATTGTGTTTCTTTCATATCATTTCTCATAATGGGAATGAGACAGAGCTTGACTCGTGCCAATATAAATGCTATTTTATGTCTTGCACTTAACCATCTCAGTAGTACTACAAGGTAGATTCCTGGATAAGTCTCAGTTCTCAGTGGAAAATGGAGCTACTACAAACGGTACAGGAAAAGGAATGAGTGTGGGGATCCTCAGAGGGAGGGTCTGGAAGAGCAAAGTCTAGAAGCCAGAGGCAGAAGAGGTTTAGAAGCAGAGGCATGGGAGAAATCAGCAGGTTGTGGGCTTGTCTTGGAAAAGTCTTGACCATGGAGTGAGGCTTGTGAAGAAATCTGAAGGTTGCTATGTCTGACTTCCCTGAGTCCTGAAAACAATCGCCTTTGCTTCACTTCTGTCTTCCAAATGCACATGAGCTTCTGTCAATGGGAAGTTCTGAGGAAGGGCACCCCAAACAGTCCCATTCTCAAGCTTATGAAGAACATACCGTGATGGAGCCCAGCCAACAACAAACTGAGCGTAATGATATTATTATCCCCACTTTTCAGCAAAAGAAACTAAGGAAGAAACTGGTAAGCAATGTTCACAGGGCATAAAACTAGTAAGGAGAAGACTCAACCATTCTGGCCACTGGAGCCTTGGGGCCATGTGCCTTCAATGCTGAGTCCCGTGGCCGCAGGGACCTGCCTGTCTTGTCTCCAGCACCTCTTGCAGTGCTTAATACCTAGAAAGCATGCATTGAAATTATTGAAAATAAATTAATTCGAGACTGAAAATTGAGTAGTAATAAGCAATGGTAAGGTTATTAACGAGCATAACCAATGCCAATGAAGTACTTGATAGAAGATTAGATTAGAATGGGTTGAAGAGTGAATGAAGATGAGAATGTAGAGTCCTTTACGTGTGATTAGTCGTTCAGGTAATGTTGGTATTTTCATTATGTGTTTCCCTTTTCACTGTACTTTACCTTTATTTTGCAATATGACAATTACCTCAGGCATATTTTCTCATCATATAATTGACTTCTGTTTCTCTATACACCCTCTAGGATTTTGAATATATCTCATAACTCTCATTATTTGATAAGAAATTCTAGCCTCTTCAAAGGAGATGAGCAACTTCACAATAAACTCGGTACGATCTATTTCTTCTTTCCTCTTTTTCTTCCCCTTCTTTTTCTTTGTAAGAACTTTTTATTGAGGCATAGAACAATATAGTTCACATATCTTATGTGGTTACTTACTGGGGATACACACACACACACACACACACACACACACACCCCTCCACCTACACACACTCTAGAACAGGATTCAGAATATTTCAACCCCCTAGGAAACTCCCATGAGCCTCTTCAAATCACTGCTTCTAGTTTGTCTTGCTTCCTTTCATGGCATTGTGGACATCAGTCCATGTTGTCATGTACAGTTTGTTCATTACATTACCGTTCCTCCTATGTTAATATACTACAATTTATTTTTTCATGTTATTATTGGTGGCCAATTCAGCTGTTTTGTTATTATAACCAAATTTTCCACGAACAGTTTAGTATGTGGCATTTGATGGTGATACATACTTCCTTGTGAGTGTAAGTAGGAATGATGTTTCTGTGTCATAGTGTGCATGTGTGTGTCTTAAAGTAGATACCACCAAAAATTTTCCACAATGATTGACTATTTTAAAATCCCACCAATAATGCAAATTCTAGTTGCTTCACATTCTCACAGCTTTTGAAATTACTAGGAAATTTTTTGCCTTAAGGAATTCACTATTCACTTAGGAAGATAAAATTTATATACCAGGAAACATACTTGTAGCTAAAATACAAAGTGCTAGACAGTGGATGCACAATGGAACAGGAATTAAGGGGCTGGGGTAATCCTAGACTTCACCCCTTAACCAGGACTCCAAAAACAATCCTGCAATGGCTGCGTAAATCTCCCCCTTCCTACAACCCTTTTATGTTTAATGATTATACGATTCACATTCTACAAAGCGCACAGGTCCCAAATGATACGTTAGATGGGGTTTGGCAATTAGACACAGCCATGCAACCAATGCTTGAAACAAGTTATAGAACACCTCCTTCACAACCCCAGGCTCCCCTCCTAAGCAGTCTGCTCCCCTAATGCCTGCCAACAGCAGTAACCAGTTTTTGATTTCTGTTTCTAGCCAATTGCACTTCCCCAAACCTCAGCAAATTTCCTTGGGGCAGACTGCTTGGAAGTTTGGAGTTTGACTGAATTCCAGTCCTCAAACCTGGTCGGCATCACATCAAAAAAAATGATTTCTTTTCCACTTAGTAAAGGACCTGTACCTTGGCTATACCCATGAGTGGCAAAGTAACTAGCTTACCCTAAAAAGTACATTACCTGGAAATTTATGTGATGTAGCTGTTTCTATTTCTATAGTTGTCTGATACCTTTACACATATTCTTTTAAAATATTCTTTCATATTTCCCCTGTTATAGCAGAAATGCTGGGCTACTATGTTTAACGGGGTACTACCTGAAATTAGAAGTCTATTTTCTTTCTAAAACACTATTTTAAAAGAATTTGCCATTGGAAACCTGCTTTATTCTCAAAATTGTGCTATGGAACTCATGAAAAGAATCCAAACAATGATCCTTTCATCAAGGCAATTGACAAGTATTTGAGAGAGAAAAACAGGCCCAAGTGAAGCTATTAGCACAATAATATGGTGGAACAGGATGGGAAAGTGTGTAGTCAGGTATGCCTTATCAGCACAAGTGAGAGATGTTTTCAACCAGTGGTATCAGACATGGAGCCAGCTGAGGGGCAGCCAGGATCTTTGTCTGGATGAGGTGTCAGAACAGCAATGGAAGCCTCATCAGATGGGGAGTCCAAATGGACCAGAGGCCCCTCGGGAAGGGCAGCACATGCGATCTGAGAGTAGGCCCTGTGGGATGTAGGGTGAGATTCCCAACGGAAGACAAACCCTTCTCAAGAGTGGAGTCTGCTTCACTACAGAGCCAAGCCCCATCCAAGATTCCTGGGATGGCAGCAGTGAAGCTGGAGTTCCTACCAGGAGCTGGTACTTTCTGCCCCTTCACACAGCATTCAGAATTTTACATAAGTGATGAACACATACTTTTAAAATACTGAATGGGAAACATTAGTATTAGATCCACATGCCACAGCCTAGTTCTTTACACATAACTCCTTTACAAATGAGATTTTACACAGGACTCCAATACAAAAGCAAAAGAAAAATCATTCGGTAAAATTAGATGCAAGAAGATGGGTCTTTGCTCAGCTCCTCTCTAATCTTGTTGAAAAAAGTGTCGCATCCTAACCCTCAGTGAAGAATTCTTTGGAAACTGTTGTGCGATATAATTTCCACTTTTTAAACTTCTAAGCTTCTGTGATTCTATGGTGAAGTTCAGCTATCTGGAGTATCAAATTTTAATACTGTGTTATTACACTCTAATATATCATTTATCAATATTAATACTTTTGATATCTAATTAAAAGGTTTTGGAGAAAAATAAAACTTTCACATAGTATGTGCATGATTATCCCTCAGATATTAAAACCTTAGATTGCAAGTAACTTGTTCTGTGAGTGTTCTGAAAAACAAATAAACATTTCTAACTAATTTTAACTTGATAAACTAGGATGACTTTCAGCGTGAGTGGTACGTGAATCTGGATGTCACAACTGAGCCAATGGCCCCCACCTCTCACTCCATAGTGGGTAGTCATCTTCCAACAGCAAGAGGTTATGGAGGAGATGTCGTCTGCAGAGGAGGAGAAAAAGGCAGAGGAATCCCTCACTTCAAACGAGGTTAGGGAGATGTGTAAAATGTGCGAAACAGTGCCAAGTTTTGTAGAAAAGCAAAGGCTGCAAGCGATGAACCTGTTTAACGACAATGCAATGTCACATTTTCGTGAAATCCTCAAAAGAAGGCAAAATCAAATATCACTGAATAGGTTTCTTGTTAAAGTTGCATGAAGAGAAAAAGATTGCACTGAGCCAAAAGAAAGCAGTTGCAGAGGACTGTAATACTGATCATGCCTAAGGCAGGCTGTGAAGAGTTAAGCCCACAAGTAGTTTGCTTATAGAAGTGAGTCTTGCTTATAGAAGTGAAGAACTATGTGCCGAGGTCAGAGTAACTCGCACCCAAATTCCATTCCCGCAACTAAAACCTTCTGACTAGAAGGACAATGTTCTAATTACAACCCTATATTTTGTCTATTCTGTTGCTAATTCGAGAATGCTTTGTCTTGTCCTTTATGAGCCTTGCTTACATTAATTTCCATAGAAACTGCAGGTAGCTTGCCTTTACCCCAATTGATTGCCAATAAAAGTCAGTGCTGGGACTGGCCAGCGCCTTTGTTGGTCGTCCTGGCAACCGCTTTCTCTCTCTTAGTTCTGTCTTTTAGTGTATTGTTTTCTCAGGCCTGCGTTGCACATTGAACAGGGGCCTGGAACCTAACTGCAGGGGTCTCCAGTAAATAGTGATTCTGGTACTGACGGTGAAAGCATCCTACATGCAAGCCCTCCTCTCTCTTGTCTCCTTCACACCAGCCCCAAACCTTTTCAAAGATAAGTGCAGGCTAATTTGTTCATTTTTCTTTATATTTTGTATTTTTGTATTATTTTATATTACAGTATTGTAATCATTTTCATATGAATATTTTTGGGTTGTGGTATGAATCATCTGAGTTTCTGTTACTTCTTATGGGGGAATTCACTTTGGTACACAAGTGCTTTGGATTGCAAGCATGTTTTTGGACAGAATTATGCTCGCAAACCGAGGTTTTACTTTCTTTTCTGTTTCTTTTAGAAAAATTATTTTCTGTTTTCCTAAACATTTTTTATTAGTGCATGTTAGTAATACAGAATAGTTAGGTTCATTTTGAGAAATTGGTACATGCATTTAACGTATCTTGATCATTTCTAATCCCATTACCTCCTGTTCTTTTTTCTCCCTCTCTCTCTCTGAACCCCTTCCCCATTTCCCAAAGTTTACCTTCTAGTTTCATGTCTTTTCTTATTTATTTATTTGGTTTCTTATAAAAGGAAACATGCAAAATTGACCTTTCTGAGTCTGGCTTGTTTCAATTAGCATGATGGTCTCCAGTTCCATCCATTTTCCTGAAAGTGATGTGATTTCATTGTTCCTATGGCTGAACAATCTCCCATTGTGTATATCTGCACCACATAATTCTTTATCTTTCCTTCGGCTGACAGGCACCTAGACTGTTTTCACAGCTTAGGTATTGTGAATTGCCCGGCTATGAGCATGGGTTTGCATGTATCACTAGAGTAGGCTGTCTTTAATTATTTTAGGAATATACCCAGGAGTGCTATAGCTGGATCAAGTGGGATTTCTGTTTGTAGTTTTTTATGGGAATCTCCATACTGACTCCCACAGTGGTTGTACTATAGTTTACACTCCCACTGACAATGTTGGGGGTTCCTTTTCCCCACACCCTCTCCAGCATTCATTGTGTTTTTGTATTCTTGAAGAAATGCATTTTAACTGGAATGACATAATCTCAAAGTAATTTTGACTTTTCCCTAGTTTTCATTTCCCTAATAGCTAAAGTTATTGGACATTTTTTCATATACTTGTTGGCCATTTATACTTCTTGTTTTGAGAAGTCTATTCAGTTCATTTGCTCACTTTTTGATTTGGTTTTTTTTTTTTGGAGGTTAATGTTTTGAGGTCTTTATATAGTGTAGATCAGTGGTGGCAAACCTACAGCACACACTGCAGTGGGCTGTTGGTTATCATGGAAAGCTCTAAAATGTTCATCATCACTGGCCTAGATAGCAATCCTCTATCAGAAGGGTAGCTAGTAAAGATTTTGTCCATTCTGTGGGTTGTCTTTTCACTCTGTTGATTGTTTCCTTATCTTTGCATGAGCTTTTTAATTTGATGTAATATTATTTGTTGATTCTTGATATCATTTCCCATTCTGTTGGAGTCCTACTTGGGAACTCTTTGCTGGTGTCTGTGGCTTCAGGTGGTTCCCCTACATGGTTAGCCAGCAGTTTCAAAGTTTCTGGTTTTACATATAGGCTTTGATATATTTTAATTTGATTTTAGTACAAGATGAGAGACAGGGGTCTAGTTTTAAGCCTCTGTATGTGGCTGACCAGTTTTCCCAGTACCATTTGTTATAGATTGTCTGTTCTCCATCTGTGTTTTGGCTACTTTATCAAAAATAAGACTGTAGATGCATGAGTTTGCTTCTGTGTCTTCTTTGTATTCCATTCATCTTCGTTTCTCTTTCTGCGGCAGCACAATGTTATTTTGGTTACTATGGTTTTTGCAGTCTAACTTGCAGTACGGTATTGTGATGTCTCCAGTGTTGCTCTTTTTGCTCAGGGTCTTTGGCTATTCTAGATTTTTCCTGATTTTGTATGAGTTTTAGGGTTTTTTTTTCTAGTTCCATGAAGAGTAATATTGGCATTTTAATAGATATTGCACTGAATCTGTAGATAACTCTTGCTAATATGGCCATTTTCACAGTAATTGGTCTAATCTGTGAACAAGGCAGTCTCTTCATTTTCTAATGTCTTCTTCAATTTCTTTCTTCAGTGTTCTGTGATTTTCATTGTAGAGGTGTCTTAGTTACTTTTCTCTCATTGCTGAGACAAAATATCTGACATCCAAAGTTAAAGGTGGAAAGGTTTATTTGACTCACAGTTCATAGAGGTTTCAGTCCATAGTCAGCTGGCTCCAAGGCAGGATGGTAGAGAGGCAACAGTTCATGGCCGCAGAAGACAGCAAAAGCAAGCAAGGAATCTTAGTAACATCTTTCTGCCCCTTTTATCTTATCCACATTATGGATACAGGGCAGTGCCAAACCAATCAGTGGACTGGTTCAGTAATCACACGCCCTTAACCCCAGCATCACACACTCTAGATTTAGCCACCTCTAAAAAAGCCACTTATGACCCCATGAGGCTTTGGGGGGCATCTAGACCCAAACCATTACAAGGGGTCTCTTACCTTCTTTGTTAGATTGATACCTAGGTGTTCAGTTTTTTTGTTTGGTTTTTTTTGGTAGATACTGTCAATGTAATTGTTTTCCTGATTTCTTTTTCAATGGGTTCATTATTGGTGTACAGGAATGCTACTGATTTTTTTGTGTTGATTTTGTACCTTGTTTTTTGATCGTCTTTCAGCTGTTGTACTCAATGTTTTATTTCCATGAACTCTTTCTTGTTCTTTTAAGGAAATAGTCTGTTCTTATCTCACGGATGCCTACTTTTCTTACACCTATCTGAGGCAATTATTTAGGCTGTTGTTGTTTGTTCCTTTTTCTAGGTTACAGGCTGTTGGCCTCTGTTTTTTCCCACCTACTTTTTCTTTTGTGAACAGCTGGTTCTTGGAAGGTTTTCCAGAAGTCTTGATTACAATCAATACTTACAAATGAAAGACCTTGATAAAGGCAGACCAAGTGGTTTCTTCTCCTTCTTCTACTAGGAGACGGCATTTCAATCTTGGGTGTGCCAAGTGCCCAGCTTTGTGCCACTCAGGCCATCCTCCCTCTCTACCTCTGCTAGACTGACGATAAAGAAAGCCGGACCTGAGCACCAGCTCTCTCATGTGGGCACAAACCCTCCCAGGAAGATTGCTTGGTTCCTTGGAAAACACTCAGCAAGTGTTCTTTCAGGGAAGACATTGCTACTGCGTGGGCCGAAGAGATTAGAGGCGGAGCAGCACCCATGAACCTGGCAGCACCCCACAGGTAGCTGTTCACTAGCAGCTCAACTCATTCCCTCCACACTGCCCATTCTGAGAAACTGCACCGTGAAAACCTCCTCAGGGGGCAGCTTTACTCCTGCGCATTTTCTGAGCTGTAATCTCTCACGTCTAATCATTAGACAGCATAATCCTATTCTCCAGGACTAAAATGAATGGCTATTGCTCTTTACTTGGTGTTTTTGTGGCTTTATTTCTTTGTGCACATTAAAGCACATCAGTAGCATATTAAAGATGGGGCCTGTTAGGGTTTCGATCAAGAACGTCCCGCAGAGGCCGCAAGTGCTCATAGGGCAAACTTGGGAAGGTGATTTAATCATGAAGGCTACAAAGCTGATTTGGAGGTGGGTATGCCCCAAAGAATCTGATTAGAGGGTCCGGTGGCCAGGAAGGGTATACAGTGGTACTTCGGTTCACAAACTTAATTTGTCCTACGACTTTGGAAAAGATTACCACGTTTGTGCTTGTGGGGGAAAGATGGCCACAGTCATGTTCGTCACCCAATATAGAGTTTACAAACAAAAACACAACTTTGCCAGTTTTATGTGCAAACCCAGTTGTTTGCAAACAAAAGCATTTGTGAACTGAGGCGTCACTTCCCTGCCCGGCTCCTCTCTCAGTGGTCTGTTCCTGACCGCCCTGAGGTGAGCAGCTTTTCTCTTCCCTCCACCACGCTGTCGGCCTTGGAGCAGCAAACCATGGCCTGCAACTGCAAGCCAGATCTCTCTCATCCTTTCACTTGTGGGTGTCGGGTATTGTATCTGCACAATGAGAAAATGACTAAGACAGGGCAACTGGCAAACTTCACTCTGGGTGTAAACAACCGGGACACAATCAAAACCACTGGGCCAAAGTCTGTTTTCTATGATTATCAAGATCCATGAGAAAATACGCCCCCCCCCGTGAAGTATCTTTAAAAAACCTAACTTCTGAACAATTTGTTTGATTATTGTAGAGTTTTAATAGTATGTGGGTGCATTTGAAATAAGTACATTTATCTACTGCTTATTCTCCAACAAGCATGAGCTGCCACCGGGAAATGACTTTGGGAATTGTATGCTTGACCCTAACACAGATGGCCTCAATTCCGTATGTTAATTTCAAGAGTAAGTTCATGAAGCTTTGGGGTCATTCATTCTCGCTATCTGTGTTAATATTCCTATAGTAAAGACAGCAGTTTTCAAATATATAATGACAGTGCAGTGGCTGTAAAGACAAGGAAATGGAACTGGAGTTACTTCCTTTATCTCATTCTATGTGATAGTTTTGAGTTTTATTTATATTTAAATTCAAAGCAGCAATACAGACAGAGCAACTCCAAACTGTAATTTTTATAGGACGTGCAGTGCAAATTTTAGTACATACAGGAAATATCTTATTCAATTAGAAAAATATTTTTAAATGGAAATTTTTTTATAAATCAAATCTTTGTTTTAAAGTATGTAACAAATCAAGGAAACAATGATTCTTACTGAAAGTAGTTTTGTCGTAAAGAGGAAGGGAGTATTAAAAGGTGACCCCGCTGTGTGTCAGGTACTCCGCATGCCGCTGCTTTATGGCATTTCAGTGAATCGGGGAAAAGGCAGAATATTGTCTGCCATTATGAACCAGAAGCAAAGGTACCATGAGAAAATGGGATTCAAGAGGTTAAATAACTTGGCTAAAGCGAGGACATACGTCACTAGAGGGATGCATGTATTGCTCCCGTTACCTTTAACCAAATTGTCCTTCCCTAATGGCAATAGTGCGCCTGCGCAGAATTTCCTTGCATTCCAGCCCTGCCAGTCCTCCAGGCTGAGCACAAGCCCATTCCTCCTGCTACGACTTCTCAGGCCGCCTTAGAACCCCGCTGCTCTCTTGTACTTCATCTAACACGTCTCACGTTATACCTGTGCTTTGCTTCTGCTTGAACTGTAATCTCCTTGAGGGTAGGGATCCTGCTATGGATCACTGCTTCTCCTACAACTCGGAGCCTAATTACTACAGGTCCCAGGAGCAGGGACAGGGAGGCTGATGGAGATACGGTCACTGACAAGATGGGCAAAACGTGCTAGTCCTCAGTGGTGACCTACTTTGAAGGTATTTGTTTTGCTACAAATGGTCTATTCATTTGGAAACTAGACTGGAAAATTGACTCTGAACTCTAAGTATTTTTTACTTCTTAGGCAAAAGTGAAGTACGATTACAGAGCAGTGAGATTTCCTGACAGTTTAATTCACATGATGGCTCCAAAACACTTTTCCAAAGTATGATTATAGACATGTTCTGGGCTATAGGAAGACCACTGTCATATTACATAGCCTTCCTCAGAAGGACTGTTCTAAAAGATTGCACCATTGGATCTCCTAGTTTCATTACTTCAAAATCCTGAGTTGATACCATTTTCTTAAAGCAGTAAGTCACATTAGTTTAATGTGAAATGTCATCAGAAAGTACAAGAAACTTGATTTGATGAGACAGCCCCTTCTAGACCGAAGAGAAAATTCTGAATTTATGTTCCTCACAGTCAGAAAATTGTTATCTTCTAACACCTCCTGTTGCATGTTGTTCAACTTCAATCCTAGTGAGAAATAGGAAAAGGTAGGGTGCTTGTGGCCCCAAAACAATATTACTCTGAATCATTAAGATTTACTTTTTTTTAAATCCAGAAAGACAATTTAGCGGATTGAGGAAGTGGTGGGAGACGAGACAGCTGCCTGAATACAATGTTAAACAAAAGACCTTTCATTTGGAAAGATAAGGCTGTGTTGGACAGATTCAAAGTTTATTAAACTATGATGGAGTAGAGAGGACAAGCTGAGACTTGTTTAACAAACACAAATATTAGACATTTAAGAATAGCAAGTTCAGAATAGTTGAAAGGTTGATATCATTTCAGCAGAGGGACATGAATACACTTCTGGAATTCATTACCCTAGGAAGCAGTCCTGGCTAAAATACAAGTAGACTGTAAAGTGCTTTCAGACAGCTCGTGGGTGACTGTGTAGCATGGATTATTAAAGGGGGCCAGGGTGGCCGGACACTTCCCCGAGCGCTGAGACTGATGCTGAATGTGACATCTGGCCCTCCAGGACTGGCTCTTGGGATCGTTACAAGAGACAAGTCTCCTGGACCCGAGGACGAGGGATTGGCCCAGGGGCGTGCTTGGGATTTCTCCTGTTTCATCTTACTGGGCTAAACGTTAACTTCTAGCCCAGAGTGTCTGTCACCAAGTCATCCGTCTTGGTAAATGCTGTTGGAATCTCAGCATTGCAAGGAGCAATGAATTTCCCCTGCTGACAGTGAGAATATCCACACGGAGCTGCCATACAGATTTCTACTTCCCACAGTGTTTATGACAGTAAATTAGGCTATGGACTACATTGAAGATTGTTTACATAACCCCTGATACCTAGCGTATTTGTCAGCCCCACTCTGCAAACTGGGACTTCAGAAGAGCCAGAAGATGTTTAAAATATAAGACTATAGATAATACGTGAAATTATTAGCGCTCTGTGAGAGCTCACACTTTGGCCTTTTCCCTTGGAGCTCATGTCTTTTTTCTCCCTTTTTCTCTTTTGTCCTCTCACTGTCTTTCCATTTTCCTCTGGCTTCTTCGTCTGCCTCAATTCCATACCTAAACAAAACAGTTTAAACCTTTCTTTTAAGCTCATGGTTGAATCTCCTGCTTGTTTCCCTCCATGACCATTTTCTTAGGGGAATCAGCCACACCGTTTGACCGTGTGTACAGATGATTTCCACACCCACAGATTCAACCCTAACTTTTGTGCTAACTTTTTGCATTGTTGTTACTTTCAACTCAGCTTTATGCTTATACTTGCAAGTTCAGTCTTTAGCAGGAAACTATTTTTTAAGACCTGATTGCAAAAATAGAGGGATTGTTCCACACAACTGTTACTGTCGAGGATGATTGCAATCGGAACTGAATTGGAGGGGGACATTCATTTATTGCATGCATTTTTTCAAAATACTTTTGGAACTTCTGAGTGTAGTTTTTATTGGTGATGAATTTTTGTCCTTTGACACTAGAATCTGATTTTTAAAATAGCCAAAGTTATTTAGTTTAGAAATATAATCATCCAAAAAGCTCATGGGTATGTACTTAGTAGCAGAGTTTTAAAGTAAATAAAGCAGAACCTTACAAAACTGAATGGAGGAACAAACAAGATCACAAATATAGACAAAAGAGTAGTGTGGGACAAAAGAGTAGAGTAGTGTGGGAGATGCATTTGCTTGGAGGAGAGCAATAAATATACACATTGGCTGGGAGTGAGTTTCCAATTGATTGCTTATGTTACTTGATTTTGTGACTTAACATGGCCAACTTGACTATCAATGCAACAGGAAAATTGGTGTGTTCGGAGTTTCCTTTTCCCCGTTCCTTCCTTCTTTCCTTCCTTCCTTCCTTCCTTCTTTCCTTCCTTCCTTCCTACCCTCCTTCCTTCTTTCCTTTTTTTTTGGCAGTGTTGGGCATTGAACCCAAGACCTCAGCAAGGCAAGTTCTTCCGCTGAGCTACACCCAGCCTTAGTTTATTCTTTTTCTTACTATAACACACAGTTTTGAAGCAAAGTGAGATCTTTTTTTCTACTTTCAGTAAGAGTGTGGACTTTCAATGAAGCAGAGTGAGATCTTTTTTTCTGCTTTCAGTAAAAGTGTGGACTTTCAACCAAATTTCAGTTATGAATTTTTAGTGCGCTGTTCAGAAAAGAAATTTTGAAAGTGACATTTTCTAAATTTGCAAATTGTAACATTTAATTCCACCTAGTACAGATTGCATAATAAATACATTATTATTAGAAGAAAAAAGAATATGTAAGTTCAATGTATCCTCCTGGATGTAAATTGTGGCAATATTGAGAAAATTGATTCTGTTTAGCAAATTTTGACTTCATTTGAACTACAGTCCAAAAAAAGGATATGTAACATTCTATAATGTAGTTTGTTAAAAATGTAGTCTTGGGCCGGGGATTAGCTCAGTGGTTTCGCTGCCTGCTATGCAAGCGCAAAAACCTGAGTTCGATCCCCGGTACCAAAAAAAAAAAAAAAAATGTAGTCTTATCAAATGCTCAAAACACAAGAATGACAAACTCCTGTGTATTTTTTGGTGTGAACATTTTAAATCAGGAGACAAAAATTGATTTGGAAGCACAGCATGCTAAATTTGTTGATGAAAAATCTTCAAATATTTTTATTGGGAAAAATGGACAAAGCTATTGCAATATTTTTTTCAACATTTTGCAGCCATTATAGGGTAGGTTTAAATTAGCATCATTTGGAGGACCCTATTGTAATAGCATATATTGTACAAAGACAAACTTGCCAGTATAGTTGCTGGAAAAATATTATCCCCTTATAAATTGATGCCATATGCTCATTTTTTGATAAATCATTTGACAAATAAAAAATTGTATTTGTAGTGTTATCATTGATCTCATGTAATCTTTATTATTGAATCCTATTTCACAGCAATGTTTACTGCATCAATACACCCAGTCATGGATTATGCAGTCAGTTTGATGAGTGTCTTGACATTTGCAGCGCTTTAAATTTATGCAAGGTGTATGTGGCAAGACAACTGTATTAAGGACTTGTTTAGTCATATAAATTTAACTAAGATTAAAGTTGAATAAATTTAATCAATTTATCCTAGATTTGAATTTTTCCTAGAATTAGGAAGAATAACCATTGATCAACATACATTTACCTGAAAAAAGTTATCAAAAGAATTACAGATTGTTAGAGCAAAAAATATTAGAAAATATATAGGGATTACTAAAATAGCTTATTGATAGTGCCATTTCAATATGCTGAAAAATATATAATAAATCTTGTGAATTCTCAAAATTCGGCTGACTGTTATGCATCTGTTTAAAATATACTGAACAGTATTTAAAGAATTTTACTAAATAATTGTTTTTTGGAAATGTTTTTTTCAGAGATTGTAGTTAACTATATTTACTATATCATTCTGCAACTCCTATTTTTAGAAAAGGAAGTATTAAGCAGGCTATAGCTACTCACACATGAGACTCGCATTTTGAGTTGTAAAGGAATCTCACTGAGAAAGTATTTCTAAGGTGCTGTATGGATGACGGAATTGGCTCCTAAATGGTATTTTCAGCATTCAGCACAAATGTGATTTAAAACTGCAGGGCTGTACTTCAAGTGAAACACGCCCAAGGGGCCCCAGGATGCTATTATGGCAGCAAGACTCAAATAGTCACCCCTGTTGCTATGTTTCCCCAACATTGCTGTTATATATTGAAAGGAATGCTATAAATGAAGCCAATTTGAATAAAATAAATTTAAGGATATTGTTACATTTTACTTCTATGCCATAAGCTTTTAATCACTACTTTTCAGGAGAGAAATTCGAAACATTAAGGAAAGTGTTCTAGGCAGACCTTTAAATTAATGATTTAAACTTGGCCCACCAAAAATAAAATAAATCATTGTATCTAAGCTCTTCAGTTATACCAAATACAATTTATAAGAGAGTTTACCTTTTCTTTGGACTACAATTACAGAATTTCTATTGTTTAATTGGAAAAAATGTATATCTATAATTGCTATTAACAGCAACATATTTACATATCAAATAAGACTTTTAACCATGAATTGATCAAACAGAAAGGAGAGAAATAAGCTCAAAAGCATATCAGAGGTAATCTGCTTCTGGCTGAGGAGTGGCAGATTAGAAATTGCAGAGAAATAAATTAACACATTTGAAGACAAAACAATAGAAGTGATCCAAGTTAGACAAACCAAAAGCTAAGAAAAAAGAACAGAGTATCAGTGGGATTGCTCAAACAAGCAAATACATGTGTCACTAGAGCTCCAGGTGTAAAGAGGACACAAACATATTTGAAGAAATAATGGCCAAATACTTTGCAAATTCGATAGAAAACAGATATAAGAAATTCAGTAATCCCCAATTGTGAAAAATATAAAGAAAACAGTACAAAGGCAGATCATTGTAGCACTGCTCAAAAGTGGTGATAAAGAATGTATCTTGACTTCTTGATGATGGCTGTTCTTTCTAGCGTAGGATGAAATCTTAGTGTTGTTTTAATTTTCATTTCTCCAATGGTCAGAGATGTTGAACATTTTTTCATTTTTATTGGCCATTTGTATTTCTTGATTTGAGAAGTGTCTACTCCTTTGACCTGTTCATCTTTTGATTAGGCCTTTTACTTGGGGAGGTCTAATTTTTCAAGTTCTTTATATATTCTAGATATAAATCCTTTGTCTGAAGAATAGCTTGCAAAAATTTTTTTCCATTCTGTAGGTTGTCTCTTCACTCTGTTGGTGGTTTCCTTTGCTGTGCAAAAGGTTTTTAATTTGATATAATCCCGTTTGTTGATTCTTGCCTTTATTTATTGTGCAATTGGAGTTCTGTCCAGAAAGTCCTTGCCTACACCTACTAACAAATGCTGCCATGGATGTGGTGAAAGAGAAACCTTCTACATTGCTGATGGGAATATTAATTAGTACAACCATTATGGATATCATCACTATGAAGATTTCTCAAAGAACTAAGCATAGGAATACCATTTGACCCAGCTATTTCTCTTCTAGGCATCTTTTAAAAAAGAGCTAAAGACATCATAGTACAGCAACACATGCACACTGATATTTATAGCAGCACAATTTATAATAGCTAAGTAGTGGAAGCAGCCTGTATGCCAATCAACAGACAAATGAAGAAGGAAAACATAATGGAATACTACTTGGATATAAAGATAAATTTGAGACATTTGTAACAAAATAGATGTGCCTAGAAAATATAATGTTACATGGAATAAATCAGACACACAAGCTCAAGTACCATATGATAGCTCTCATTAGAGCATGGCAAAATGCAAAAAAAGAACAAAATAAATGATTGACATCAGGAAACAGGGAAATAGATCTTTTGCAAATGGGAAGGGCACCAAGAAACTGGGGGCAGGGGTGAAGGGGAGGGGAGTAAAAAGATTTAAGATGTGTTGTGCACATGGACCAAA
The DNA here is from genome assembly GCF_053883595.1 of Heterocephalus glaber. NCBI lineage: Eukaryota > Metazoa > Chordata > Mammalia > Rodentia > Bathyergidae > Heterocephalus > Heterocephalus glaber. The sequence continues at coordinate 47,528,455 of NW_028258305.1, forward strand.
TGCCCATAACGAATGTAAGCATTACATGTCATAAGCATGAACTACAAACAATAGCAACATAACAATGCCAAGGGGAAGGGGGTCTAGAGAGGGAGGGGGAGGGTTTCAACAGCAATAGAGATGTGTTCTGAACCTTCTCCTAAGATGAATGTGAATGTCATGTACTGCAAACATGTGCTAATAAAATAAAATTTGAAAAAGAGAAAAAGAATGAAGATAGCTTAAAAGCAGCCAGAGAAAAGACATACTGAAACAAAGACAGAAGACAACAGATTTCTCCTCATAAGTTGTGGGGCAAGAAGACAGTGGAGCAATGTGCTGCAAGCTCAGAAAAGCCCTGTAAACCTAGAATTCCAGGCCTTTACACAACAACAGGAGGCCTTTTTCAGATACTCAGAAGCTGAGCCATTCAATCACCAGCAGACCTGCACCACAAGACCCGTGCAGCAAATCTTTCAGACCCAAGGAAACAGTGCCGGCTGGAGACAGGGGGCTGCATAGGAAGGGGCAGCTCCTCAAAGGGCAACTGTGTGTAACGCTTTCTTTCTCATTAAAATTTTTAAAGTGGTAATTGACTGTTTAAAATAGCAATGCGGTATCTATCATACAGGTGTCTGCAAGACGTCTAAAGGTAAAATGTACGAAAAGAATGGCACAACAGCCCAGGAAGAAGACTTAGAATTATGCTACTGCAAAGCTGTTGTTATGCATGAAGTAGCATGAGCTCTCTTGAGGGTATACTATAAAACATCAGTATGTGTGCTTTAAATCCCAAAGCAACCACTAATATAAAAACCAAAAAGTTATACCTGGAGAGCTAACAAGGAAATAGACCTGAATAATTAAAAATATCCCCACACTGTGTTCATAAACAGAATGAGCTCACAAAGTGTGATATAGATAGAATCTATCTATATATCTACATCACTATTCAGCAGTAATAAGGAATGAGCTATTTAAATATACAACCACTTACAAGGGGCGATTGAAAAATGCAGTGAATGCTTAATTTTTAAGTTATTACAGTAGAAGACACAATGCTAAGAACAATGCAATGTGTGTTGGAAGGGAGGGAGAGTATTTTTGATATTTTGAGGAGGATTAATGGCAATTTTTTTCTTTAAAAATTCACTATATTGATCACCTCTTGTAGAAGAAACAGAAAATAATCATGCTGAGTATAACAGGTAAACATATGAATGTTTTGAAGTGCAACTTCACTAGCAGGTTTTGTCCTTTTATCTTTTTCTTCAGCTTTCTCTGTGTTATGTGTGAGAAATACCACCATGGAGCCACACACTGCGGGTTGTACAAACTGGATCGGCTCTCTTATGGACCTGTTAGGAGTTCTGTGCTGCCTCGTAGTTTTGCCATTCATTCTCGGTGGAGCAGTGGAGACAGTTATCTTCTTCACTAACTCGCTTCTGCATGTGTCAAACAAGGATATGGGATTTAAGGTCTCAGGCCCCTATGGCTGTGAGCCACTGAACCACATCGGGTCTTAGAAATCTTACCCAAAGCACTGATCTATGCATGGGGTGGGACCCCAAGCCAGGCATTTTCATGGCACTTGCTTTCTTTGGCCATTTCGTGTAGCTGACTGCACATGTGTTTGATTGCTGACTGGCCAGGTCCTTCTGAGCTGCAGGGTGTCCTCAGCCCTCCTTCCCTCTTCCAGGGCCCAGGCCCAGGCTGTGATGGTGGCCCACCCTGTGTGACTGACATGGGCTACCTCATGGGAGAAGGGCGTGCAGAGGTGCCGGGTGTCTGTTCTCCTCACTTTGCAGTCATCCGCAGAGCGGGTTCGTTTCCCAAGCTCTAGATTAGGAGTCAGGAGATGGCTTTGGCCTTGGCCACCACCTAGTGCCAGTGTTCTCACTTAAAGTACAGAAAATAATCCCTCCACAATCCACTGCAATGCGTGCTTGTTCCATCAAATAGTGTGATGGACAGGGCGGTATTTTATGGAATGGAAAGCATTCTACGGATGTTTCTAAATGTGAACATAAAGGAGATGCAGGTTTAAGTAACCAAGACTTTAACTTGTGGCAGTTCTGAGTCGGGCCTGTAACTCGAGGTGGGTGCCAGAGGCAACTTTGGCTTTGCACTTTATGCGGCCAATGGGAGTGATTCATTAGCTGCTGTTAGGAGCCCTGTATATCAGCACCACCTGGGTGTGTGGTCAAACATGCCGCAGTTATTTGGTCATGGGGATTTGTGGGGAATGCCTGGAGGACAGCATCAGTGTGTGGTGGGCGGTGAGAGCAAACTTCCTCTAGAAGGAAGAGATTAGGTCTGACACTAAGGCCTGTTAGAGGTCCTGCCGAAAGCAAAGGAGGCAGAGCGGAGCAAGGCTTGCCGGGGCCTGGGGAAGAAGGCCCGTCCCTGCAAACCAGCCAGAGTTGGCTGCTCGCTCCCAAGGCGCCCCCTGCATTTTGCCACTCTCTCCTGCTGCTCCACCTGGCAGGGAATTTGTGGAAGGCAGGGAATGAGTTTTAGCCGGCTTGTAATTCGCACCCTTGAGGTCAGGAGTGCGGAATATGTGCTCAAAAAGCCTCCCAGTAACCAGAGCGAGCAAATGCAGAACTAATAGAACCAGCGGCTAGGACACAAGTGCGGTTCTGGTCTGGTGGAACTTCCCCCCGGTGGGAGCACAGGCCGCTTGTGACCGGGTGCTCCTGAATGCCTGTGGTTTGAGGACAGGCGAGGGGGCCTCTCTGGGGGAGCAAAGCCTGCCTGCAGCACCGCTCAGAGCAGGCGGGAGGCGTGGAAACTGGAGGGAAGCAGGCTCGGGAAGGTTTCAGAAGCCCCCGAGTGAGCTTGGACCTCCACGCACCAGCAGAGTGCCTGGGGCTCAGGAGGGTGCCTGACCTCTCCCTCTCCCTCTGCCTCTCTCACCCTCGCTGCACTGAAGGGTCTTCCAGGAGCATGCACAAGGCGGAGAGATTAATGGTGCACCGGTGTAGAATGAGGAGGCTTAGGCCGTGGCTGGTGCTTTTTTACAACCTGGAATGACCCTGCTAACCATGTGGTCCCCAAGCCTGCTAGAGGCAGGAGTCTTACTCAGAGAGGCCCTGAGGAGCCCAGCGGGGCAGGGGCACCCTCCCTCTGCCAACTGAGCTTTAAAGAAATCCTTTTGCATTTGGGAAAAAATGGTCCAGTTCCCTTTTTGCAGAACTCTTCTCTAGTCCCTCCATGACTAAACTTAAGTACATTTAAAGAAAAATCAAATCCACATGCTCTGGGATTGCCATATATTAAAGTGATAAAACAGCGCATGAGAGCTACTTGCTTTGTGTCCAGGAGTCAGCTTGCCTTTGATCCAAGTGAAAGTTTATCTGGGAGATAGAACTTCAACATGTTTAAGCAGCATGTAAATTCTTAGTATTCATGGACTCTTCCAGACTTAATGTGTGCTTCGAAAGAAAGTCGTTTTCATCCCTGGGCATCAACTTTCTCATCTGCAAATCGGGATTGGCACGCTCCCCGAGTTTGCTGAGCTGCAGCACTGCGTAGTGCTGGTGTTGAGGCCGTGTCCGCACAGTGCCCTCGAGTCCGCCTGGGCCACCCTCCTGTTCTGTCGGATGTTTCCGTTTCCGCCTTTATGAAGAGACCGCAGTTCTTCCACTGGAGAGTGGTCGTTGGCGCAAGGGAGTGCGTACTGGGGCAATGCTTAGGTCCGGGTCCGGCTGTCAGGAAGCAGGAAATGAGTGAAAGTTCTCATTTCTCACTCGCCTCCTCGTTAGGTGGGGGAGCCGGAGTTCCAGCGGCTTCTCCTGATAGAGCCAGAGCCCAGCGCTGCCCTCATTCCAACGCCCTCTGGACCGGGGCCAGAAAACAGTGAACAGCAACCTGGAGTGCGGACTCATTTCATTCACAAAGCATCGTAGCACTTTTTGTAACAGCAGAAATAAAAACAAACCAACGAATAAAACTCAGGGTGCGACCTTAAGTAAATGATGCTTCAGCAGTAGGGTCTGCCGTGCCCCTGCTGGAGACAGGTAAGTTCCTGTGTGCACAGGGGAAGCGCCCCTGGGGGTTGCAGAGCAGCAACGGGCGACAGGAGCACAGATCCTGCAGTGTCTGCCCCCAGCTTCCTCTCACACCACCCCTTCTCTCTGCACATGGATCCTGTGCATGGTCTTTCATTTTCCTAAACCTGCCCTATTTCTTCCCACCTCAGGGCCTTTGCACATGCTTCTCCCTCTTCTCTGTCCTTGAATTTCCTCTCAACTTCAATCTTTGCCCCACTATTCCCTGTGAATTATCCGAAGTGCAGCTCAAACTCCCTTATTCAGGGAAGGCTGGGCTGGGCTGCCCCGCCTCATACCCCACAGCATGGCGCTTGTGTGATTACCATTTAACAATTGTCAGCCTGCTGGAAGGAAGCTCTGAGAAGACTGGAGACTTCTTTCCTGTCATCTTCACCATCGGACCCTTTGTGCTAAGTGGGACAATTTGTATGCTCATCAGGATGAATGGCTCATAGGTTCCTGGATGGTAAATCCTGTTCCACCCTCAACTGGGGATCACTCAAAGTGTTTAAAAAATCACAGAGGTGAGTCTGGGGCTGGGCCAGGACAGGACCTTTGAACGTGAGCCCTGCTTAGGCCAGCAGATCGAACCTTGAGCAGCACAGTAAGGTGGAACGGTGTGGGCCTACGGTCAGGGTGGTTAAACCTCCCCCACTTATTAGTTCAGAGCCCCGGGCTCTGTGCACAAGGCTGTGGGTGGCGGGAGCAGTCCTCATGGCTGTCTGCAAGGTGCTTATTCTCTGGGCTGGGGAGCAACAGGCCTGGCGGCAGGGTGGGTGCCACCTTGGCCAGGTGGGGTCCGCCTCAGGAGCTGCTGGCTCATCTGTGGGTGTGTCTAGGCGGGGCATGAGCATGGCTTGGACGCCCGTGCTTGGCTGTCCCTTCCTCTCTGGCACTGGTCCCTTGCTCCACTTCCTGGTCACCACGAAGGAAGCATCTTTGCTCCACCTGGCTTTCCCCCGGATGCTTCTGCCTGGCCTGAACTGAAAGCACAGCCAATTTACGCCTCTCTCCTGTAAATCCTGGGTGCTGGATATGATGTCACAGTGACAAGAAAGCAGATTAATCCGTTGGAAGGTTGTGACATGGTGGACTTGCACTGCAGGCAGCACAGCAGCGGGCCGTTGTCCCTGGGGCTGGGGAAGGCTTCCAACAGGGCTGTGGTGGTGAGCCTTGGGGGCTTCACAGAGGGGGCCTTGGGTGGAGGGGAGAGCCAGCTGGCCAGGGAGCTCACTGTTCCATCTGGAAGAGGAAGTTTGGAAGGGGCTTCTCGGAAGGCAGGGCCTGTGATGGCGGCGTACCTGGTGGGTCCCCAAATCTCCAGACATTTCCACCTCTCTTCCTGTCAGCTCTGTGCAGAGTAGTGATCATGCCCATTGTCCCGCCTGCCTAAGCCCCATCCTGACATTTGAAGCACACAATTTTCCCCTGTGTTATTTTAATAAATTTGCAAAGATTGGAGATCAATCCAGGGTGATGTGAAAAAGGCTCAGCAGTCCAGTTAAGACAGTGGGTGACGGGCACAGAGCTCCGTATACATTAAAAGTTAATTTAGGGCTCTTATACGAAACCCCCCAAAGGCCAATAATAAATTCTCATTCTGTTTTCTACAGCTACTCCCCCTTCCCCACCCACAAGTGTCCTGGACTTCAGCCTCCCTGGCCCCAGAGGGCTCTCTGGCCGTGAGCAGGGTAGTGAGGAGAGGTGTGGGTCCACTTAGGCTTCAAGCCTGTCCACCTGGGCCACTGTCCCTGGGATGAGGGTGCATTTTAAAAACACTCTGAGCCAATGACTCCAGACATTGTGGTCTCTTGTTAATATCGGATAATAAATTTCTAAATTTAGCAATGACAAATCACCCTTTGCAAGTTATTAATACTTCATGAAACAAATACTTCAACTTTTGTTTAGTTTCTGGCTTCCCCTTACTCCCTTCCCTTCTATTGTTCTGTCTTTCTCTTAATTTTTCTTTTCTCTTCTTGCATCTGTCTTTCTTCAGACTCCCTTCCGAGTTCTAAACTTGGTTTTTATTGTTCCAGTATTGTTCCAAGTGTACTTCTGCTGATTTACTTTGATAACTTTGTTGACTTTCCAAAGGGAATTTTCTTTTACATGGGTCATTCTCATTGCAACCACTGTGGCTCAGGCATTTCTTTCACCATAGGGTTTGAGGGGACTTTATGATTTGCACTTTTTCTAACAAAGGGCATGTTTTCTTTTGTTGTTCATTCTTTTTTGCCCTTTATTTTCACATGTGTATTCCCTTTCCCTGTACAATCACTGTCTCATTTCTCTAGCACCTCACTCCCTCATTCTTTCTCTTTCTCTTCAATTTCCTTTCTTCCATCTCTGGTGTTGATTTTCTCATTGGTAAGCTTTGTATTGTGTAGGGGAAAAAAAGGTTCTGATAATTCATTGGAATCCCCACAGACTAGCTGTGCTAGAAGCAATAAAGTTTTCCAAGAAGATTCTTTTAAAATTCATGTCATATGACTTTAAAAAAAACTTTACAATGAGAGAAGAATCTGAAACTCTTTACAGAAGCACGTACAAATTTCTTGCGCAAATGAGCCTGACTAGTTGTAATTTACATGTCACCTCTCTGTGTTGTCCTGGCCCAAGTTCCTTGTGAACATGAATTCAAGACTGCATGCAGACTTGGAAGGCCACACATCCTACAAGTTACAGCGCTTTCTTTTGTAAGCAGCCATCACTAGTGCTTTGCTGCCATTTCCTAACTCTTCATGTTTTATAGCCTTCCAGGGAGAAAGGAGTCTGCTTAAGCATTGCCCACAGCAGGATGTACAGGTCTCCAGATACCTAACAGATGGTGTGCTGGCACCTCAGGGTGAATCCATCATGATGCAGAGCTCTGTGGTAACCCCGCCAGGTGTCCTTTCACACTTGCCATGAGGAAATGGATTGAACATCAGCAAAGGCAGAGGACAATAACAATAAACAGACATGGGTAGAAAGCACGGCAGTAATGACAAAAACAACCTCTGGTCTCCTTGACAAGCTGTCTCCCTTCAGTGCCAGGTTGCAAATCACTTTCTGTTTCCTCTGCCTAAACTCACACGGAGGCAAAGATAGGAACTGAAGACTGCCCACAGTAAGTTCCTGTCTGAGGAGATATCTGGATAAGGGATACAGGGCTCAAGGAATTCAGAGTCAGCTTGCAGGAAGTTATCAGAAGAGAAGGGTGCATTGGGCCAAGAAGTTCCCATCTAATCCCATCTAATTAGTTCCCACCTAATCAGAATCACTTTCAGCCTCCAAAGCAAGTCCTGATTGCAGGGGAGGACAGAGTACATTTACCATGTTCAAAGCTGATGCTGTCATTTTTGCCCCTCTTTCCAAACCTGCAGTCCCTCATCTAATTTACCCAATACATCACTGTCATGTACATTTTTTTCTAACTCTCCTTACTCTACTGCTTTAGACATCTTCAGGAAGTCACAGTGATATTACTTTGCCCAGCAATTCCATATTGAATGCCTGCGTTAAGGCTGTGGAGAGCAGTAAGTAAGAAATGCACTGAGGTAAACTAAGGGTCATCCCACCCTTGTGTCACTGCAAAGCTCGCATCCCGCAGCCTCTTCTGATTCCCTCTGCTCTTGAGTGCTCCTTGTGTGATCGTGCAAGACCTGTGGTGTCCTCTCCTCTGGATTCAATTAGAAAGGAGCAGAGTCCCCCAGTGCTGAGCAGCTGGGCCTTTTAGGCTGCTGTACCACCACCTCCAGCACAGAGGAGCAGAGCCCCACCTGGCGCCAAGAAGGTGAGCTGTGCAGGCACCAGCAGCACCCCCCCTCCCCTTGAAATGAGAGGACACATAAACAAGTCTCAAAACTAGACTTCCAGATCACCTACGGCAACCCCAAAGGGAAATGAGATGGAACACTCTGATATGCAACCACCTGGACTCCCTGAACTGGCAATGAAAAAGGATCTGGAAAAAATGAAATCAGAAATAATTTCTCAGATAACAGCAGAGATTGTACCCACAGTGCAAGACATGATTAATAAATCTAGAGAGGACACATAACAAAATAGAGGAGCTGAGGAACATGATGGAATCCCAACATAAGAAACAAATGGAATCCATAAAACATGCAAATAGATTTCCAAGAGATTGAAAACTCCATTGAAAGTTTACACAGCAGAATGAGCCAATGTGAGGACAGAATTTCAGATATAGAAGATAAGATTGCAATTAGTGACCAGGAAAAAGAAAAATTGCTTCAAAATAGTAATGGACCATGAGAAACCAGTCTAGCAGCTGCTAGATGATGCAAAGAAGAATAACATAAGACTGATTGGAGTCAATGGAGAAACAGAAGAGAAGGCAGGTGACATAAAAAACCTGTTCACAGAAGTGATGGCAGAAAACTTCCCAAGCAGGGGAAAAGAACTTGACATACAGATAAGTGAGGCATATAGGACTCCAACTAGCCTTGATCCAAAAAGATCTACACATAGGCATATAATAGTTAAGACTCCAGAAACCCAGCAGAAGAACAAAATTCTACAAGCCGTTAGAGAAAAGAAACAAATCACATACAAAGGAAAGCCCATCAGAATCATAGCAGACTTCTCAATGCAAACCCTCAAGGCAAGAAGAGCTTGGACTGACATGTTTCAAGCCCTAAAGGAAAACAACCTCCAACTCAGATTGATGTACCCTGCAAAACTATCTTTCAAAATTGATGGAGAAATAAGATACTTTCATGACAAAGAGCACCTGAGTAACTTCATGAATACCAAACAAGCACTCCAAAAAATTTTAGACAATATCCTAGGAAAAGACAATGAGGATCACAACCTCAGGAAGCCCAGCAGAATGAATCCATCAAGCATGACAAGAAATTAAGCACAAAGGGGGAGAATCCAAAACAAAGAAAAAGTCATGATAATGGTAAGTCAATATGTATTAGTTATAACCATTAATGTTAATGGTCTCAATTCACCAGTCAAAAGAAATAGACCAGCAGAATGGGTCAAGAAGCAAGATCCAACAATATGCCGCATACAAGAAACACACTTAATTCAAAAGAAACTCATAGACTGAAATTTAAAGGGTGGAAAACAATACTCCATGAGACAGGAACCCCCAAAAAGCAGGAGTAGCTATCCTCTTTGCAGATCAAGTGGATATCAAATCAACACTGATTAAGAGAGACAGAGAAGGACACTACATCCCTGTAAAGGGAATAATCCAAGAGGAAGAGATGAAAATCATAAATATCTATGCACCAAACATTAGTGCACCCAACTATATAAAACAAATATTAATGGACATGAAAAATCCAAGAAGCACTAATACAATAGTAGTGGGGGACCTCAATACCCCACTGTCACAAATAGATCAACTAGACAAAAAATAAGCAATGAAACAATAGAACTCAATCAAACTCTTGAACAAATGAACTTAACAGATGTTTATATAGTGTTCCACCCCACAAAATCAGAATACACATTCTTTTCAGCTGCACACTAATTGTTCTCCAAAATAGACAATATACTCACTCTAGAACATGTTTAAGTGCAAAGGAATTGAAGTTATCCCCTGTATATTATCAGACCATACTGGGATGAAATTGGAGATCAAAAGCAAAAGAAACTGCAAGAATTCCATAAACACATGGAAATTGAACAACACACTTCTGAATAACCAATGGGTCACAGACGAAATTGAAGAAGAAATCAGACAGTTCTTTCAATTAAATAACAATACGAATACAACATATCGGAATCAATACAATGGGATACAATGAAAGTAGTCTTATGAGGAAAATTCATAGCAGTGAATACACATATTAGGAAAACAGAACAAGCCCAGTTAAACAACCTCATGCTGAACCTCAAGCTTCTAGAAAAAGAAGAGCAGGACAAACCCAAAGCTCATACAAGGGAGGAAATTATAAAGATCAGAGCAGAAATCAATGCAATGGAGACTAAGAGAACGATACAAAAAAACAATGAAGCCAAGACTTGGTTCTTTGAAAGAATCAACAAAATTGACAAACCCTTAGCCAATCTTATCAGAAAAAGGAAAGAAAAGGCCCAAACCTATGCAATTAGGAATGAAAAGGGTGAAATTACAACAGACCCAGCAGAAATCCAGAGGATCATCAATACCTACTTCCAGAACCTATATGCCAATAAGATGGAAAACACAGAAGAAATGGACAGATTCCTAGGTACATATGAATTACCAAAGTTGAAAAAGAAGACCTAAAAATTCTGAACAACCCAATATCAACCAATGAAATTGAAAATGTAATGAAAAACTTACCAACTAAGAAAAGCCCAGGTCCTGGGCTTTTAGTGCTGAATTTTATAAGACATTTAGAGAGGAACTATTGCCACTACTGTTTAAACTCTTCAGTGAAATTGAAAGGGAAGCAATACTCCCGAATTCATTCCTGGAAGCAAGCACCACCTTGATCCCCAAAACAGAGACTCAACTGAAAAAGAGAGCTATAGGCCAATCTCACTAATGAACATAGATGCAAAAATCCTTAATAAGATACTGGCAAATAGAATGCAGAAGATTATCAAGAAGATCATACACCCTGACCAAGTGGAATTCATCCCAGGGATGCAGGGATGGTTCAATATATGCAAATCAATCAATGTAATACATTATATCAATAGAGCCAAGGACAAAAACCACATGATCATCTCAATAGATGCAGAAAAAGCATTCAACAAAATGTACCATGCATTTATGATAAAAACCCTACAAAAAATTGGAATAGACAGTCTCTACCTCAATCTGATAAAAGCCATCTATGAAAATCCAACAACCAAAACAATACTAAATGGTCAAAAACTGAAATCCTTCACAATAAAATCAGTATCAAGACAAGGATGTCCACTATCACCACTCCTACTATGTTCAACATAGTTTTGGAAACATCAGCCTGGCAATTAGACAAGAGAAAGAAATAAAAGGTATAAAGATAGGAAATGAAGAAGTCAAATTGTCATTATTTCCAGATGACATGATACTCTATATAGAAGACCCCCAAGAACTCCACCAAAAGTCTTCTTGACTTAATAACCAAATTCAGAAAAGTAACTGGATACAAGGTCAACACACAAAAATCAATAGCTTTCCTCTACATGGACAACAGACTCACTGAGAGAGAAGTAGGCCAAACAATTCCTTTCACAATAGCATCCAAAAAACTGAAATACCTAGCAATCAACCTAACAAAAGAAATCAAAGACCTCTTATGTGAAAACTATAGCACTCTGAAAAGAGAGATTGAAGACGATATTAGAAAATGGAAAGACATCCCCTGCTCCTGGGTAGGAAGGATCAATGAGGTGAAAATGGCCATACTTCCAAAACTGCTATATAGATTCAATGCAATCCCAATTGAAATACCAGCAGCATACTTCGTGGACCTTGAGAAAACAATCCAAAAATTCATTTGGAGCAAGAAGAGACCCAGAATAGCAAAAGCAATTCTAGGTAACAGAGATATGGCAGGGGGTATCACAATCCCCAACTTGAAACTATACTACAAAGCTACTGTGATAAAAGCAGCATGGTACTGGCAAAGAAACAGACTTGAGAACCAGTGGAACAGATTAGAAGACACAGAAATAACCCTAGACACACTCGGCCACCTCATCTTTGACAAAGGAGCCAAACACCCTCATTAGAGAAAGATAGCCTGTTCAATAAATGGTGCTGGACAAATTGGGTTTCAACTTGCCAAAGATTAAAATTAGACCTATATCTCTCACCATGCACTAAACTAAAATCGAAATGGATTAAAGATCTAAATATTAAAACAGAAATGCTGAACCAGCTGGAACAGAGGTTAGGTAGAACTCTTGAAGACATTGGTGTAGGAAAAGATTTTATGAACAAAACCTCAGTTGCCCATGAACTAGCACAAACAATCAATGAGTGGGATCTCTTCTTATTCAAAGGCTTCTGTACAGTGAGCGAAACCACCAGCAGTGTGAAGAAACAATCCACAATGTGGGAAAAAATTTTCACCAGCGGTCCCTCAGACAAAGGCCTACTATCTCAAATCTATAAAGAACTTAAAAAATCAGACCTCCCAAATTTAAAGACCCAATCCAAATATGGGCATCTGAAATGAACAGACATTTCTCAGACAAAGAAGTAGAAATGGCAAATAAATACATGAAAAAATGTTCAACATCACTGGTCATTCGAGAGATGCAAATGAAAACAATGCTGAGATTCCACCTCACTCCAGAAAGAATGGCTGCTATCATGAAATCAACCAATAACAAATGCTGGCAGGGCTGTGGGGAAAGAGGAACCCTGCTCCACTGCTGGTGGGAGTGTAGACTGGTGCAACCACTGTGGAAATCAGTGTGGAGATTCCTCAAAGAACTAGGACTGGAAGTTCCGTTTGACCCAGCTATTCCCCTGCTGGGTATCTTCCCCAAAGAATTAAAAGAATCATACCACAGTGATATATGTGCACCCATGTTCATAGCAGCACAGTTTGTAATAGCTAAAGCTTGGAAACAGCCCAAATGCCCATCAACTGGAGACTGGATAAAGAAAATGTGGTTTTTTAATAAAATGGAGTACTACTCAGCCATAAAAAAATGAGAAATTAGAGACATTTATAGCTAAGTGGATGCACATTGAGGTGATACTCTTAAGTGAAATAAATAGGACACACGTGTGTAAATACCGAATAGTTTCTCTAGTGTGAGAAACTGAAAGTGTAAATAAGGACTAACTAAAAGGTATAATAGGTCATGTGAAATAGGAAGAAAAGGGGCAAAGGGGAGGAAGTGGGAGGGGGAGGGGAAAGGAAGGAAGGGAGTGGAAATAATCTGAGAAAATGAAAAAATGGAAACAAAGTCTTTGTAAATAGGGAGGGATGGAGGGGTTGAAGGGAGGGCAGGGGAAGGGGGAAAAATAAGAACCAAGAGAGACTATGTAAAGGTGCAAATCTCCAGTGATGAGTGTCATCGTATTGTACACCTCAGATGCACCCTAAGTAAAAAGAAAAAACGAGCAAAAAGAAAAGGGAATCGGGGCAGGTGTCACATGAAGACGGCGAGCTGTGGGACCCAAGGGCCGGTGGGGAGCGAGTCAGACGTGCAGGCCTCCGGAGCAGGGGACGCTGTGGCCTCCCCAGGCGCTGTCAGGGGCCTTCTAGGAGGCCTTGGCGCTGGACCCCAATTCCAGAGGACGCTGTTTCCGGGTGGCTGAGGTGGCTGCTGAGGACACAGCGCGGTGAGGGGGAGGCGTCCGGGCGCTTGCAGAACTCTGCGGGATTCCGGGGCAAAGCACGGGGGCGGGGGCGTTTGAGGGCTCCTGGGGACACCTAGGCGAGGTCAGCACTGGGACCCTGGGTGCTCCTAGGGGAGGGGCTGCTGCCCGGCTGTGCGCCAGGGGGCGCTGCGGCTCCGCCTCCGCCTCCGCCTCCGGGCAGCGGCCCGGCCAGGGGGCAGTCGCGCAGGGCTTGGTGCCGGAGAGCTGCAGGGGAGGCCGAGCGGCTGGGGAGCCAAAGGGTGTGGGAGGTTGGAGAAGGGCCAATAATAAGCACCTGGGTGTCTCAGCGCTCGCCAGAGTAAGCGGAGCGCTTAGCACAGACCGAGCCCGAGCGCTGGCAAGAATTCGGGCCCAGCCCGTTTTCCGGCTCCCTTCCCGGCACCCAGGCGGGCCAGGAGTCTCCTCTCCAGGTGCCTCGCCTTTGCTCACGTGTCTCGCTGTTCAGCTACGGGCTTTCCGTGCTTTGGACCAGGACTCTGCCCGTGTCAACGACCCACTACACAGAATCGCCCCTTCTTGGAGATTTCATAGAACCTGAGCTTAGTTTCACCCTGTTTGCTTCTGGGGTGCTTTGCATTTGTTTGCGAGTCTTGTCTTCCTTGAACTGCATGTATCACCTAAGATGTAATCTTACCGAGGATGGGATTCTCTTCGTCACATTTTTACTGCCTTTCACATTGCGCACATAGAACACTGGACATGGCAGTCATATTTTCAAAAAGATCTTTTTACTTCAGCCAATTTCTCTACTTTTATGAAATAAAATGGAGAATTTAGAATATTTAGGCAAAAATCCAAACAAAACTACCATGGTCATGATATCCGGTCACTGCTACGTGAACCCTCATGGTAGTATTAACTTAAATGAGATTTACTAATTGAGCAAAGAGAAACGCATACAGGATATTTCACTACAAAATATCATATCTATCAATAAATCCTGGTTATGTTTGGCACATCTCAAAAAGACCAACAGATTATAAAGATATTATTGATGAGATTGCATGAGTTTGTATCCTGTTATTATTTTTATACCAAATCCTTCTTGGTTTTAATGAGGATTATGAATTTTTTAAAAAAGACTACAACTCCATAAAAGTTTTAAGTGAATTTGTTTTTACGTTCTATAGTGAAGTACGTGTGGTACAAGTGGAGAAAATTGCCTTTGATCATATTTATAGGCCATATGTACTCACTCACGGAGAGATACTTTAGTAAAAGCTCTCCTCAAAGAGTAAAACATGAAGCAGTACATGAATTTTGCATCATTACCCCTTTGGTCCTCAATGTGATTGTCATGATATTTATATGATGTTTGTCTTTGATTGTAATAAGTACATTTATTAAAAACAAAAAAAGAATCTTTTCATCTCTGTGGCTCTTTGGGGTCAGATGTTACTGCTATTTCACTGGTGTGGAACCAGCTCAAAAGAGGGGATGCTGGTGCTCGGTCCCTTCCTCCAGTAGATTCACTCGGCCTTCAGGCCTGCTCTGTCCTCCTGACTGTGCGCTGGTCAGGCCACAGCTCTGATGTTACCTCTGTTTTGTGGGTGGTAGTCTCATCTGGCCCTGCAGGCTGCAGATACTTCAGGTCTGTGAAAACTCATCTCTGCTGGTTGCTTGGTGTGTGCCAGGTATCAAGAATAGACAAGGAGATAATCCAGCACATCCCTTCTCAAGTCTGTGTGTAAGTCAGGCCAGCGTGGCCGATGGTAGCCCAGTGGAAGAGTGGTTCCATGGAGAGAACACAGCGTGTCCCTGGCTCACAGAGAGGGGCTGCTAACAAGCTACCCATCTGTGATGGGCAGCACAGAGGCTTGCAGAGGGTCGGTCACGCCCAGGGCGAAGGCCCAGCCCGAGGGCGAGCTCAGGAACTGAACCCCATGCATACCACCACAGTCCAGGACCTCTCCTCTCTGCATCAAGTCCTTTCCCCACCTGAACACCTATGTCCTGCCTGTCTGCTGCACCTACAAACAGATGCCATTACATAGGAAATGGTTTTGGTGAGTTAATGGAAAGGAAGTGATCTCTCTCACTGTATTTCATGCCAAATATTAGGTCAATGGTAAATGACTCACTAAAGCATTTTCATGCTTTCCAAAGGTGGAAAGCCTGGGGCATGCTTTTTAGGAATTAGGGAGGTTGGGGAAGGTCAGGACCGGCTATTCCTCTATTTTTCCTATGCTAGTGAAATTGAAAGAAAGAAAGCCACACGGGCTAGCTCACACAGATGGAAATGGGGCAGGCCTGTGGTCTTGCAGCGCGTGGTGGGGAGAAGGTTGTCACAAAGTCAGTGAGTGAACTTCGAAAGCCTGGCGATGGTGCTTCTGCCTGCTGTCAAATCAGATCTGTATTTATGGTTATCAGACAGGGGAGCTTCGAGCGCAGTATGGATTCTGGACATAAATGGTCCATTCTTTATGCCTATTGCTGCATCATTAACCTTCCCACTCAGTCCTCAAAATAAAAAGCCTAGCATCTTCCATCTGCTCTACGTTATTTATGATGATGTCTCTAATTATGTTCAATTGAGTGGCTGTCGATGATTAAAGGTAATAGGTAATAATAACTTGGCCTCATCATTACCACGATTATTATTAGCTCATTGATTGCAATAATTTCTAAAATTACCCCTTGGAATAAAACATGTTAAGCACCTGGTTTATCCTTTTTAGGAACATCTGCTCTAAATGTGTGATAGCGCGGGACTGAATGTGTCTCGCTCGGAAAGAAAAGCAAGCAGCCTTGACATGGGAGTCCTGGCTGTGCTGGAGCAGTCGTGTGGAGAGATGCCCAGAGAAGCAAATGAAGATCCCGTTCCTGTTGGATGTAGGAATTACAGAGGGACGCACGCACGCACACTCGCCTCCTCTGTGGCTGCCGCAGGCATTGCTCCTCCTCTGAGGGGCGTCCCATCTCCACGTGAGCCCGGTCCCAGCTGCGGTGCTGCGTGTCCGCGTCTGCGTGACCGGGATGTTTGGCAGGTGGCAGCTGGGAGGGATGGGCAGCTGGAAAGGTGACAGAGCCAACTGCGGAGCCAGCAGTGTGCACAGGGAGTCTTCTGAGAGCGCCTCTTCCCAACACCGCGTTCCCGCATTCGTCCTGGAAACCCCAGCACTGGCCTGTCGTTTTTTTGCAGAAATGATCTCTGTTCCTGGGGTGAGGCTCCTTCTCCGGGGGCTGCACTGCGCGGTCCTGCCTCGGTGCACGTTGTGTACTGGAAACACGGCGCTTACTCTTTCTGTCGAGCATTATGTGCCAGATGAATTCAGTTGTGCCATGATCGGACCAAATTCCAATTAAATCTGGGAAATAAAAAGAAAAGCCTTTGTGATTTAAAAAATTCCCAATTGGACTATTCTTCCAAATTTCTTAGGGGCCAAGAAAATGCAAGACATTTTAAGTAGCTGTGTATTAATTATAACTTTAAAATGTTCGTTGTGTTAATGATAAAATAGATGTATAATTTCATAAATTTTGCCACATTGTAAAATCACCGTGGTAAAGGAGGCCTAACTTCCTTTCTAACTTCCTTGCTACGTCGAAGGCTGCTTTTGCTGTCTGCTGTGAGCAGTCACCAGTTATCTGCAGTTGCACGTGGATTTGTTCTGCGTTGGGAGATCTGGCAGCTCCCAGACTCGGTGCCCTGGCGCCTCTGGGCTTCCAGCGGCTTTGCGTATAAACCTTCTGATTGAATTCACAGAAGCCGAGGAGTGTACATGCCGCTGGTATATAAGCTCTTGTGGAACTTCTGTGTGGCTCTGGGGGTGTGATTTGGCCCTGGCATGCAATCTCTTTAATACCTTCGGGTCCCCGAAGAATGTCGTGTTTCAGGAAAGCGTTCTAGTCACATTGTATTATTAGCTTTATGGAGTGTTGTGGAATCACATTTAGTTTGAGTCTGATAGAATAAAGGTGCAAATCCACACGCATAATTTAAAATAAAAATCTTTTCGCTGGTACCATGTAAATGCGTGCCAGGTGTGAAAAGACAAGTGAAGCGGTCTCTAAGGGTCCTTCCAGTGTGGAGGCCGCGACCCCCAGCCAGCCCAGCCCCCGGCCACTCTTGGGAGCTGGTGTCTGCCTTCGCCGACCTCTCTGGTCCCACTTCATGTTCCCTACCCTCTCCTTCTCCATACATAAAAATCAAGTTTGCAGAACCTCAGATTGGTAGACCTTTTTCTTTACTGGGCTATGATCCAGAAAGGATGAGATAAGATGGTTACCAAAGGTTTTTGCTGGCTTCTTGCTGGGTCACATTGGTGTAAGGGCCATTTTCTTATTTGAAGAAGAATTCAAGCTTCAGCTTAATAGTCAAACTCCAAGAAGCTCTCTAGGTAATTATTAGAACCAATAAACAAACTCAATAAAGTTTCGGGATACAAAATCAACTCACAAAACAGCTGTATTTCTGTACTCTAAAAATAAAGTATCTGAATAAAAGGTTAAGAAAATAATGCCATGTACAGTAAAATCAAGAAGAAAATGATAGTTAGAAATTTAATCAAGTAAATGAAAGATCAGTACAATACAAACCATAAGGCACTAATAAAAGAAATTAAATATAAACCCATGGAAAGATGTCCCGTTTTTATGGATTGGAAGAATTAATATTTTTTTAGAAATTAATATTCTTAAAATGTCCGTACTACCAAAGGGATCTACAGGGTCAATCTCTATCAAACTTCCAATGACATTTTTCACAGAAGTAGAGAAACAATCCATGAATTCATATAGAACCACAAAAGCCTGTATAGCCAAGGCAATATTGAAAATGAAAACAAAGCTAATTACACTTTCTGATTTTGAATGACATTAAAAAGCTGTTTAATAAAAACAGTATGGTATTGGCATAAAACAGACACATTGATCAATGGAACACAATAGACTCTAGAAATGAGCCAACGTCTATACAGTAACTAATATTCAGTCAGGGCACAAAGGATACACAGTGAGAAAAGGAAAGTCTCTTCATTTGCAGACCAAATGTTTACAGTCAAAAGAATAAAATTGACTCTTACACTGGAAAGAAAAATCAACTCAATTTGGATTAAAGACTGTAAATCCAAGAAACTGTAAATTCCTAGAAGAAAACATGGAGGAAAAGGTCTGTGATACTGGTCTTGGCAATAATATTTTGGTGGTAATCAAAAGAACAGACATCAAAATAAATAAACATGAGATAAGAGTAAACTAAAAAGCTTCTGTACAGAAAAAGAAACAAGTGAAGACTGAAAAAGTAACTTGTGAAATAGGAGAAAATGTTTGAAAATCATACAGCTGCCACAGTGTCAGTATCCAGAATGTACAAGGTCCTTATACAGTTAAATAGCAAACCCCCAAATAAGCCAATTTAGAAGCAAGCAAAGAATCTGAAGGCACGTTTACCCAAGGAAGACATCTAAACAGCCTGCAGGGATGTGAAAATGTGCTTAGCGTTGTTGTCAGTTGTCTGAGAAATGGGATCTTAACCACAGTGAGATTTCACCTCACACCTGTGAGGACGGCGGCCATTGAAAAGAGAAAAAAGACAGCTGGTGCTGGAGAGGATGTAGGGAAAGGGACCCTTGTACGCTGATGCCCTTGGTTGGGTTGTAAACTGCTGCAGCCGTTCTGAAAGACATGGAGCCTCCTCGAAAACGCAAAGCAGGACCACTCCGTGAGCCACCTCTGTGAGCCACCTCTGGGTCTGAGGTGTCATTATAAACCTTGGGGTGTGATTGAAAAGTATTGTGAATGTATGGATTTAAAAATATATTATAGCAAAAGACATTGCCATTAATTCCCCTCCAACTATACACCCTCACTTTGGACACCCTTATCTCGTTATTCTGATCTCTTCCTGGAGCGTTCTGGAAGGCTTTTGTTGCACTTTTGTGGCTGCCTCCATGTCCTGAATCACTTCAAAATGTTCACCTTTCATGGTTTTTCTGGCTTTGAGGAAGAGTCAGGAGTTGCAGAGTCAGAACTGGCAAACAGGGTAGATGAGGACACATGCAATGTTTTATGAGCTTGCCTTTCGCTTGGATGGCACTCAGCAGCAGCAGTCACTGTAATTTTTGTCACATCTTTTACCAATACTCACGAAAGAGGACTTCCAGAACTGCTACAGAAAGTGGCAAGAATGATGAGAAAAATGATCTTAGAGTGGGGAGGAGGACATTTGAGGGAGATTAATGGAGTGTGTCTTTTACTGTTATACATTTTTAAATTTTTTTATTCTTTATTTTTGTACTGGGGATCAAACTTGGGATCTTGTGCTTGCGAGGCAGGCGGAACAACTGAGCTAAATCCCCAGCCCTACATTTAAAAAAAATATATATATATATATATATATATAAATGTTTAGCATATATCTTGAGCACACCTCATATCCAAATGAATTGAAATCAGGATCTTGAAGAGATATTTTAGTATTTTCATATATATTATGAGTTTTTCTCATAATAGACCAGATATAACAACCTCTAGGTATCCTATGATGAATGAAGAAATTGTGTGTGTATGTGTGTGAATTTGTGTGTGTGTGTGTGTTCAGCCTTAAAAAGGGATCCTTCCATTTATGAAAACATGGGTGGATTCAAGTCTGTCCAAATCATGTTATTATGCTAAGTGAAATAAGCCAGGTGCAGAAAGGTAAACACTATATGACTTCATTCATATATGGAATCTGAAATAGTCAAACTCAGAAGCAGAGGTTAGGACTGTTGTTATTAGGGGTTCGGGGGTGAGAAACGTGGGAGGTTTTGATTAAACAGTACAGAGCTTCACTTATGTTAGATAAGTAAATTCTGGAGATCTGCATACAGCTGAGTGACTAGCTAACAATACTGTATTGTATACTCAAAATTTGTTAAAAGTATAGATCTTATACTTATGCCTCTTATACTTACAAGAGATCTTATACCTCTTCTTAGCCACAAAAATAAATAGGGTAAAATAAGAACAACAATAATAAAAGGACAGGGGAAATTTTAGGAGGCAATGGAAATCCATGCCCTGATGATGGTGATGGTTTGTTTCGTGGATGACACTTACTCTCAGTCGTAGAGAGGTAGGCATTAAATGTGTACGGCTTTTTAGAGCTCAGCCTTCTTCAACAACGAGATTTAAGCAAAAAAAAAAAAAAAAAAAAAAAAAGGCCTACAGTGGCGAGGACTTCATTCTAAAACTTAGGGTGTGTAGTTGGTGGCCTTGGGGTTGTGGGAAGGGAATAGGTCAGAAAGCATTCGTTTCAGCGCTGCTTGCCTCCTGTTAGGCATCCTTGTCTTTGATCTGTGCTCTGCTTCCTACGTGGACGTCCTCCTGAAGACGTGCAATGGGCCAAGTTCTCCCCAGCTCTTCCACGCTC
Source organism: Heterocephalus glaber (assembly GCF_053883595.1). Taxonomy (NCBI): domain Eukaryota; kingdom Metazoa; phylum Chordata; class Mammalia; order Rodentia; family Bathyergidae; genus Heterocephalus; species Heterocephalus glaber. The sequence continues at coordinate 47,549,129 of NW_028258305.1, forward strand.
CCCTACCACCCCCTTCACCTTCCCCACCTCCCTTCTTACCACTTTCCCTCTGGGGCTCACGGTCACGCATGTGGGTCACAGAGATGTGTTCGGACTAGTCAGAGCCCTTGCCGGAGCAGGGGCAGCGAAGGGACGAACTGGGAGGAAGAGTTTTCAGAGCAGCGAGGAAGGTCAGAGCTTCACGCATTGTGGCCTGCGCGTGTGAGTGAAAGGGCCGAGGTGAAGCTCTTCACCAGCGCTGGGAATCGCCGGCGCTTGGTTGGTATTTCCTCTTCTGTTGCTTCCCAAAAGCAGGAGAGAGGGCGGGAGTTTGTGTGGGACCTGACCCTGGGGCAGGAGGATCCAGAGGGAAGGTCTGCGCGGAGCGAGAAGGCGCAGCCTGGGCGGGCGCTGGGAAGGGAAGGGAGCGGAGCGGAGCGCGCTGCCGAGGAGGATGCGGCAGCCAGGGGTCAGGGGCGACCTGGAAGACCGCAGTGGGTCCAGTCCGGCTCAGGGCGGAAGGCACACTTCCTGCCTGCACCTTCTGCCTGACCTACAAATTTCTCTGCATGGAAACTCAGGCGTGCACAGTGTCGGCGTTCTGTAATTCTCTGGAAAAAAGCAATCACCTGTTGAGCCCCATTTTCCCTAACAGGAGCTGCAGTCCCTTCTGGGGAGGCTTCTGCATGAGTCTCCCCCCTCCGTCAGCCCAGAGGCCCTGGGTCGGTGCGCACAGCAGTGTGAGCAGCCTTTGGTGTCGCCGAGGGCTCAGCTCCGGCACAGCCACCGACCTGGTCTCCCTCCCCGCCTCGAGTGGTCCCGGCTGCACGCAGGGCCGAGGCGACCTTTGTTCCGCGTTCTGCTCCAAGCCTCCTGGAGGACCTGCGGGTGCAGGCTGCTGTCTCACAGTCCTGCCTGCAAACCCCACTTCCTCCCGCGCTCACTGTGGGCCTCCAAGCCAGCAGCTTCTCCACTCTGAGACCCACGCGGTGACCACCAAGTGTGAGCCCCTTTCCACCTTAATTCTCCTCCCCCTCCAGCAGACTGGACGTAGATAATTTTTACAGGGAAATCTGCCTTCTTCCTAACATTAATATTTATGGTATAAGATTTGTGTTCTTATCCCACCTGAGATTTTGAAAACTCAAAACACCTTTTCTCTGTCACGAAGATTGACACGAGGAAAACCTTGGCTCTCAAGATTAAGCTCTGCCTTGGACTTCAAGAGCACATTTGAGAAATACAAAGTCAAAATTTGATTATTCTATTCTTTTTTATTTTCTCATTGCTGCAGAAATAAGCCCAGTCTGAAAAAACCGTACATTTTTCTGGTTAATGATGCCACAGAGAAACAAGGAATTAATAATAATATATTGGACGCTATCTTAGCGCTCTGCAAAATTTTAGTGATGACCTGATTCTCATGAGAATGAGGCAAAGAAAGTAGAGATAAAGCAACTAGGAAACAAAAAGCGAGTGTTTTTTAAAAATTGGAGAATGAGTGGATGTTGAAATTTTCTTCACTACTTTGAAACCTTGCAAAGGATATCACACAAATACCAGAAGTGAGCTAGAAGAAAAGTTCCAGTTCATCTTTGGAATTCATCCAGTTTCATCTTTGAAATGGGCATATAATGTGTTCCTACTTTGTCTAGCTTGGAAGTATATGTTCACATAGAAATCTGAAGAGACATTATTTGGAATATATCTTGTTCTCTATCCATAAAAAATAACTGTGCCTAACCATGATTCTATGAAACATGAAGACTGAGGAAGACTCATGTGCTAAATGATAAATAGCCTTTTTTGCAGTTTTAAAAGGTAGTTATTATCTTCAAAACTTACAGATCTTTCCCTGTCTCCCTTTTCTTCTTTCCCAGAAAGAATTTGAGCCAAAACTATAACAACACAGTCATGACAAGGTGCACATTTCCAAATTCAACGTGGAACAATGTGCGTGGTGGACTTCAGTAACCTGTCATCACCTGGCTCTGCAGAAGTCTTGGTCACTTAGAGGCACCCTGCAGTGGCTCATGGGGAATAAAAATAAAAGGACAGTACTATGTTTCCCGCCCTGAGAGATCTACTGGGTCCTACTAGGGAGACATCTGTGCAACCATTCATTTATTAATTTACTCATTCATCAAATGTTTATTAAGCCTTCTCAGGTGCTATTCTAGGTGCTGAGATTATAGTAGTGAACAAAAGGAAAAAATAATGGAATTTGCACTCTACCTAGACTTGACCAAAATGTATAAAGCAGGTGAGCTGTTAAAAATACAATGCATCACTAAGTCATATGGTACCAAGTACGTATTAATTTTGTTGAGAAACAAAGGGAAAAAAGATGGTGGTGGGAGTGTTCTTGCAATACAACCTTCAAGGAATTACAGTTTGTGCTACATCTGAATCTTGGAAGAAATCTTGAGCAGAGAGAAGAGATAGAAAAAGATGGGTTATCTGGAGACATGAAGGAGCCATGCTTGACTTGAACAGAAGGTATACTTTGGAGAGGATCATACAGTTCAACTAGAGGACTGTGGGACGCTCTGACAACCAGCATAAGAAGTTTAGTTTTAATGGGGCTGGCAGTAAGGGGCAGTAGAAAGTTTTGCGTAGAGTGTTGGGTGGATGCTGGGCACACGAGAGTGTGTGATGTGGGGAATACTATCTTCAGAGATCACAGACTTGCTGCACTCAAGTTTCAGGACCCAGGAAGAAATAAATACACTCGGGTCTTCATTTTCTAAGCACTGCACATTGAAGAAGACTGTGAGTTACTGGGACAACTGATCATTTGTTTAATAGGAAAAAGCATAGGCTTAAAAAATTCCCCTGAAGTCCAGATAACTTAATTAATTTAGAGAATCTCATTGTATCAGTCCCTAAATTATACAGATATGAGTAGTTATGCAAATCTGTCTTCATGACATTTACATAAGAGGCAATGGATGTGGATTTAATTGAATTGATTATGACTTATTCATTTGGAGTTACCAAGTTAAGTTTCTACTGAACATCAGGGACTAACAATAAGGGTTTTGACTTCTTAGGAACAGTCTAACCACACACAGAGAAAAAAGCTTGTGGTATCAATTTAGGAACACTTTTCTTTTCTTGATCCAATGGCCAAGGGCAAATTGGTGACCAGGCATTATTTTCCAGAGACACTTAAGAACTTATCATTGAAAAAATGAATCAACCCTCTATTGAGAAGTCAGACCGCAGCAGCCATGTGTTTCAGTCTTTGCTTTATTTCAGAGATGAGAGGTCCTTATGCCATGAAGACTAGGACTTGGTTAGGGATAATGTGGTTCAGGTTTTCCCATAATTATATGGAAATTCCCCGGGTAAAAATGTATGGGTCTGGGAAAGATCAGAGTTGACAGTGCTCAATAACTTCTGATTTTCCAATCCTTCAGAATTGCCAAGTGGTCTCTCCTTGGATTCCTTCTCATTAAGCTTTAAGTTTGGAAAGTCCGTGGTAGATAAAACAGTGCTTCTCACTCTGAGCTGTCACCGAAATCCGAAGGAGCAGAATGTGAGTTCGGTCACTGAGATTGGCAAACAGAGCAGGCTCTGCAGCATCTGGACATTGTTCATGTTGGAGCCTTTTATTTGTTCATTTAGAAAGGAACAATCAGGAAAGCGTCTGCATTTCAGGAACATTTGCAAAGGAGTTATTTCAGGTTGGGTTTGGCTAAAATCCTATGTGAAGCAGTTGCACATTTTACTCAGTAGATTTTGGATAAAATTGATCTTTGTCGCAATGCCCAGTTCTTGCAGATTTGGACATCTGGATTGTGAATTAGACCAACACATTTGATATTTCCGTTTAATGTTTGTTATCAGTCTTCCCCGAAGATTGTTCTTGGGAATTGGCTTCTGAGGGCCTGCTATTCTAATAGACAGAGTTCTCCTCCAGTTTTCTGGCTATTCTTCTCTTTCCCTGAGGAGATTAAGAAAAGGATGGTGTACTTCTTCAGTTTCACTGAAGACAGGAAGTCATTAGAAATATGGAAGATGCTGTTTGTGCTGGGCATTCATAAATTTCCATTGAATGGGCCATTTTAGAGTCTTCCAGAACATTTCTGTATAGAAAGTTCTTAGTCACACTCAAAGAATGTTTTACAGTCACCATCCTAGACCCCAGACACACCAGGTTGTACATCAGGTTTCACTCGATTCTACAGCATGTAGTAAAGGCATCCTAGACATATGGCTTCAGATGAAAAATGAAGACTAACTTCAATGCTTGAATAATGTATTGATTTGTTAGGGCTGCCATAGTGAAATACCACCCACTGGGTCTCGTAGCTCTGGAGGCTGGAAGTCCAAAGTGAGGGTATTAGCAGAGTTGATTTTTTTCTGGGACCTCTATCCTTGGCTTACAAAGCCCACCCTTTTGTTCTCTATCTCTCTGTGTGAGCACAAAATCCTTCTTGTCTCTGTATCCTAATCCCCTCTTCCTATGAGTACATTATTCAGATGGGATTACCGCCATGCTGATCATTGACTTTTAACCTTAACTACCCCTTTGAAGGCCCTGTCTCCAAAAAGTGTTACATTATGAGGTACTGAGGATTAGGGCTTCAACACAAAAATGTTAGAGAGACACAACTGAGCCCATAATTGCATTTTATAGTCAAAGAGGAGAAGTTGTAGAACTAACAAATGATACAGAGTTAATTAGCCAAATGTAAGAGCAAATTGCCACAGTGGGTGGGATGGAGGTACTCTTATCTATTAAGAAGAAGAAGAAAGTTTGTGGATGAAAAAGTTTTGAGATGTATGTTGAAGAATAGATTTCAAAGAATGAACAATTAAATTAAATTATGAGTTTACAATTTTGTAGACCGAGTATCAACAATTTCATATGGTTTAATATAGTTCCTTCACTATTCACTTGGTCTGGCAAGGGCAGCCATTTCTGTCTGTAGAGGGACAGATAGTAAATGCTTTACCTGAGGGCTAGGTGCTCTCCTTCACAACAACTGACTCAACTGCTGTAGTGTGAAAACATCTGGGACCATAAGTGAATAGCTGAGGGAGGCAATTCTCCAACAGACTTGGTATTTACAGACCAGGCAGCAGAAGTAACCAGTTAATGGAAGAGCCAGGGAAGAATCAGGTCTTCTGCTTCCTGGCTGATGCCCTTCATTCCATCTCATGTTAACATCATAAAAACTTGGTAAATATTAGAATTTTTATTAAAAATTTCCCTTTTGAAAGAAACAGGCTGCTCCTGGCCCAGTGGAAGGGGCTTCTGAGCCACTGTCCCACCACTTGCAGCTCAGAGGAAGTGAGCCATGTGGGCGCCAACAGCACCCCCTCCCTGGGTCGAAATGAGAAGACACGCAAACAAGTCTCAAAACCAGACTTCCAGATCACCTACAGCAACCCCAAAGGAAAATGAGATGGAACACTCTGATACTCAACCACCTGGACCCACTGAACTGGCAACAAAAGAGGATCTGAAAAGCAAGCAAACTATCTATTGTGGGTAGATGTGCTGAATGTACACAGAGGCTCCTGTCTGTCTACTGGAAGGAGACTAATAATGGCACCTTACGTGAGGACCTGGGGCACTCTGGGCACTCTTCTCTCACTAGTTCTTTTCTTTTTTTATTGCAATACTATTTAATAACAACACTTATAAACATAAATTTACCCAAAGACATAGAAGCTCCTGTTTGTTGTTCAGGTTAGTGAATGACACTAAATGTGCCTGTCCTAGGAAAAGTTGCCAGATGCATCAGTTCTGTTGAGAAGGCCTCTGATGCTGGAAGTAAGCTTGTTCACTAGCTCTTCTCAGTGCCTAGAGAATGACTGCTCTTGGCCCTCCTAGATCTAGAGATAAAAATGTGGTCAAGTACAGCCAGGCTCCTCTTCTCATGGAGCTTTCATTCCAGGCAAGGGGACAGAAAATAAACAAGCAGAAGCCTATAAATCATATGATATTCAATGGCAGACATCAGTTTTTCTTTTAATGTAATACAAGTAGATAGTAATAAATAAAATATAAAAACTGTTCTATAAAAAATAAAACAAAATTTCATAACAAAATAATTACAGAATAACAATGGTTAATATACTGTGTACCATGATCTTAAAAGAATGATCAAAATGTTACTCATAGTACAACTCATAAACGGCAACAAAAATTTTTTATAAAGAAAAACAAATAAAAGGATAAAACTTCCCTTTCAATGAACAAAAGAAACTAGTAGTGTAAATGAAAGAAATTAGCTATTGTCTTAAAATATTTTTGAAACAACAGAATTGATAATTTGGGGAGTTATTTGTATTTCCTGTTTATGTACAAGGCAATTTATCATTTAAAGAAAATAAAACAAGTCATGGGAAATAGATTCAGGGTGGCACTAAAGAAAGGGTGAGTGACTCTAGGCAGGGAAGAGCTGCTGAGGAAAGCGTCAGAACAGCGGCGGGGCCTCTGGCTGCAAGTGTGCAGCAGGAACGGGCTGTGTGGTCTCAGGAGGGTCGATCAGCACAGCCCTGAAGACTCACGTTCAGCACAAGTTGGAGCACACAACTCTCTCAAAGGATCGTGGGTGTTTTAGCAACACAGATGACCACTGTCACTTCTCTCAGGCTCTCAACTCATTGATGCGGTTGTGTCCCTCAAGCCTGGTTCTGAAAAAAAGCTTGAAAAACACAATGCATCTGCTCACAAACATTTTTAATGTTATAAATCAAGAAATAAATATGCTTAGTATTTAATTGACTATCTCCAAGTACTATGCTAAATTATTTGCCTATATAATAATTTGACTTAATAATCTTTACTACATAAGTCCTTTTTTGGAGACTCTCAAAAGAGTTTCATATAAAGTTCCTCAAAGTGGAGTTTGCCAACCAGCTGCAGCAGAATCATTTGGGATTGTATATATTGAGATAGCCTTGACCCTTCTCAGATCTTGAATCAGATTGGGCCTTAAGAATCTGCATTCCAAAACAACCAAAGTATCGAATTCTTGTGCAACCTTTTATTACTGGGAGCTTGTGCCCCACTATCTGAACTCCCATCCAGAAAGAACTCATAAAGGACCACTTATTGCCCCTGCCCCATGTTTGACAAACTGGACTCCTTAAGGAGAAACGGGTTGCCATGTGTAACCTCTGAAGAGAAATGTGGGCATGGCTGGCTCAGCCCTGCCGCTCCTTCCGGTTTGTGGATCTGCTTATCCTCGTGTTTCATGTGCAGCGGGAACTCTGAAGGAAGCAGCTCATGTCCAACTGTCCCAGAGATTGGCTGAGGAAGTGTGTCTCACATGGGATTAAACAATAGAAAATCCATTTACACTACTAGAAGTGGACAACTGTTTCATTTTTCATACAGCTGTGCTCATCTCTCAACTGGTTCTGAGTTGAGACATGTCGTGAGTTACGAGGAATACTATATGTTGAGCCCCCTCAAGCCCCAGATTTACGTTTGAAGATAACTGATCTAGAGGCAAGTTTTTAAAAAACACTACATAAGTACATGATTTGAAAACACATGGCTGTTCATTTTACCTATTTTAAAAAAGCTTGCATGCATGAGACGAGTAGACAAGTACTGAAATTCATGTATTTGGAAGTAATTCCAAAAGATTTGAAGATAGCCAGACCTGTCCTTCATATTTCTTTTAAGATCCCTCTTAAGACAGCAGGGAGATAGGAGACAGTGTGCGTAACATCTGGCTAGCTTAGGGGTAGAAGAGGTGAAGTGGACGGCCTTCTTGGAAACATTCTTAGAGGGTGTAGTGAGAGAACACCTGGAAAAGCCTACTTTACTGAAGGAAGGCTGGAAGGACCCAAGCAAGGGAGGTCATGTTCAACAAATCAGATGGAGTTCCTTGAAGATATCCCTGTCATGAAAGAGGAGGGAGATTTAGTGGCTTTATAAAGAGCACTTTAATTTTAAACAAGATTTGACAAGATTCCACATCCAGGATTAATGGCCAAGGAGAAGAGCTGTTGAATGTGGGTATACAGGGTGTAAGATTAAAAAAATAAGACTGGCTTGAAAAAAGAGATGGATGAAAGACAGGGTCGGGCTTTGCGATTTGAAAGAGATTCCTGGGATGGAGGAGGAGAGAGTCCTAAGAGAAGATGGCCAGCCAGGTTTGGGATAACTTTTATTTATAACACGCATCAAAGGGGAGCCAAATGAATGCACCACGTCTGAAGGTGATCCAGGAACTTGGACCCAGCTGTCAGTAACAAACCCACCCTCACAGGGGCAGAGATGTTCAGCTGTCATGGTGCATCAGGCAGGAGGAGGAATACGGACCAGAGACCAGGGTTATGGAACAGCTGGGCAGTGAGACTATCTGAGGCCAGAGGCCTCAGATTCTAAGGTCAGCTGAATTTGTTTGATATTTCCAGCTTTGCTTTCTTTTCTCTCTCTCTCTCCCTCCCTCCCTCTCTCTCCCTCTCCCTCTCCCTCTCTCTCTCATTCTTTCTTTCCAGTCTTCCTATCCAATCTTCCATTCAACACCACCAAAAACTCCTCCTAACCTCCATCCCAGTTTCTTGAGGTCAGGCACTCCAGGATTCTCACACTCTCCTCCTTTCCTCCTATAAAAATTTCATGTCAGTAAAAGATCTAACTCTTCCTGAGAGATAAATGATGAGAGAGAGTTTAAAGTATTACTCTTCCTCTGGGCATTTAGATTTTAATGGGAGTCAAAAATATAAATCAAAGTATCACAGCTGTTGTGGTGGAATTTCAGAGAGAGGTCCGGGGAGGATGCAGTGACATTATGTGTCCCAGAGGTTCCTGGGGGTGGCTGTCTCTTGCACCTTGTGATAAAGTCGATGTTGGTCCTGTCCAACAGCATTCTTCAATGATTACTTCAAAAATATTATCAGGGAAAATAAAGCTTTACAAATTCTGTCTGTGGAGGGACAAACAGTACTCACAGGCTTGAGCAAAGTACTCCATGGTGTAACACCGTGGTACAAGAATATGAAGGAGAACCGAGCAAGAGAGAAGGAACTGAGACCCAGAAAACGTTCAAGGGGACTGAGGTCCCTCCTCGGTTAGGACAGCTACCTGCAGTGTGGTCACTTCCCATGGAGAGCCCACCAGAGGCTCTGGAAAGAGGCTCCAAGAACCAGGACATGGGAGGACACAGCCATGCCTCCTGGAAGCTGGAAAGCTTGTAAAGCAACAGGAAGTGAGTCAACAGAACCAAAACCCTGCAATCTAAAAGCAGAGCAAGGAGAGCTGGAGACCAGTATTGGCCACCAGTGTGTCCTCAAGTTTTCTGGATAGGAAGTAGGGGCTGCTCCTGCGTCCCTTGCAACTAGTGCAGCGGTGGGAATGAAAGCGAAGAGGCTTGCGTGGAAACTGCTGGTGAAGCAGTCTGACATTTAGCTCCTCTCCCCAAATCTACGCCCCTGGTTACTTGGCTTTCCTCCGCCCCACAGAAGACTAGAAGGCTTGTTCTCCCAGCAGGTGCCATGGGGGAGCCCAGACTTGGGGTACCTGGCACAGATGTGGTAGAAATATGGACTGTCTTACCATCAGTGAGGAGGTTATCGAACTCGAAGTGGATTAAGTATGGAAGGATAATTTCTCCAGCTCTTCTTCAACCCCAGCCCTACTGAGTGTTCCAGAATATCCAATGCAGGATATCTAAAAAAAGTACTTGAAGAAATCTGACTATCCCAAAATGAAAGGCTAAAACCAGCGACTGTCAACAAAATTGCCAACCAAAGTCAGAGCCTCTTTCAGAAAGGGTTGCAGTAGGTACAGCCAGTGCCTTTCGGGAGCCCTCTTTTAAGGCCGTTTCTTTTTCTCTCCCCCTGAGACTGGATGTGTTACTGTGACCACCGGGGAGAATAGAAAGTTTCCTTGGCTTTGAGGCTACTCATCAAGTGGATACAGTTTCTGGCTGGCCCCTCTCTAGGAAGCCTAACCCAGTAAGGGACGGATTTGGCCACCAGCTTGGAGCTGGCCAGTGAGGCCTGGAAAGGCTGCCGGGGCTCTGCCCTGTCCCAGTCCCTGACCCACAGCACGCAGGAATCCCATTGCAAATTGTCTAGGACCCGTATATTTAGGCCCAGTTTGTCCCGAAGCCATGAGTAACCAGAACAAACTAACTGAACATTTAAACAGTTAAATTTATTACAATTACTTGAGGGCCAAGCTGGTGCTGAGGGTACAGTGTCAGCTTGACTGGTGCTGGGACCTGAGCTGGCTGGGAGGTGGTGGTGAGCACCTGTGGGTGTGTGCGGGCATGGAGGCCTGGCCGTGGGGTCTGCATGCCTCAGCACGTCCTCTCAGTTCTGCTCCCCTGCTCCGCTTCCCAGCCGAGCGAATGAGACAGCTTTGCCCTCGCTCTCTCCTGCCTCGATGTCCCTGCTTGGCAATGAAATCTGCCTCCTTTAGGTTTTGGGTGTGAGGTTTTGTGTCTCGGCGAAAAGAAAGTTGGCTACTACAGTCATCATCTTTAAAAATTTCAAGACCCTTAAGGGTCACCATTTGCCATCCTGGAATTTGTAAGAATGGTGTTCGCGTGGGTGTGAGGGGAAGGAGGTCGAATCAGGACCGAGGGGATGCAGTTGCAGCATTTGGAACGATCCATAATTCTCTTAGAAGAGTTCCTGGAATTTTAAACTATTTTCTTTCTTCTTGGATAAAAAATGGAGGATGAGACATGAACTCATTACAAGAATAATAAGTTTCAGGATTTGGTAAAATGCAACCAAAGCTTGGGACAGGCTGAACAGGGATTTGAGGAGTGCTTGCAGCACATCCATCCCAGAGCTGAGCAATGGCTTTTCACACTGCCTGCTGTTTAGGATTGTATTCCTCACTGTTGCCTTCGGTTACAGGTGGGGACATTATCTTGGAAACCTTTCTTCGTATTGTCTTTGTAACCTAGATCTATTGCCCATGACATTTTAGCTATTTAATAACTCTACTGTTCCAGCGAAGCCTCCCTGAGGAGCACTTTGAGCCCCTCCTGTCCACCAGCTAAGCTCTCCAAAGGAGCAATGAAAAGCCACAGGTGTGAGAAATCTGAGGATTCCTTCTCCGAGAGGCCTCTCTTCAGGCAGGTCTGTTTTTTTCTTAAAATAGATTGTAAGCTCTGTGGAGTAGTTAATCTTAGAAATTCAGAAATGGAAGGTTAACCTTCAAAGATGAAGTAATTATCTAAATATATTAATTCTATGTGATCATTAATTTATTACCTTCCAGCTAATGATGAATGAGAGTCTACCCTGCAAACTTCATAGATTATTTTCACCAAATGAGAATGGAAATTTGCTGTGAGTTAAGAAAATGCATGTCTTTTTTTTTTTTTTTACGAACGGCAGAAAGATAGCCTCATACTTGGGCAGCCTATAAGAGGTGTGAAGGAAATTCTGAAGTTCAGTGACTCACTCATCTGGTGTGACATTTTCATTTGAAAAAATATTGTTTCTGCTTGAGTTTATTAGAAAAACAGGACTGCAATATTTGTAGAAATAAAAATTCTTTCTCAGCCATCCTCCCCCTCCCCCTACTAAATCCCTGCTAGAAAACCCTGTTAATTCAAGAGATATTTACATTATGCCACTTTTTGTTGGGCTTTCAATTGGTTCTGGAGACAAAGGCAAACTGATGAAATTCCAAGTGTGCTCTGCACAGCGTCGGTCTCACAGAGATGCCCTGGGGCCAAGGAGAGGTGTGGCGGCAGTTAGACACCCCATGGGGCACAGGACCTACCTGCATCTTGTGGCAAGAACTGATCTCCCAGCTCAGCACTGATAGGGCTCCATACTGCACCCCCCTGCACAAACCAAGAGCTGCAGGTATTTTTAGGGTCTACCTCTCTTTAACAGATGTGTTCAAGATGTAAAGGACCAAGACCAGAAAGTGAAGGTGTTTTAAGTCTCTCTCCATTTTAGTGGCTGTGTTGAAATTGAGATAAAATTGAGATTAAGAAGGAGTACAGCCAGTCACCGGAGATAGAGACCATGCCCTGGTCCTGCTTTCGGGGGTCATTTCTCTCTCAAACTCTCCCAGTCCCTGCACCTGACCTTAGAGGCACAATAGAAGTTTGTATGTTTTGCTTTTCTCAGCCTGCCCCGTCCAGCTTCTCACTTCATGTTGTATTCCAGACTGTCCCTCTGACCCTCAAGCCACCTACCCCTGGGGCACTGGTTTTGGTTTCTCCTGCTCATACCCCACAGCTGCAACCCAGCTGGACCAGAGCACCAGGTTGGCTGGGGAGGGTGAGAGGACACAGCAAGTCGCCCACTCTAGTTGCCACTTATATGTTGGGGTCACCAGGACCCCATTGCAAAGAGGAACAAAACTCCAGTTAGTTAACTTGTACCAAGAATACCATCTTACATGGAATCTAGGACAAGCTCCAGTGGGCCACAAAATATTATTTTAGATGCCAATAAAAGAACAAATGCTGGCAAGTGAACTGGAAGGCACTATAAAGCTGTAAAGTGCTTTAAGTGACAGAGTAATTAAAAAGTTTAAAAAAGTATATCTCTTAGTATTAATGTCATGAGGTATATAATCATGAAATGTCATGACTGAAGAACAATGACCAAATGCTGTCTCTGCAGGCATTGATTTTCTATTGTGATTTAAAAATTTGCAACATTTTTTTCAGTACTGACTGAGAAGTAAGTGCATTTCTTAGGCTGGCATCAGAATTTATACAATGACCCCAGTCTGTTTTCAGGGCAAGGCTACGAAGCCATGTATTCAAGGGTAGCTACTGTTCCAGGGATTTTCGTGAACACCTAAACTGTGGTTATTGTGTAGAGGTTGTTTCCAGAGTCTCCTGGCTTTCTTCTGAGAGGTAGCTTTACTGTTCCCGGGTTGTCAGATAGCCTTTGTTATCCAAGTCCTCACAATCTGACTTCTTGCCATTTAAACTCGGGGCTCAAAAGATTTAGATACTTTTTTCCAGGTGGTCTGACATCCCTCAGTATCCAAACTCGCACTCCTATCTCGCTGAAATCCAGGGACTGTCTGCTTTTGGATACTGTTTCACAATCTGAGACTGAAGCTTTCCAGACTCACTTGCAGTTTCCAATGAAAGAACTGCTGGGTTTCTGTTTAGAGCCACGCTTGTGTTCGCTCTGTCAGTCAGCTTGCTCCCCAGGAGCCTGGCGATTCTTCCATGTGCAAGCTCCCTCGTCTGACTGTGCCGGGCTGCGGAAGTTATTTTGCTTGTCTGGCCATTGTTTCCCTGTCTACACGAAGGGGATTCTAACTGCTTCCGCCACTGCTGTGAGGAGTAGATGTGATTAGCTCTATGAGGGAGGTGAGAGGTCTCAGCACTTGCGGGCTCACTCCTGCCATGGCCATCTCTGCCTCTCTGCACCCACCCTTCGCACTTCTGCACCCTGCCCTGGCCACATTTTCCCCAGAGGAGGCTGCCATCTCCAAATTGCATCACCCAAGTCACCCCCTCCACCTCTGGCTACTGGTGGATTTAGACAGAAAGAGAGACACCAGCAGGGCTTTGGAGGCAGGAGGACATGGGAGCTGGGTACTTACTCTGGAATTTCCCTCCCTCCAAGCTACGCTGGGTTTCGCGGTGACAGTGTAACAACAGCACTTTGGAGGAGTCCTCTCTCCCTGGCTACAGCTCAGTCTAGAAGTCATAATGGCTTCATCCGGAACCATCCTTTTCTGTGGGCTCCTTGAACGCTGCCTGCAGCTCCCGACAGAGCCCTGCTGTGGACATGGCCTGAGTTACCCTCGGAGCTGGGAGGTGCCGGGTGCTTTCTGCTAGGGCAGGGCTCTGCTGACACCCTCCTCTCCCAGGCCTGCAGGAGATGGCAACTGTCCCCTGGTGCAGTTTGCTGCCTTCATAGTCGGGGCCTCCCTGTAGCCATTGAATGATTTAGCCAGAACATTCTTAGAAGAAGGCAGTATTTGGAACCTGGCTTTAGGCGGGATTAAACATTTTGTTTATGTGGTGAAAATAGGAGGACATCATTTTTGAAAAGGGATTTCTTTTTTTAACTTTTGGCCAAACACCCTTTTTTCATTCCCCTCCACCTAAAAACTAAAAAGAAGAAGATGCTCTGGCTTGTATTTATGAGGGAGTTAAGCACGCTGTTCTCTCTTCAAAGCTCTTCACAGGGAAAGGAAACTGGCCTTGACATTTACACAGTCCAGGAGGATTCCAAGGAGCCTTTGGACAGATTGGGAAGTTACCATCTTGGAGTGTGGGAAAAGCAGCCCTGGTGGGAAGATGTGGTGACATACATGAGACAATCCATGGATGTTAGGAATGCGCTGTTCCGTGTGTGCCTCCCGCCTCACGATCCAATGGGATTGCCAAAAGTATGCATGTGTGCTTTATGATATCGCATGAGAAGGGCATCCAATTAAAGCACTCCACACTAAATACAAGGGGTATAATTCCTGGGTACATTTATGATTGCTTAATGTCAACAAAAGCAGCTTTTAAACACACCACATTCTTTCTCCTGCACTCACAGTGCATGCTAAACACATCTAAATGCACAAACCATAAAAGAGGGAAGAGGCAGCGTCGGCACCAAGTTCTTCGGTTTCTGCATCTGGCCAGTGTCCACTGGGAGAAATGTAAGTCAGAGTTTACCACGTGGGCTACAAATGTGCTGAATTGCAAGAATGATTATGGAATGAAAATATCTATAGCACCTGCAGCTTGTCCTGGAAAATTCCCCCAGGGTGTTGTGGGTGCTTTTTTTTTTAATTTTTAAGGAGAAAAAGTAAGACAGAGTAAGATGCAAATGGCAAGTCCAGCTGCTCATGCTCCTGGAGGGCTGGCAGAGACGGCTTGGTTCATCTGTGCTGCTTCCACTCCAGGGTGAGCAAGCTGAGGGGCTGGGGTGCAGCCCTTGGACGTTTGGATGATCAAGGCTGTGAAAAATAATGCTGTTGCAAATGGAAACTGCTTCCAACAACAAAGAACATCAGCGCAGGGCAAGCACAGGGTAGCCCCGCACTCCGGCCGGCAGTCGTGTTTGCCCTGTTAGGAGAGCCACGGGGATGTAGCTCAGTGGCACCACGCCTGGCTTGCAAGCACAAGGTCCTGAGTTCGATCCCCCATACTGCCAAAAAAAAGAAAGGAGAGCCGTATGTCTCTGGATACAGAAACAGAGTGAGTGTGGACTCTGCTGATTTCATACACGATTGTGTGTGTGTGTGTGTGTGTGTGTGTGTGTGTAGAACACTCTGCACACATGTAATATTTGGCTATGTTTCAATGTGCATTTGTGTGTGTATTTATGCACAAGGAGAAGGAAAAACCCTAAGATTAGGAGGAGTCCAACAAGGTGGTTGGTTCTGAATTAGAAAACGCAATACCTAGAGTCAAGTTCCCCCTGTATCACCGTGAGTACTAGGGCAGGTCGTAGGAACTTTCTGAGCCTCAGTTTTCTCATGTTCACAACAGGGAAAACCCTTAACTTCATAAGTATAAGGCTCAAGTGAGGCGATCTGTGTGAAAAGGCTTTGAATACTGTAAATGCTCACTAAATATCGGTTTTTATTGTTAGAAAAAGTTCCCGCTGCCAAAATTCTCACGCGCGCAAACACCTCTGCTGAACATGTCAACGTGACTATGACTCACACATGACTGGAAAACGCGATCCAACTCAAACACTTCCCATCTTAGGCAACTTCCCTTTGGCTAATAGGAAAGAGAATACATGCGTTGAAGTTTCTCTTTAGGGTGGGAGCGTCAAAGTCAAGTTAATGTAAAGTGCCTCGGTGAAGAAAAAAATCATGCAAGAGCCCTTGAAACAAGACTAGGACAGCTGTACTTAGGACCTCTCTGCAGGTGAGGTGCCGCAGCAAGGGGACTTCGCAGTGGAGGAGGTGGAGGAGGCAGCCGGGGCTCAGGTGAGTGCAGTGCAGGCAAATGGAAGGAAGCAAGAGGCGAGCGAGGACCGGCCGGGCCAGCCCGAGCACCGGGTGGGGATGGGGCGCGCACAGGAGGAGCAGGAGGTCCTGTCTGATGGAGAAGGAAGAGTGCTGTCTGGGCCTCGGGCCCGTGGAACCACGCAGTCGGAGAAGCACCACGGGTCGCAGGAAAAGCACCGTGATCCCTTCTCAAGGGGGTGGCCCCACGGGCCGAGGGCACGCCCACCATGCCTGGCTCTTACAGCTTCCACGTCCTCGCCCACGCGGAGGCCTCGCCCACACACGGCACGGGCAACCGGGCCTCTGGCTGAACGGCACCGACAGCGCGCCAGCTAAGGGGAAGGCAGATGGACATGCAGAGAAGAAGGCATCTGATCGGTGCGAAGCGCGATGAGAAGTGGCCTGGAAGCCCTTCTTGCTGGACTGACCCAGCAGGGGTCTTTGCTAAAACTGGATTTTTAAGCGACTGCACGAAGAGCCCAGAAGGTGCCGAAGCCTGACTGATGCACGGTGGGCAGGAAACTGTCACCTTGGACCTTAGAAAAAATAGCGCAGAAGGGCAGGCGTTTTAAAGGTCTGGAAAGAAGGTGTCTGCACCCTTCCCCACCTCCTGCTGAGCAGCGCGGCCTCTGCAGGGGCCTTTGTGCGGGGTCCCCTGGGCCTTGAGTTGGGGTGCGATCTGGGTGCAGGACGAAACGAACCAGGAAAACCCGAAGTGACTTACATTACCGAAGGATCTAGAACTGTGGGCGGAGGCAGAGCTAGAGAAGTGAGAGCCACTGAGAGCTGAATTTTAGGAGTAGTCCGAGCAGTTTTGAGACAGTGAGAACGGGGACTTGTTTAGAACTGCCCAGTGAGTGGAGAGGCACTTTAAAAACAAGAGCTGAAAGCAAAATTTAAAGCAATGTTTCCTAGTGTGCGACTCTTTGCCTTTTTGCCATTTCCTCAGACTTCAATAAATAATTCATTTTCTTTGTAATTTCTCCTGGGTGCTCTCTTCTGAATTTTGTTGTAGGTCGAACTGGAATGCTAGGGAACTCAGCTTTATATGGATTACATAAAGATACTTTCAAAGTGATCAACATCAGAATTTTAACATATATTACCATGTTGAGTTGATAGCAAGCTATGTTCTCTGCTATGAAAAGACTCTGACATGTTTTGCTGAGGGGCATGGGTAGTACAATGGGAAAAACCAAACATACAAGACATTCAGGAATCAGTCCATACCTCCATGGTAAACGTCCAAAGGCAGAGGCTGAGAGCAAAGCCAGAACCTCCTGCTAACTGAGAGCTCCTGATCCAAGTACAGACTGCAAAAGTCATTGGACACCTTTCCTACCACCCTAACTTCGACTATCCGAACAGAGTACAGGACTCTTGGGCTGTTCCAACTACATGAGCTGCTGGGATTATCTACTCACACTGCCCGAATTTAGTAGAGAGGAGGATCAGGCCAAGAAGGGAAAGACTAACTAAATCAGTGACTAAGAGCATTGAGCCCGCAGTGCAGTGTCCCTGTCAGCTCCCTGCAGAGCATCCTCACAAGGCCCCTGAACCAGGGAGATGGGTGTGGAAAGGAGGAGAGACTCCTGTCACACACTGAACTTCTTCTGCAGAGGTGCCTGCTGTTGCCCTGTCCCCAGTCTGCAGTGAGCGGCTGCAGGCAGGAAGCAGGGGGCTTCAGAGCCCATAGCCTGGCTACCCGCTATCCTGCAGAGTCTGTAAAGGTGTGTGAACAACTTCCTGGCCCTTCAGCTGAACCACTGAGACTTCACCATGCACCATTCACCTCAGGCCCAGTACACACACTCAATATTAGACAGGAAGTACACTCAAAACTCCTTCAGTGGCTACACAGACACACACAGAATTCCATTTTCCCTCTTACTTTAACAGATTGGCAAAAGCCTGAGGTGGTATGAATGTAATGTTGGCAAAAACCTTAGTTTGTAATTCTTCAATTATAAGAAATCCTTTTCAAATCTTCCTATTCCTAGAACACTGGGGGTTTTTATTTTTAGATTTAGCAACAAGAATTTAATTCATGAGGTTTTTAAAAGAGTGCAAAGATACTACATTTCATGACTATAACCAAGTTGGAAACATCACACAAGCATACAACTCTTAGACAGTTTTACCCTCTTACACATCTCTGAGTTAAGTACAAATCCAAATGAGAACTCCAGGAAGAAAATGTTCCTGCTCAAGTTCTGGGGCGCTTGAGGATTGATCAGAATTAGGGTTCCATAGGGTCACAGGAAACCAGTAAAAATTGTTTTTCATTATTATCCCTTCCTCTACACCCTCCCCTTATGAATATACTTCTTTAAACATGTCAGATCTCTGTGTTTCCTCTCTAGCTTTTAAGGAAGTATTCTGGCTTTCATAATGCAATTCAGCATTCAATAATAGTCACAAGAAAATACAGTATTTTCCTTATGTCTAATGTAGTTTCTAAATATAGACTTATGCTTTTGGCTTTGATGCAGTAGCTTGTGGCAGATTTAAACTCCTGCCAGCAACCAGAAGCTTGATTTTTAACAGCGTCTAAGAAGCATGAGGGAGCTACTAACACAGCAGAGTTGGGGGCAAGACACTGGAAGAAAGGAAGTTAAGTGAGGGGAGCACACACACACCACTGCTATATGCAAGGCATTTGACAGTTTTTGGCATGGGGTAAGAGGCTGAAAAACCACCCAGATGACCTCTTCTTCTGGGAAGAGCAGTGGTAAAACTCTAGGCAGTGCTGATGCCTGGGGAGCAAAAGATTAGAATTCTGGACATCCAAAGCAGTTGAAACTTGAGGACCAAGATCCTAGAGAGCAGAAAAGTGCAAAGAAGTGAGTCTGATGTTTGGTAACAGTTTTCCTCTCTGAGCATTTCACAATTAAGATGTGGAGGGCAAGGGGCTGAGAAACTACATGGAAGCAGATAAAAATCAGAGCAGAGTTTTGGTCAGTTAAGTGATCCAAGAATCAAGAAATGAACTTTAGAACTTGAGAAAATGGAGAAGCACTGCAGACATTTTGGGCTCTCAGTTACAACCCCTACAGTGTGACACTGCCAGTGGAGGCCCAACAGAGGTAGACCAGATCTCCAATGATACAGATCGGTCTCCAATCAGTTCAGTCTGTGATCTGACTGAGATCTTTCCCTTCCTACCTTCCCAAACAGGTTAAATCCTTCCTGAATGAATGTTACATCATTCATACAGACCATTAACCTTTTTCCATAGACAATAGCTCACATTCAACAAAAAATAATAAGGTCATGCTGACAAACAAGATCAGTAATAGGTAAGTGAAACAGACAGATGATCTAAATATTTTAATGATTATATCTAATCATTCCACATCTGGACTTAAAAATAATTTTGGTTAATCTGTCCAAGATAATATATGGTATAGATAAATAGATATAAAAATATCATGGAACTAGAATTCACATAGTATAAAATGGAAATTCTAGGGCTAAAAATTCTATCATCTGATACTAAGAAATTAATAGAGGAGGGCAAGGGATTTAGCTCAGTGGTTCTGCCACCTGCCTCACAAGCGCAAGGTCCTGAGTTCAATCCCAGGTACCAAAAAAAAAAAAAGTTTAGTAGATGAATTTAGCAGCAGATTAGAGAAAGTTGAAGAGAATCTCTGTAAACTGGAAGATAGGTTAGTGGAAAATATGGTGAATGACAGAAACAAAAACAAAGAGAAACATTGAAAGCAATGTAGGAAACATATAACAGAAGATGAAAAGTTTAACAGAGTTTCTAAATCTCTGCACTTTGACATTTAGAGTGAAATAATTATTTGTGTTAGGAGTATTTTGCTTTAGGGAAAAATGCAGACAGAGGCAATGCTTGAGGAGAAATGATGAGAATTTATTCAAGAAGCACTATTGGCACAAGACTGCAATCCCAGCACTCTGAGATTGAGACAGGAAGATCATGAGTTTGAGTCCAGTCCAGGCAGCTTAGTAGATCTATCTCAAAATATATGAGAAAGCTAATAGAGATACAGCTCAGTGCAAAGGCCCCAAATTCTGTCTCCAACACTGGAAAAGAAAAATAGGAGGAGGAAAAGGAGGACATAGTAGTCAAACTGCCCAAAACCAAAAGTCAAGAGAAAAGTCATAAAGGTAGCTAGAACAAGAAAGGTATATGACTTTGAAAGAGGAGTTTGAAGATTAACAGCTCACTTCTTAACAAAATGCAGGAAGCCATGTGAATGGAAGGCTATCTCTAAAGTGCTGAAATTAAAAAATGACAATTCAGAATTCTATAGTCAGCAAAAATAGCAATCCTCTGATAGAACAAAGAAATAAAAATGATTCTGACAACATCTGAAAGAACTTATTCCCAGCAGTCTTGAATCATAGAAATTCATGAAATGAAGAACTATGGAATGGTTAAATAGATAAATCTAAATGAATACTGACACCACAAAACAATCACAATGACTTTTTATGAGACTTAAGACATACAATAAATAAAGTATCTGGTAAAAAAATCATACAAAGGATAGGAGGGATTGTGCAAAAGAGAATTGTCTGTAGGCCTTAGACTGCCATCATTAGGCAGGTCTGCTTGCAAGGTTGGCTGGGAGTGTGGGAACCTGGCTGTCGGGAGGATTCTTGCCGTCACCTGGTGTATTAAGAGTGGCTCACCGTTTACAGCCTGTGTAACCAATATGGCTCAAGCTGCTAACTTTTTCCTTTATGAAAATTTTGGTGCATGCCAGATAAAAGGTGTCTATATGGCCAATATGCAATCAAAATATGTTGAGTGGTAAGTCTCTAATGAGCTTTCCTGGTAAATGAGTACTAGACATGTGCTGTCACAACTAGTAGCTGGAAGAATCAAGCACTTCTCTTCTGAATCCACAGGGAGAGGACTTTTTGTGTGTGCTTCTCTTTGAACACTGCACCTTATCCCTTCGTTAATATTTCTTTAAATCTCTTACTGTAATCGGTCATAGCTATGAGCTGAGTCCTGTGAGTCCTTCTAGAGAATCATCAACAGTATCAGTAGTTTTGGAGACTCCCAGATATAGGATCCTTTAACTTTTAAGGTTCAAATGTTTAAGGTTCCCAAGGTTCTTTGGACATGAGGGAAATGCTGAAAGGCAAACTTTTCTTAGTTTCTAATAAATCAATGATGCACATTGTGCTTCAGTATAATTACTAAAACACCAGTAAATGAATGTTTACTTAGTGAGCTAATGGGAGTGGGAGATGGTATAATAACAAATGCTTAATTAAATCACAAAAAGGCCAAAAGAGGAGAAAGGGAAGAAAACTAATAGGATAGGTAGAAAACAGGGACTGATACGGTAAATGTAAACTCAAAAATGGTAGCAATTACATTACTGTACATGGCTCAGATATATTATTTAAAAGATGCATAAGATTAGATTTAATAAAAATTACACTTTTTTGTGAAACAAACCTTTAATAACCATCAGAAAGTTTTGTTCTTCTGATACAATGACTAATTTAAAAGTTGTTCTTTATCCAGTTTGCAAAAATGGAACTAAATACAGTCATTTAAAATTACACTTATTATTAAGGAGACATGCCTTGAATATAAGGAGAAGAAATGACTGAATGCAAATGATATATCAGAAAAACCAGTAGTGTACAGGAACCAGCCAACCATGCAGGGACTAAAATTTCTAAAACATGAGCCCCCTTCCTTTAAGTTGTGGGTGTCAGGTATTGTGTCTCAGCAATAAGACAGTGACTAAGACATAAAGAAACAGAAGGGAAGCTGACCAAAGCAAGACCAAAACCCAGGGAAAACATTAAATCCTGTAGCTCTGTGTCCAGAACCCAGGACAAGTTGTGGTAAGATGTGAACTACAAAGGCATGGGCAGCCCTGCTCCCATGGCTTTGCATTTGTTGCCCTCGTGGACCCTGTCTTGGGGTGGCTCTACTCACTACCTGTGGCTTTCTTTAGCAAACATTTCATGTGCCTGGCATCTCTAGTTCTCCACTGAGCTTTTGGATTCACTCACAGTGTCACACATTGCCCTCTCAGGGCCACACTGCCTGGACTCCCAGGCCTTTCTTTGAAATCTGGGTGGAAGCCTCCCTGACTCCACAACTCTTGCATTCTGCATGACTATAAAACCAGCATCACATGGATGATGACAAGCTTAAGCAGTAGCCAGGCATGCATGATCCATGGCTCTCTCAGCATCGGGAGGGCTGAGTACTGTGAATCCCAGGGAACCAATTCCTTAGGTGGCCCTTCTGGCACTGGGGGATCAAGGAGTCTCTTTTGAAATGGAAGCCTTATAGTTTTGCACTTTGAGCCTGAAAAAGGTAGGTTTTTGCTGGTTCCTGAGCTGCCCTCAAGCCATTTTCCTATTGTCCTGATGCAGAGTACTTGGCTTCTTTTTAATGCTAATCTGTTTTAGCAACCATGCTGTCCATTGTTTGTACTTAGCAGATTCTTCTGATAAAATTGCAAATTTATCACACCTGATTTTTACTTCTAATTTTCCCTGCATATCTGGCTAATAGTAGCCATGAGTACTCATGCCACAGCCTGAACATTGGGTTGCCTTGAAACTTCCTCCATCAGATTAATTAGGCCATCACCTTTAATCTCAGTCTCCTTCAGTCTCAGGACATGCACAAAATGAAGGCAATTTTTCTACCAGAGTTTGTCAAATAGAGTCTATAGTTCAAATGCCAATAGAGTCCTTTTCCCAAATGAAGCCTCCTTAGCCTTGCCTTTGCTGTCTGTACTTCTATCAAACAGATTTCTATCTCTGAGCTTTGACCAATATTGTTCATCAAGCTCTGATTACAGCATTCTAGGGATTTTTTAGCCAACATATCCAAACCTTTCTAAACTCCCCTGGCAAATTACATCCAAAGGCTTCTCAGACACATGGTCAGGTATAGTCACATAAATGACCTCACCCTTGTGCTATAATCTGTCTTAGTTACTTTTCTATCACTGGGACAAACTACCTAGCACCCATAATTTAGAGAAGAAGAGGTATATTTTGGCTCATGGTTTCAGTCCATGCCAGATGGCTTCAAGGCAAAAACTACATGCTGAAAGGACATAGGGAGGAAAGTTGCTCAACCCATGGCAGCCAGGGAGCAGAGAGAGAAGGGAGGAGCTGGGGAGGGAGATGCACCCTTCCAGGTCACACCCCAGGGACCTGCCTCTTCTAACCAGACCATTCATCAATGAGCACTTCAGTTCACTGATCCAGTGATAAGTACAGCACCCCCATAATCAGAGCACCTTCCACACCTATGATGCTTTCAGGGGACATTGCAGTCCTGAACCATAACAAAGGCCGTGCATTGCAACTCAATGAGAAAAATACACACATATATCTAAACTTAAATGCATTCAAGTTTAGAGTGACCAGGTGATTTATCCACATCCATAGAGTAAATCATCTGTAATACCTGAGATGGAAATAGCCCTTTTTATAATGTGATTTAGGTTACACAATGGTACATTCCTTGGTTCCCTTTTTGAGCCCATTCTGTCTGAAATAATTAAACGAAAAAGATGATATGGATGATGATGTAAGAATGTACATAGGCTTTTCAAATTCTATTCATTCTGAAATCTTTTTCATGTATGATTAGGTACAGCAGAGTATTCTAAAACAAATAATATATAAATTCACTTATTTATTCAACCACAAAATGTTTATTGGTATTTACATGCAAGATACTGTGCTAAGCATCATGAATATAAAGATGACTTCACTGAATGCAATGTCTGGATAAGAAATGAATAAACATTTCCATAAAAATTGTGATAGTGATAAAGACCACCATACATGTGTGTACCAAGTATATGTATGATTGAGGAGATAAGACTGCTGCTAAGGATAAGATATATGATAGGCCACAGAGAACATCACTTATGAGATGCTTGGAAAATACTTACCTAGGCCCAGAGGTATTTAGAAATAGGGAGTGAACAAAAACTAAGCACAGGAAGCAATCTGAATAAATCCACCTGATAATTCCCAGTACCAAGTGTGTTTAGAAAAAGAAGAAGGACTGCTTCTCAATCCTTCCTACACCCCACATTCAGCAAACATGCCATCCTGGGAAAAGATTTAACCCCTCAAGGAAAGAAGCCAAGAGCAACAGAGGCTTCTGGGCTGCAGGGATAGTGCTTAGCCTAGCAGCCACTGCTCAGTGCCTATCTGTTCTTACTTTAGAATCTTCTCAGATGAGGACACAAAGGAAAACATAAACCAGAGACTCACTCAGAGGGTTGTGACTAAGTTAGGACCTGTAAGTCCTGGTCACAGAGAAATAAGAAGATGCCTCACAAAACCCTCAACTTCCCATAATTCTATTTTAAGTGTACTAAAATAGGACAAGTTTCATTCAAAGAACTCAAAAACCAAATGATTAAAATGCTTGGAGAGATCAAAGAAATAAACTAGCAAATGAACAAGATGTTCAGGGAGTTCAAAGAGCATTCAAATAATGGATTAAGATTTCATTAATAGAGTGGTCTGTGAGCTTAAAGAAGACTCAAAAAGCTGACTGAATTAAAAAAGATAACACAAGATATGAACGGCCACTTTTGTAAAGAATTAGAGATTATGAAAAGAAATCAAGGAGAAATCCTGGGCATGAAAAATTCAGTTGCAAGTGTGGAAAGCTGAAGTGACTGATCTGAGGGAGGCTTGGAACTTGAAGACAAGGTTGATGTAGAAATCACAGGTGCCACCCTGAAAGCTGGATCCCCCAGTTGGTAATGACAAAAAGAACCTATGAATTATAAAGTGCTAAATGTGGAATGCAATACCCAATTTACAAAAATAATTCACTGAAATCATGGCAAATATATTTCCAAATCTAGGGAAAGAATTCATATCCAAGTAAATGAGGCATATAGAACCCCAAATAGCCTCAACCAGAAGAGGATCTTTCTTCCACAAATCACAGTCCAAATCTCAAAACTCAACATGAAGGGAGAATACGAAAAGCTGTTTGAGAAAAGCACCAAGGAACTTATACAGGCCGACCTACAAGAATAGCAGCAGATTTCTCAAGACAAACCTTAACTGTAGAAGAGCTTGGATCAAAGTTTTTCAAGGCCATAAGTAAACAACTGCCAATCAAGATGACGGAATCCTCCAAAATTATCCTTCAAAATTGATAGAGAAATAAAGGTTTTCCTCAATAAAAAGAGTCTAAAGAAATCCACTGCCATCAAACTTGCACTCAAAGGATCCTAGACAGAGATAGCAAGGCCAACATCACCAAGAAAGCAAAAGGAAAGAAGGCATATAACTTAGAGAGAGGTTAAACAAAAGAAAAAAGTAAAGGAAAATAATGGAATGAGAGGATTCAGTAAATACCGTTCAGCAATAACACTCAATGTGATGGTCTTAACTCCCCAATCAAAACAGATGAACTGGCAGACTGGATTAAAAAATAAAATCCAACTACATGTTACCTGCAAGGAATAAACCTCATCCACAAAGAAACAATAGACTGAAAATGAAAGAATAGAAAATAACATTCCATGCAACTGGAATCCAAAATCAAGTAGGAATAGCTAGTTAGCTATCTTCTTTTCAGATATTGAAACAAAACTGATCAGAAAAGACAAAGAAGGTCATTACATACTGATAAAGGTAACAATTCAGTAGAAAGAGGTAACATTTGTGCCAAGCATGGTGATGCACGCCTATAATCCCAGCACTTGGGAAGCTGAGGCAGGAAGATTGCCACAAATTCAAGGACAGCCTGAGTGACCTAGTGAATTTAAGGCCAGCCTGGACTACATTGCAAGACCCTGCCCCTGCTATGAAAAGAAAGAGATAATATTTGTAAATATATGTGCACCAAGTGTTGGCACACCCAATTCCACAAAAGAAAAACCGCTAAACATAAGAGAACAGATGCACAACTGTGCAATCATAGCAGGAGACTTCCATACCTCACTTTCACCAATAGGTCAATAAGGCAAAAAAACCCATGAAGAAATGACAGAGTTGAATCACAGCATTGACAAATGGACTCAACAGATACCTACAAAGTGTTTCACCCAAAAGCAACACAATAGTCTTTTTTCTTAACAGCACTCAGAACTTTCTCCAAAATGGACCATGTTTTAGGCCATAAAGCATGCTTAAGTAAGTACAAAAGAAGTGAAATAATTTCTTACAGGCTGTCAGATTGTAGCAGAAGAAAACCATACAGCAACAGCATCAGAAGCCATGGAGACCATGCAAAAACCTGGAGAATAATATTTACTCTTGAATAATCAATAATTCATATAAAAACTGGGAAGGAATTAAAAGTTTTTAGAATCAAATGACGTCCCAACATACAAAAGGCTATGGGACACAGTGAAAGCAGTTCTAGGCTGTCTACACCTACATTAGAAAAATAGTGATCCCTCAAAATAACCTAGAGGTGGACTTCAAGGTCCTAGAAAAACAAGACCAATTCAAAGTCCAATCCTGCAGAGAGAAAGAAATTATAGATCAGAGTGGAAATTAATGAAATCAAATATAAAAAGGAATACAAAGATCAAAAAATCCAAGGATTGGTTGTTTGAAAGGATGATCATTGATAAGCCCTTAGCCAGACTTACCAAAAGAAGGAAAGACCCAAATCAATGCAATTAGAAATGAAAAAGACAGAATCACAATAGACACCACTAAAGTCCAGAGCATTAGGAGAAACTATTTCGATAAAGAGCAAAATAAAATGTAGATAATAGGAAACAGGGAGATAGATTTCTTTCAAATGGGAGGAAGGTGAAGAGATGGAAGAAGCGGGAGCAATGGCAGGGGAAGGGGATCAAAAAGAATTCAGATGAGTTTTGTACATGCACCAACTACACAAGCTATGCAGTCATTGTGTACTACAAACATGGACTACTACAAAAGAAACAGTTTTGAAAACTTATATTCCAATAAATTGGAGAATCAGAAGACCAGTGGGATAGAACAGTGGATGGAGAAACAACCCCAAGCATCTTCAACTGTCTGATTTCTAAAAGAGAATCAATAACATACTACGGAGAAAAGATAGTCTCTTTAACAAATGATGCTGAGAAAATTGATTATATACAGGTAAAAGAGTGAATTTAGACCCATATATCTTACCCTATACAAAGTTAAAATAAGATGGATCAAATTCCTAGTTATAAAGATAGAAATACTTAATCTGCTGGAAGATAAAATGGGCAGAACTCTGGAAGATATAGGGACAGACAAGGACTTTCTGAGTAGAATACCAACTGCACAAGAAATAATTCCAATAATCAACAAATGGGACTGTATCAAGGTTAAATGCTTCTGTACAGCAAAGGAAACCACCAACAGAGTGAAGGGGTACCCTACATAATGGGACAAAAAATGGCCAGCTACTCTTCAGACAGAGGACTAATATCTAGAATATATAAAGAAGTCAAAAATTAATCCCCCCCAAAAAGACCCAATCAAAACATGGGCAATTGAACTGAATAGACACTTATCAAAAGAAGATTACAAATGGTTGATAAATACATGAAAAATATTCTGCATATTTGGCCATTAAAGACATGCATATCAAAACAATACTGAGATTTCATCTTACTGCAATAAGAACATTATCAAGGACTCAAGAAACAACAAAAGCGGGGGAGGTTTTGGGGAAAACCAACACTGTCGGTGGGAGTGTGAAGTGGTACGACCACTATGGACATCAGTGTGGAGATTTCTTAAAGAACTAAAACTAGAAATTCCATTTGACCCAGCTACACTTTTTCTGATTATTTTCCCAAAAGATTTAAAGTCATCATGTTACAATAGTACATGCATACCCATGTTCAGAGTAGCACAGTCACAATAGCTAAATCTTAGAAACAGCCTATATGTCCATCAACAGATAAACAGATAAAGAAAATGTGGTATTTACACACAGTGGAGTACTACTCTCCATAAAGAAAGATAAACGAGTTATTTATAGGGAAATAGATGACTCTGGAGACCTTAATTCTAAGTAAAATAAATCAGACACAGAAGGTTAAATATTTCATGGTTTCTTACATATGAAAAATCCCAAATATAAATAGTTTAAAGAGCAAAAAGGAGATGATAGGAAACAAGGAAGCAGACTTTGTGGAGATAGAAGGAGATTTGGGGATTGGAGGAGACAGATGGGTGGGGAGGAGAGGGGAAGTAAAATGAGCAAGATTAGATATGTGTATGTGCCAATTCCCTATGAGGAATGTGATCATCGTGCATTGGCAAGCATATGCTAGTAATAAAAAGACTTCTATTGAGTAATCTTGGTTAGAAGACTTACAAAATATGGAAAAATATGAAATTTGTGAGGTCAGAAGCTTTGTGAGAATAAATTGAGATAAGCTGGTGAGAGCGTAGATTATTAAAGATGCCTAACAGTGATCCAGGCTCAAGGCTGTTAATGAAGAATTGGCTGCCAGCTCCCTGGGAGGCAGGAAAACATAGAGGTTAACTCACACCTGAGAGAAGACAGATTCCACCTGCGGGCAGGGCAGGCAAGGGGCAGAGCTCTGAGTGGACTCCTGTCTTTAGTCCCCTCCCTTGGGAGGCACATGGCTGCAGGCGAGTCTTTCAGCATATCACACAAGGGTGATGGGAGAATATGGGGAATGCTTAATTAAAAAACTGCTATAGTAAAAGACACATTTGCCAAAATGACGGACTAAGGGCGTTTGGAGCAAGTGAGAGTTATTTTGAGAAGGAATGATGGCAATGTGTCTTTTACTGTAATACATGTCTCTTAAGTTTAAGTATTCACTGTGTCTTTTGATAACCTCTTTGGTCAAACGTTTTTGGCAAGTTCTGTCGAATACAAACATTACAGTGAGTCCTCACCCACCTCACTCACTGATCTGACACCATGCGAAGGAGCCTGGCTCTCTCACAAAGACAAAATGACCATGAAAGGTCAACATTCTGAATCAGCTCAGGATATTGAGGCAGTCATGACAGTGCAACTAAAGACAAGAGGGAGAACGTCCAGACTGCTTTAGAAAGTGGCGACAGTCACAGGGTCAATGTGTTCAAAGCAAGGGGCAGTATTTTTTTTTTTTTTGGTACTGGGGATCGAACTCAGGACCTTCTGCTTAAGAGGGCTTCATGAGAATGTTTGTTTTACTGTAATACCTTTTTGATACTTGAACATTCACTGTGTTTTTTGATTATGCCTCATATCACTTAATCACACTACTCTAATCAGTAATGGTTACAAGTGAAGCTCAATTCTCTAACCAAATCAACTCCCCTTCGACACAGCAGGCATGAGCTGCAGCTGGGTGTTGAGAACTGGAAGTATGGCTACTGTGAATTGAAATACATTCCATGTGTAAAATTCACAGGATTTCAAAGACTTAGTATGAATTAAATGTATTTTTTTAACTTGATACATATTAAAATGTTTATTCAGATATGTTGGGCTGGATGAAATTTTATTACAGTCAGTTTTAACCTTTTTAGCTTACTTTCCTAAGTAGCTACCCGAAAATGCACAGTTACACACATCGCTTGCCTTGCCACTGGCCTCCCCTTTCTGCGGGACGCTGCATTAGGGAGAGGAGTAGAGGAGCCCCGTGTTCAATGGTGACTAGTGACCCATGGGATTCTTTCTCTTTGTGAGGTTTAAAACACACTGACACATAAACAGAAAAGCAGAAAGAGGGACATTAGAGCAGGAGGCTGAGCAGAAGAATTGGGGCCTCAGGTGGGGAACGGTAGACAGCCACTTCTGAGGAGATGGCGGGAGTCACACCAGACCCCCGAGGCCATTCTGTTCTCAGGAGGCCAGTGTGTGATCTCCCTGATTTCCTCCTGCCCTGTGTACTCTTCTGATGAGTCTACCATTCGAGGTACCTAAGCTTTTCTCTGTTTCTTACACCTCTACGCTGGATAAAAGAAAGGGCTAGAGATGCTGGTGGAAAGAGCAAGAAAGAAGTCTTCCTTAGCAGCATAACTTTTCCTAATCACTGTAAACACGCGGCCCATGGGGGCAAAGATACAATTGGCAGGCATGTGAAGGGCTCAGTTAACTCAGAGTAATTACTG
Organism: Heterocephalus glaber; assembly: GCF_053883595.1. Taxonomy (NCBI): domain Eukaryota; kingdom Metazoa; phylum Chordata; class Mammalia; order Rodentia; family Bathyergidae; genus Heterocephalus; species Heterocephalus glaber. The sequence continues at coordinate 47,579,064 of NW_028258305.1, forward strand.
TGATCATGCTTATTGTAGGCATTTTTATGAGGGTCAAATGAATGAACACAGGTACAACACCACACACTCTACTCAACAGAGAATTGTTTTTCTCTTTCTTCTGAGAAGGAAGAGGGACAAGACTCAGGAGGTAGCTAGAAAAAATGTTACACGACAATGACTGGTCTATTTTTTTTTTTTTTAGCATGAAATGTAATCTATTCATTCTTCCAAAGAAAGTAAGTTTTTTCCTTGAAAGGAACCATGTTCTCGACTCTCCCGTAAATGCACTGTTACACCTAAGTCGGCACCAGTCTCTATACCAGTGGCTCTCAAAACGTGGTCCCTGGGCCAGAACCATCAGCATCTCCTGGGAACCTGGCAAAAATGCATTCTTGGATCCAAACCCACTGCAAACCCACAAAATCAGAGCCCCTTTTGCCAGCCCTCCGTGTGCACGATGGAGCTGCAGTCTGCCCCTCTCTGCCTGTGCTAAGGAGAGCTCCCCAGACTGAGCAACTACCGCCTTCTTTCTGCCTCCATACTCGAGATCATCAGTGAGCTTCCTGCTCGGGGTCTCTAGGAAGTTGGTCTCAACTTCCCCATGAAGTCTGTGCTGTCTTGCTGAAATGTTGGCACACCTGAGTTAATTCAAATACGATTTTAATTTGAGCACTAGACCATTTCATGTGTATGAGACTATAAGCTTGAATACTCCTTGGGGATAGAAGTTTTCACCTCTCTAATGAGTACATGGTGAATACATTTTCTGTACTGAATTGAAATCACACAAAACTCCTTTGTGTGTGGAAAAGTGATGACCCCTTTGGGCCAAGGGTGGCATCGGAAGACTCATCTTTCTGTCCTCTTGCTGCCTGGGGTGAGCGCATCTAAGACCAAACTGAGTAGATTCTGGAAGTCTCTCTCTCTTCGTTTAAAAGCCTTCTCCATCACTGGCAAACGTAACAGGGAAGCTCCGTTTTTTTTCCCTCTTCTTAAAACACTGGGTGTTATTTTAGTTTCAGAAGTGTTGCTAGATTTTTAAGAGAACCTCTGAGGGAAGGAGATAAGGCTTAAAAGTCCTCGACAATTTCCTGGCTCCCTTTAGTTCCATAAGAAACTCCTAGGTACGTTAAGATGTTTTCCTTTGATTTTTAATTTTTGTTTTACAATAAGGCTAATTAAAGCAGCACCTGTTTGGAATGATACAGTTGGTGCTGGATCAACATTTCCATTGGTTTATATTCCAGCTGTGAAAACTCAATTTGAGCTAAAACTTGGGTGTATAATATCCAAATCCTGGGGCATTCAAAAGAAACACTAATAGACCAGTGTGTATATTAGGGGGCAAAACAAACAGAAGCAAAGTGGTTTCAGGTGCTCTCTAGTTTGTAGCATTCGAACTTTATTTATGATCACAGTTTGTAGGGTTCAGCTCCTCATGTGGGTAGGATGCCTTTGGGTACTTAAAAAGAATGAAAAGAGCCCAGTTAGTCTATGTAAAATGCTAGCTACTGTGCACACATGGTAATGAGCTTTTTCTCATCAGTGGAGTCTTAAGATGTGAAATGACCAGTTGCATGTTTCTCTGGATGTAAGACCCTCAGAGGCATCCTAATGTGACAAACAACAGTATGTCTTCAAGACAAGTGGCTGTTTCTGTCACCCTTCTCCTACTGAGGGCCACGAAGCAGGAAGTTAGTAGTGTGTCATGAAAAAAGGTGGGACTTGAGTTTGGGCTGGAAATAACAGGACAGGCTAGAACCTGCCCTGTAGTTGTTCTCAAACACTTTTTAATGCCTTCTGGGGGACAAATAAAGAAAGCAGATAAAAGTAGAGCTTCTCAGACTGAATTGGGGGAGATCCTAGCATCCCCAGTGGCTCAGCTCAAAGCTACCCAGAACTCTCCGAGAGCTCAGTGGATGCTCTATAGTGATGAGGAGCAGAGTTGAAACATTACTCATCCGAGCAGCTAACCTCACTCTAACTTTCATGCTGATATATGCTTTTTGGAGTAGAAGTGACTAGTCAAAGAGGAATGTGAAATTATGTGTCCAGTGTGCTTTGCCTGAAGACATCTTTAGGAACCTAGAAAGTTCCAAAGGAGAGGGCAATGGGAAAGAAGCCCCATGCTAGCATAGTTCCAGCTGACCTCATGATGTTTACATGACCTTTTGGTCATGTGGGACCTTTGGTCATGTGGGACCTTTTGGTCATGTGGGACCTTTGGTCATGTGGGACCTTTTGGTCATGTGGGACCTTTGGTCATGTGGGACCTTTTGGTCATGTGGGACCTTTGGTCACGTGGGACCTTTGGCACATCTCTGAGCTCCAGAATCTTGGGAAAGTTCTGCCAAGTTACTACCTTTTTTCATCTTGTCTTGTCTCTTCTTGCCTTGCCTTATCTTTTCTTTTTTCTGGGGAAATCCCATAAAAATGGATTTCAAATTATTTTGTAGACTGTGGAATGGTGGAATTAAAGCTCTTAAGAGTGCCCAAGACAAAGTCCAATAAAAGCAGTATAAAGCCCAGCGGAAAAGAGGTTTTCCTTGGCGCCATCACAGACTTGCATGGATTGCACGTGGGCAGCCTTATCAGCACTGCAGGTGCCTTTAGGTCTTCAATTGCCTCTTCCCCTTCTCTTTCTCATACCCCAAACTTCCATGTTCATCTTGTCTCTCCTAGTTTTCTAATCACTCTAGAGAAATATCTGCTTGATCTAACGTCTCCAGGGACCACTCATGCTGGAAGAGATGTGAGAGCAGTGTCGTCTGCCTTCTGTAAATTCCAATTTTAGGCTCAGACCCTGCATTCCCAAGCCAGGCTCTTTGGCCCAGTTACTCCCACCACAGTGGATGCAGATGGAGCCTCCACCGCACTGGCCCCATCCTTTTTTGTGTCTCCCGCCTTCTGTCTGAATCCTGAGAAGCCAGAGGAGCTCACGCTCTGAGACCCTCCATTTGGCCACTTAGAGAGAACTTGCTACAGACAGTGAGCAAGCGTTCCTGCTCACCACCCTTCGGGGATCATCCCCTGGACACAAGCCCTTTGCCTCAATGTGTTAGCCATTGAGAAGAGCTTTGAGTCTAGACCTTCTTGGGGAGTTTGTTTAATTATAGATAAAAGTTGATGTCAAAGTTATGAATTTGGGGCGGTTAGATTTTTAGGTGCCAGCACCTATAACATGGGGTGTCAGAGATACCATCCCACAATCCTCTAAACCATGAATCCCTCTGATCTCATTGTGCTGACTGCCTCCTCTGCCTGAAAATTTGACCATGTTTTCTCTCCTTCCTTTCTTCCTCCCTCCCTCCCTCCCTTCCTTCCTTCCTTCCTTCCTTCCACTTCAGCAGCATTTTAGTGCTTTCGATAGCTGGTCCCTGACAATGAGAGGAAAGGGGAGAAGTTTGGGAGCTGTCTAAAGTCCTGCACCCAAACTTTCTAAGCCAGGCTTGTTTCAATTCTGTTTGTTTTCTCCTAGATAAGATGTCAGAAATCATTGAAATAATATGGAGATAATTACACATTAGTACCAAAACCACATCTCCTAACTGTCACTGCAGTCAGGAATAGCAAAAAGATTCTTTATATGGTCACACGCACTGATTGTTAAGTTTCGGAAAAATAAGGTTCATGGTATAGGAAGGCAGTGGGAGACACAGGGATGGTCATGCCTTATCCTGTGTCTTGGAGCTCATGAAGCTTGAACAAATTCAGGAGAGGAAGCGTGTGTGTGTGTGTGTGTGTGTGTGTGTGTGTGTGTGTGTGTGTGTAGGGGGCAATGAATAGCTTTTGTTCGCAGTTTGACAGCTTGGTGAGGGCTGGAGAGCACTCTGGAGGCCGAAGAGCCATCTGTCATTCGAACTCAGCGGCAAGCTGACCCCACTCAGGGGATAGACGGGAGGCAGCTGAGGCGGCCAAGCCTCCCGCATGCTGGGAAGAAGCACACGGTGTCTCTGGGGAAGTTGGAAGCCCCTTCTTTCCACCGGGATTCCCCGTGTTTATGTGACACAACTCACCAAGCTGGAATTCGACCGGTGTAACCCTAAGTCTTTTTCCATGCAACTCTCCTACGATGTGGCTTTCCTACAAATCCCCAAAGCCAATCACTCTGCTCTGTGACTCTAACAGAAAAGACTCAGAAATGAAATCAAATCATAACCACTTACCAGAGCAGCTGGTGGAATGAACTGAATTAGGATCCGTCCAACCTCTTCATTTTAGCGATGTTGAACTTGAGGCTGACTGGGACCGGTTAACCCCAGCTCCCAGAGTGAGCTAGTGGCAGGACTGAAAGTGAAGGCTGTGCTTCTGCTTGTCCTCTCCTGGGGCGAGATCTCTCGGCCCCCTGCGCACACAGGTGTGGAGAAAAGGAAGGATTCTTGCTCAAACTCATTTTCATATTCTTGGGGCTTTTCTGTGAAAATGCCAGGAAAACAGGCTTTGTTGAGAACCGTTTGGTCAGGATAGCTGTCCTGAAGAGCAGTAGAGGAAGGGAGGTTTAGGCCCCGTGCTGCCTTGCCACTCCAGCCGAAATCCTGCTGAACACACAGCCTGGCCGTAGGAACAGAAGCTGTAGGAAGGTCTTATTCTATCCGCTTTCCTTCTGCGCACACCAGGGATCAAGGATGAGGAGGGGACTCACCTGGAGGAAAAGGTCAAAGGCTTATCATTTATTGTCTGTGGCTGAATTTAGGAGATGATGCTCAGTAGGCAAGAATGAAAGGTGTGGAAACCAAGTGAGGTGATTCCCAGACTGTGTTGAGCTGTTTTGTCCAGAGCCTTGAATATCACACATAACAAGTGAGAGTCTCCTGTGATAAGTGCCCATGTAAGCCAGACACTCCAGATGTTGTACTTTCAGGTTAATTAATGGGATTACAGGCTGAATTGGGAAGATTTTTTTTAACCCTACAAATAAAACAAGAGGTGAAGATTAATTCCCACCCTGCACCCTACCTGAGTGTGGGCCAGATGTGGAGAGTCACTTCCCAAGTACTGTGGCACCTCGCTAAACTCACGAGCTTAATTCTTTCCACCATTCTGGATAAGCGTCTGATAAACGTTACCGTGGTAATGGAGGATGGTAACAGTGTGGAGAATTGGCCACTTTTCTGTAAACCTAAAATGTTTCCCCAAATAAAAAGTTTATCAAAAAATAAAAGAATTCACCAAAAAACCAATAATTTTCTTTGCCCCTATGCTCTCATAGCTGAAACTCCTAGAAGGCTACAGTCCCGTCCTTGTTGACCATCTCCTTCAGTTCGCCCCCAAGACTCTCCCTCGGGTTTCTGTGCCATAGAACTCCACCCTCCATGGTGGCTTTGACCAAACGACCACTTTCTCCCTGGAACTCTACGTGCCCATGCCTAATGATTGCTGGCCCTCCCCTCCTGCTTCACACACATGCAGCACAGGCTCCCTAGGTGTCTGGCTCCCTTGGCTTGAGCTTCCTCACCGGTATGCATCACTGATGCTGAAGCCCATATTTTGAAGTCAGAGCTTTACCCTAAAACCTCTTGTGTCTGGAACAAGCTCCCGTTGACTATCCCACAGGGGTTCACTCAAAATATCCCCAAACTAAATCCCCTTTTCTTGTTGTCTTTCCCTAAAACACTTCTTCTGTTCCCCACATTGATGAATTGCATTGTTTTGCATCCAGTTGTTCAAGCTCCAAGTGAACTGGAAAGTCTAGCTGAGCCACCTCTTCCCTACTCCCTGTGACCCAAGATGTCCTCGCTACCCTTTCCCTCCACCTCCTCCACTGCCCTAGTACAGGCTGTCATTCGCTGTCACCTGCCCATCGCTGCAGTTCCCTACATTTCTGCATGTCTTCAATCCATGCTCCGTATTTTTGACAATGGCATTTCTTTTTTATCAGTGTATATTAGTCATGTACATATCATACTTTGGTTATTTCCACTTAAAAAACTCATGACTTCTGTTTTTAAAACTTTCAGTGACTTCCAGTTACTTTGAAGGACATATCCAAACTTCTCAACAAGTGTTCAAAGCCTCCCATCCTCTGACTCCTCAAGTCTCTTCAGCTTCAGATTCACTGACTTTGCCCAGACTTTGGTCACAGGAGGCTCCTTGTAATTCTCCAGTTCTCAAATCTGTGCTGCTCCTGCTCCCTTCCTGTGGACTCTTACACCTCTGTGGGGCCCTGCTTCATTGCAGCCTGGCACCACTCACACATCTCCCAATGCAGAGCCTCCCCCTGCCTCCCCGGAGAGATGCAGCAGCATGGGTGCTCATTCCTAACTGATCAGCTGTGGCTTTTATCACTGAGGACTTGGAGTTGGTAAGAGCTGTGCCATTTTGGTATCTTTGTTTATTTGGCGATGACTTCTCAGAGAACTAGACAGGGTTGGAGCCCAGGGTTTGTTGCTGATCATAATTCTTTATGAAGGAAGGAGGGAAAGCTAAGAAAGTAGAGTCGTGGCTCAGATCATGAACTTAATTTGTTCCACAATGTTGGAAAAGATGGCTACATTTGTGTTTGTGTGGGAAAGATGCCCACGGTCCTGTGTGTTACCGATGTAGAATTTGCAAACAAAAACAAAATTTTTCCAAATGCTTTTGTTTATGAACCAAATTGTTCACAAACAAAAGCATTTGTGAACGAGGTATCATGGTACAAGTAGACTCTTTGTGAGTTTGACAGTGACATTATGAGAAGAAAAGGCAGAACACACGCCTATGTGGTGGGCTGTCCCTAACATTAATTTATAACAACAATCCCTGGGGAAAAGTATCCACTTTGGCAAGTGATTCCTAAATTGGGAATGGCTGACTGGTGGTGAAGGAGCAACTGCTGACGTGAGGGATGGTGCTGCCCTGATGAAGAGGAGCAGATGACAGTGAGGTATGGACTCTGATTCCACCTGGGACTGTGAGTAAATAATCCTGTGCCAGAAAGAGGCTCCAGATGGTTTGTATCCTGAGTGTGACCAGAATGCCACTGAGGAATGGAGCCCGGTGATTCAAACCCGGCCTGCCTTTTTATGGGCAGTGATTCACAAACCTGCTGGGGTGTTTGGTGGCCCCTTATAGAAGCAGATTTCCGAGGAAACAACCAAAATTGTTACATTTTGGCTAAAGCCCATTGCTTTAGAACGTGATTACTGATAATTTTAGGAAACCCTCACTGAAGCTGTTCTGTATACATGTGTTGATCCTTCCCATCTATTGTCCAGTGAAGATCTAGGCTGGAAGATGCAAAAGGAGAATAAGAAAGCAAAGTTACAGCTGGGTGTGGTGGTGCACACCTGTAATTCCAATGCTTGAAAGACTGAGGCTGGAGCATTGCCATGAGTTGGAGGCCAACCTGAGCTACATAGTGAGTTCAAGGCCAGCCTGAGCTGTATAGTGAGACCCTGTCTCCAAAAAGAAAGAAAGAGGGGCCGGGGATGTAGCTCACTGGTTCTGGTGCCTGCCTCGAAAGTACAAGGTCCTGAGTTCGATCCCTGGTACCAAAAAAAAGAATGAAAGGAAGAAAGAAAGAAAGAAAGAAAGAAAGAGCGAGCAAGGTGGAAATCCTTTTCACATCCATCTCGTTTAACATTTCCACTGCTGGACCTACTTGGATTATGCAGTATTGAGGATGTGTTTTCATAGGCTGTGTGAAAAGTGTCAGGGCTCCAGACCTGGGACCTTTTGACCCATCTGAGGGTCAAAGTGGAGCTATCCAGCTGGAGACATTAGTGAGCCTCTCCTTGGCTGACCTCTCCAAAGCCAGCACCTCCCAGCCTCAGGAGAGGAGCAGCTGGAGGCACAGAGCATGATGGGACCCACTTGTGCTCATGTGGAATGGAGCAAGGCTGTGGATCTGTGTTTCACAGTGGAAGTAGAAAGTGGGTCAGGAGGCAACAATGCCTTGGGGCAAGAGGGAGACGCAGAGTAGTAGAGTGCTCCAGGGGCCCACAGGGCAGAGTGGGTTACAAGGACCAAGTCCCATTTTGACATCATTGGCTTTCAGATTTGTGTACGTCTGAGGACAAAGCACAAATACTCAACTCTGGGGAAATAAACCTTTTGATCTCTTCCCTCATGCACAAGCTACTCTTGAGAACTGACTGCATCATCTCCTGCCTTTAAGGACCAGTGTCAGTGCATGTGTACTGAGCGCATCCTCTCCACAAGAGGCCAGAGTGGGACACAGAGACGAAAGTTGCTGTCTTTAATAAAGGGCTCTCGGGGCCCAGGATTTTGCGCAGTGGTGCCATGCTTTCCTCAAAAGTGGAAGGTCCTGAGTTTGATTCCTGGTACTATAGTGGGGGGGGAGGTGGGAAGTAGAGTGCTCACAGTCTAGTCTGAGATGCAAATTTTGAAGCATGTATTTTGATAGAACTCAGCAAATCTGTTATGGAGGGGGATTTGACTGCCAGCCCAAGGTGGGCAGGGCCACCTCATGGGACTTCTGCCACAGGCTCAAGGAGCTCCGGGAAATGGTTGGAGAGGGGATGATGTGTTCCCATATCAGTTGCATACTGCCTGTCAGGGGGGTGGAGGGTGAGTAAAGGATGCAAGTCTAGAAAGCCAGGAGAATACAGAAAAGGAAGAAAATAAGCCTCAAGACTTTCTTCTCTTGATGCCCCTTCTCTAGCACTTACACAGAAATCACAGCAAATAATGTTAATTTCCAACAAGTGGCTGAAAAGCGAAATGCGGCTTTCATCCACAAACTCCCCAGGCTGCTTTCTGCAGGGCCAGAGGGCCATCCACGTCCCTTGGCTTAGAGGGAAGAAGGTGACACAAGGTGAGCCTTTGTGCACTGTCCTACAGGAAGTCCGTGGGCTGCCACTGAGACCCTAGGAGAAGGAGGTGGCAGGTCACTCGGGGTCTCAGCAGGCAGGCGGGCGGGCAGGGGAGCAGGAACTGGCCGCTCCTGTGCTGGCATCGGCTCCTATTTTTCTCGTGCTGATTTGCTGGAGTTGAAGTGAGATGCGAAATGCCACATTGCCCGCCCACTGAAGTCTGAGCCCAAGGGAGAGGAAAATGATTGCCAGGGTGTCAGCTGTTCCCAATCCACTCCCGACCTTCCGCTGTCTTGCACGGAGCTGCCAAACAGCTTGGTGGGGACTGGCCTTTGCCTTTGGAGGGTGTGGGCAGGCAGCGGGTGGGAGGGGAGCCGTTGGTGCTTGGTCTCCATTGCTCCATCAGAAGTGGCTCGCTTCCCGCAAGACTGGTGTCCTGTGCAGCAGGCAGGGTGAGTCCTTGGCTTGCATGTGAACCTGCTGTGTGTGGCGCCATTTGACTGTGGCTCTGAATGTGAGGGGACAGCTAGACAAATCTGGACTCCTAGCCTTTCCTTCTTGTTTTAATTGGGAACTTCTTGGTAAGAACAAAATCCAATGGTGATGCCCTAGAAAGAAATTATCTTGTGGAAGAATGATAGCATCTGTCTGTGGATTTCGGAGTGGGGTTTTCATGTGGAAGAGTCTGTGACCAGGAGGTGAAGATTTGGAATCTGGCAGTGACAGAGAACTGCGCAAAGCAGCGTCCAGGGCTCGGTGCAGTGGAGTTGGAGGTCCAGCTACAGGCGGTATGAGCTCCACGCAAATCCCCTCGCTCCCTCAGCCCTGCCCTCCGTGGGTGCGAATGAGGGAACCGACCCCATGCCTCAGTCTGACTCTGGCCTTTACAGGAGAACAGACCGAGCCCTGAAGGAGCAGAGAGTCTTCCAGAGCGGGCAGATGTCAGGGCTTCCGGGAAGCCAAGTTTTTCCCTGTGTGTGGTGAGGCAGCTGGTAGCGCATGCGTGCTTTGCTCGGGGGCAGCGGCGGCGGTCGCTGTCGTGGGTGTTGGGGTGGGACTGGCAGATAACTGTTGGGACAGCAGCCCCCACTTTCCACTGTGTGGGATGCCAGGGGATGTGGAGCACACAAGGAGAAGCTGGGGCAGAGGGACCTTTTGCCCTTGGAAAGCTGGAGGGGAGCTGCTTCCTATGGTGTGTCCGAGTGCTTCCGTGCCTCACCACAGAAACGCCAGCACCATCTGCGCTTGGCAGGACAGCAAGGCTTTCAAAGAAGGCTGCAGCACTCTGGGCTGTGTGTGATTTGCTGCTGGCAAAGCTCACGCCTGGAGACAGGCTCAGTGCCTTCCAGATGGTCCCAGGGGTCCTGTCAACGTGGGGTCACAGGACAGTCTACTGCTTGGGCACCTGGCAGCAGTGTGGGCAAGGGGGACAGAGCCTGCTGCTCCCTTGGCGGTTCCAGATTCACAGGCCTCTTCTGTAGGGAGGGAAGTGGATGGCACTGATATGTTTGTTGCATCCTAGTAGCCAAAGCTCCCCAGTTGGGTTCTTTTTCTAATCTTACTGTGTTAGTTTCCTATGGACGCTGTAACAAATGATCACAGACTTGGTTGCTTAAAACATGGCATCTTCATTCTTGCATTCTGGAAGTCAGAAATCCAAACTCAGCCTCACTGGCTGAACTCAGTGTCAACAGAGCTTGCTCCTTCCGGAGGCTCCAGGGGGAATCTGCTTCCTGTATTTCTCTGCCTTCTAGAAGTCACCTGTGTCCATTGGCCTGTGGTCCCTGCTGTCTTAGACAAACTTGGTATCAGGAAAGACCAAGTCCTGGCAAAACTTGGTGCCGAGAAGGAACTCTTGCTGCACACTGGGAGTGCCCTCTCGGGCTCAGTGGACCCAAGCCTGCACGCTGGAGTTTCCGATGCAGAGAAGGTGGAGGAAGTGAGTCCCTGTGGCCAGGTGCTGGCCCTGTAAGTTCGCTGTGGAAAGCAGACACACACCTCAGACGGCTGTCCACCCCAGCACCCAGCACATAGTCCTTTGCGTTGCTTAGGTTGTTTTGTAACGATACCTCAAGTGTCCCCAACTCCTTGAGCCACAAGTTCTATTACTTTTTCTGCTTTCCAGTTGAAGAAACTTAAACTTAGGGAGGAAACCTGGCCTCCAAGCAAGGTCATGGTCACCCTGCACCCTAGCAGTGCTGCTGGACAGCCTGCCTGGTGTTCTCAGGGCTCAGCATTGGTGATGTCAACAATTTGATTATTCAGTGCATTTGGGGGGGAAGAAGTTATTGTTTACATTAATGGAAAAAGAAGAGTGAATGAGCTTTCTTTTCTGGGTAAAAGAAAACCAAACAAAACACCACCTCCATATAGAAGGGTCACCTGGGGCCAGGACCATGGTCCCCATTTATAATCCCTAGAGGGCACCTGATGGGCAGAAACTCTGTGAGCAGCCAGGCGCCAGAATGCACCCTCCAGAGGGTCTGCATGGCTCAGGCATTTCCCTCTAGTCCTCCAAGCTTCAGCGCATGCTTTACATAATCAGCCCTAGGCTAATGCTCTAAGTGCTCCCATAAGCTACTTTGACTATATAAGCAACTTTAAGAAAAAAATACGAACAGCAACAACAAAAAAATGGCTACTGGACTCATGAAGTTCTATCTTGTATAATAGAATTGTAAGAGAGTGCAAGGTTCAATAATATATACATTATAAGATTTTAGAGGAAAAATTCCTCATAGTGCTTAACATAGGAACTTGCAACAAAATGCTTTGTAAGTATGTAATTGGCTAAATAAAGCCACTACCCCTTTTATTAGTGTAAACAAGTCGCCTTTAATTGAAGTGTGCTTCTTAAGTACATATCATAATATTACTTTTCATTGAATAAAAGATTCAGAGTTTTAGGATAATGTTCAAAGTCTTTCAGAATATGGCTTTGGCCAGATTTAGAGTTCTTGTAACCTCATTCCCTATGAACTGTAACTCGGCAATATTTAATGATCTTTTCAAAATTCTTGAACCTTTTTTGCTTCCATGCTGTTACTCATTTTTTGTTTTCTCTGCCCAAAATGATCTTTCTCTCGTCTATGAAAATACTCCAAAGCCAAATTCAAATCCAGTTTCCCCTGTGACGCTACATCCAGCTGTGCCCGTGCAGGACTGGCTATGCCTGCCGCCTGGCACAGGGAGGGGGTGCAAATGCCCTGCGCAGTCTCCGAGTTTGAGTCAGAGTTGCTTGTCTGGGGCCACAACCAGCCACTCTCTGCCGCTGTTCTCTCGCCTCAGGCTTACACATAAAGTGCTCAAGAAATATTGATTCAACTCAGCCGTTCCAGAATTAGGCTGCACAGTAGGAGAATTCAAGAGTAGATGGGTACAGTGAGGAGAGTCCCAGAGGCGCTCCCCGTGGGCTCGGACAGGGCAGCAGAGGGGAGCTCTGAGATCACAGGCCTGGGTCGCCAGCCCCTCTGAAGACAAATCGCTGCACCTGGAAAAGTCCTGACTTTGCCATGGCTTTGAAGTGAACTTTAACTTCTAAAGAAATCTGTGCTGACACGACAGGCACATAAGATATATGGGGTGGAGGTCTGCCCACACGTGGAAGTCGTTTGTGGCCCTCTGGAATGGACCTGTGGAAAGTGCTGGTAGCAGATGCTCCTGTTCAGACTCATGCAATGGGCCAGTGAAGGCACAATCGCTGCTCAACTTCAAACCGGACTGAGTGCTGGAGGCGTTTGGGAGGCTGGCCAGTCTGCACCCACGCAGGGCGCTTCCCCGTGCCCGACGGGCTCCCTCGCCTGGTGCATGGCATGCGGCCAGCTGGCGGTCTCTCCATGGAGCCAGGTCACCTGGGTCCTGGGAAGTGCGCTATGCTCAACAGAATCCTGGAGGATGGCGGATCACACAGTGCTCCCCTCAGCCACAGCTTCTGGCTTCGGGATGAAGCTGCAGAATCCTCTCTCCTCCATTCCCAGGCAGTACCCCTGCTGCTCACTCGGGGCCACATGTACAAGAGCAAAAAGAGAAGAAAACAAAACTTAAAAGGAATTCAGTTCTAAGTGTAGTGTGCATGGGTTAAGGCTGTCCATGTTTCTGAAGGCTGAGGACAGAAGGATAGCAAGGGTTCCTACAGTTTCCAGAGCCCAGTGGCTAAGCCATACTCGTTTTAGCAGCAGCGGTTGACCACCTGCGCACGGCTGCACCCATGGCTGCTCTGAGCTGAGGTGTGGATTCCATTACGCCACGAGAGGAAGACAGAGGGCGTCTATGTGTTTCTGCTACAGAATTTTTTAAAGCCACAAATGTGAAGCTTTATCACAAAAGTAGATACAAAGCCTTTTTCTAAGCAGAAAACCAAGTTTGTTGATCACGACCCTTACCAAACACACAACATGCAGAGCTTTCACCTGAGCCTGACAGTGAGGAGAGAAAGGACGAGAAACAAAAATTAAAGCGAGAGAAGGGGGTCGTCGCTCTCATTCACGCTTGCACTTTTACGCACTGTTTACATCAAGTGATACTTCTCTTCCAGGCCATTGAAGGACGGAAGGTTAATCAGCCGTGCTTCCAGCAGCAGAGCGGAACTCCCTTCCTGCTGTTCGCTTGGAAAGCCCTGGCTTGGCCCGCGGCTGAGCAGACAGAAGGTGAATCCGAGAGGGAGGCGGCCCTGCCCACCAGGCCGGGCCGGGGCAGCGCTGCGGGCAGCAGGAACGGGAAGACAGCGGGCGGGCAGCAGGAACGCGGGACAGAGCCACCTGGTGCAGAGCGGGCGGCAGGCTGGGCCCAGCAGAGGCCAGGACGAGTCTCGGCAGTCAGGTCAGGCTGTGGGATTCCGGGTCCTCGCTTTTCCTTCCCGCACTTTCGCGCAGGCCCTCAGCTCACTTTTTCCTCCCCAGACCGGGAAGTCGCCTGGTGCGCAGGGCAGGGCAGGAAAGGTCTGCGGCCTTCAGCACCACAGCTGAGCGTCTGCAGAGCGGCCCCAGCGCGGCTGCCCCACCGGGCCGCTGCTGTGAGAGGTGCGTGCGCCCCCCAGGGCAGGGCGGGCGCTGGGGGCCCCGTGCTTGGGCCACACCTCGCCAGCCCGGCCTTGCCTGGAGCCTGGAGCTCCGGGCCACGGGCCGCCTCCCCCGGGGCTCCCCTGTCCTCCCGCAGGTGCAAACTCCCGGGTCCCTGTTCGGGCAATCTGCAGACCTGTTTTTCACCCAGCAAATGGCAGAAGAGCTTTTAAATTATATTTTGTATTTTTTAAAGAACTACATAGCATTCTTCTGTGGGCTTGTCGGGGGGGGGTATTTAGATATTCTTTCCATTGGCACCTTATGATCCAAATTCTCCCTGTTAAATGCAAAAAAGAAAAACAAACCAAAACAAAAAAACCCTCAAGAATGATTTCTTTTAAAAAGACCCAACTTAAATACATCTGTGGAAACTAAGCATAATTTATTTTAAAATTAGGTTAAAAATATTTGCAGTGTATGCCCAAACTTTTCCAGATGTTAAAATAAGTAAACACCATTAGATCAAATTTAATTTGGCTTGGTGTTTTAATCAACTTTTTACCTTGATTTTCTTTTTTGCTTGTAACAAGGTTTACTCGTGTATTGGAGGTGGTCTTAAAAGTGTTAATTTTAGCTTCACTTTATAAAACAAACACATGCAGCAAGGCATTTTCTTATTATAAACTGAGTTAGATAAACTTTCAGTGTAGCTCTGCTTCATTAAACCAGGAAGTTTATACACACTAACAAAAAAAATATGTATTTCCATCTCATGTTGGCATCAATGGTGGTACTGTGTATAATGTCGTTAGTACTGGTAGCTGGAACTCTCCATGGGAGACTGATGAAAGACAGATGACAATAAAAAGGGCATCAGAAACCAAAAACAAAATACGGGATGTGGGTGGAGAAGCAAGGGCTCTTTATTAAGGCAGACATTGTTTCCAAAGGTGCCTTCGGAGCTCCAAGAAGATGGAGTCTGGTGCCTCTGTGCAGGATGGCAGGCAGCTGGGAGAGAGACAGAGGGAGAGACAGAGAGAGAGAAGGACAGAGACACAGAGAGGCAGAGAGACAGAGAGAGACAGAGAGAGGGAGAGAGGGAGACAGAGGGAGAGACAGAGACACACAGAGAGAGACAGAGAGAGACACACAGAGAGACAGAGAGGCACAGCGAGAGACACAGAGAGAGAGAGAGAGAGAGACAGAGAGAGAGAGAGAGAGGGACCGAGACCCAGAGAGGCCTGCTCCCAGACATGCTCAGAGAAGAGCGTGTGATGCGCTGTGTGTGCTGTACGGTAGCTTTCTGAATCCCTGTCCAATGCCAGGGACGTGTGGCGATTAGCTCCTGTTTAGGGGACCGGATGACATGGGTTAGGGCTTAGCCAACTTAAATCAAAGGGCTGGGCCAATATGGGAGTGACATTTGATCCTTATCATAGCAAGCCTCACATGCGTGATTGTCCTGAGTGTTGGTGTGAGTAGACAGACAAATGCATCGATGTGTGTGCTTTACTGTGCATATCTATGTAGAATTAAAAAGTAAGAAAGGGGTTGTTAGGGCTCCCACCTTCCATTTCCTGCTAAGGATCCATTTGGCTTTGCCAGCTCTAACCCCGGGGTTCTGCATAGGTACAGAGTCTAGAGGGTCACCCGGCTGGCTTACCTGAGACGTGAGAAAGGATAGGAGTCACTCGTGGGAGAGAACAGTCTTAAAGTACCGCGGTGGGCAAGGTGGATGAGGCAGCTTGGGGGCTCTGGTGGGGAACGGCTGGAGAAGGTGCGGCAGCGGCGGGCTGAGAGGAAGCCCTGGGGGGACCGCAAAGAGCAATTCCGCAACGTGTGGGGAGCGGGCTGTGAACAGACGCACGCGGCCTCCCCAGGGAGCTCCCAAAACTAAGCGCCACTCTTGCTGCCTTTCTTGGGACTTTGGTTGCTTCTTTGGACTTCATGAGCAACCCTCATCCAGGAGATACCTTTCCTCGGGCGCCTGGAGCCTCTCGCACTGCCAAGTCTAGTGGAGTCTGCAGCAGGCCCCCACACCATGGGTCGGGACTGTCTGGCTGCACACAGCACATCACCATCCTCACCGTGTCTGTTTTCCTGTCAGGAAGAGACCTGGAGATGAGCAGTTTGGGGCCGTGCAGGTGCTCAAGGAAACGTCTTAGTTTAGGGTATCTTTCCAAGGTGGCTGTTTTGCCT